>NW_012102743.1:1429697-1433420 GCF_000951045.1 Mandrillus leucophaeus | reverse complement strand
AGACAGAGTCTCGCTCTGTCGCCCAGGCTGGAGTGCAGTGGCATGATCTTGGCTCACTGCATCCTCCGCTTCCTGGGTTCAAGCGATTCTCCTGCCTCAGCCTCCCAAGTAGCTGGGACTACAGGTGCGTGCCACCATGCCTGGCTCATTTTTGTATTTTAGTAGAGATGGAATTTCAACATATTGGCCAGGCTGGTCTCAAACTCCCGACTTTGTGATCCACCCGCCTCGGCCTCCCAAAGTGCTGGGATTATAGGCATGAGTCACCACGCCTGGCCCAGTCTTTTCTGTATTCCCAGTGCCTAATCTGGAATGGAGCACATGATAAATAGCATTCATTCCTTTATTTATTCTGCAAACTCTTAGTGAACACCTGCTGTGTGCCAACCTTTGTATTAGGGCATACACAGATAAATAAAGCAGGATAGTCACCCTTGAAGAACCCATAGTTTGCTGGAAGTCTCAGTCTCTCCCTCTGTCTCTCTCTTGCTCACACATATATATAATTATAATGATAAAGATATGTACCAGATGCATCTAGTTGCATTTATTTGAAGAGTTGAGGTAGCTGAGAGTGATATGGTATGTGTATCCTTTACAGGCTACTACCAAACTGTTTGCTATAGTGACTATACCATTTTGTTTTCTTACCAGCAGTGCATGAAAGTTTTAGTTGCTCCATATCTTCATCAGCACTTGGTATTGTCAGTTTTTCCTTTGTGCCGTTCTAATAGGTGTATAGTCGTAGCTCATTGTGGTTTTAATGTGAATTTTTCTAGTGATCAATCTTTTCACATGCTTTTGAGTATCTTTGCATATGTGTACTTGCCATCCATACATCTTCTTTGGTCGAGTAGACCTTTAGCCCATGTTTTTAATTGGGCTATTTATTTTCTTTTTTGTTGACATGACTGACTTTTAACAGAACTTTCTTTTCAGGAATTTGTTAATTAGGTTTCAAGTACATTTGATATAAACAGTTTATAAAATGCTTCAATCAACATGCTGTAGGAGTGGTTGCCAGGGAAAACCAAAATGGACTTTGATCCCGACTGGGGCAAGAGTGATGAGGATGAGGTTTTTTGTGTGCTTTTCCTCAGTGTGGTTTTGAAGCAGGAGGACAGAGCAAAAGGAGAGAAATAGGAGCCAAAAAGCTCAGGAGGGACTTTGATCTTCAGTCTAAAAGGGAAAACAGGGATTCTTTCGGTTGCCAGTGGAAGCTGGAAGGATTAGACATGCCAAAGGATGGTTTACTCTGATGAGAAAAGCAATTGGACAACAACAACAAAAAACACTGCAAGGCTCTTAAAAATGTCCATCCTTTTTTAGCCCAAAATCGGATGAGGCCAGATCAGTGGGAGGTTTCTACCACTGAAGATGAGGTCAAGTTATTTTGTCATCCTAGACTGATCTAAGCAGATACTGAATACTTTTAGGAAAGGTGAGAATGCCTTGATCTATGCCTAGACATTTACAATGGGCTGTAATTCTTGACATTTATGTTGTTACGCTAATAAATTGGTATTTAAAAAAAATTTGGCTGATTATGTAAAAACTGTTCTGGGAAGGAGTCTATGTAAAGCTAAAACGCTCCCTGCCTCCTGTCTCCTGACTTGCAGGCCCTGTGCCATTGGGAAAAAACAGCCAGGCCTATGGTTCAAGGCCTTCTGGGCATCTGACTATCTGCACCCCAGCACTGTCTCCACAGTTTTGTGTACATGAGTATTTTTATGGGGAATGATTATGGAGCTCTTCTCAGCCTCAGAGAGGCCTGTGATCCCCAAATGGCTGTGAACCACTGTTCTAGAGGGGGAGCTTGGCAAATTCACTACAGTGATGGTACAGCAAATGTTCCATGTCTCAGCTTGAAAACATTATGGCAGGAAGTCCTGCGTCAGATGAAATTAGGTATACATTAAAGTAGTGGGATTGAGCCCAGAGCCTTTTCAACTCTTGTATATAACAGCTTTGATTCTCTTTCTGACATAATGAGTCTATAATAATTGGCCAAGAATTTTTTTTTTTACTTATTAAAAAACCACCTCAGATAATATGTTCCTGATTATGTAACTATAATTATAAAAAAACTGTATATTATTGTGTTTAATAAAAATCAGAATTTATAG
The DNA here is from genome assembly GCF_000951045.1 of Mandrillus leucophaeus. Classification (NCBI taxonomy): domain Eukaryota; kingdom Metazoa; phylum Chordata; class Mammalia; order Primates; family Cercopithecidae; genus Mandrillus; species Mandrillus leucophaeus. Next base: position 1,431,294 of record NW_012102743.1, on the reverse strand, counting down.
GCTGGGTCTAATCTATGCACCTCGCCATGCTATATATTGGAGAAGACAATAGAGTATAAGCTATGATCTTTTTGAGAAGACAGGCGCCACATTCACAGATCATGAAGTCCAGAGGAGAGTGGTGGAGGGAGAGAGTGTTTCAGGCTAGGATGGCCGGTTTTAGCTGTGGATGAAAAGGTAGTATTTGATGGACCAAGAGGAGAGGAAATCTGTAAGCAATTGCTCAGAGAAGGAAGAAACAGAAGAAGAAATTTGGCTGAGCATGTTTTACATGAAGTATTCCTATTGGGGAGTAGCCACAAGTGAAGTTGAGAATGCAACACAGGTGAAATAACATTTTGGGAAATTTATCTGGTGGTGGAGGACCAGGCGGTGGAGGACCAGGCATAGAGAAGGGAAGAGACTAAAGTGAGAGACGGTGTTTAAATAGTTAATGCAATCACATAGCCATGAAGAGGGAGGGCTTAAGCACCAAGTAAGGGATAACTAGGAGAGCCCTTGTAGAGGGTGGAGAAAGCAGGCTGTGCCCTATTCAAGGAGAGGAAGGCAGTGGGTCAGGTGATTCCACTGACTCTTAGACTCTATATCCACAGTATAGATTTATAGATTTTTTTTTTTTTTTTTTTTTTTTGCTTCAAAAGGCTTTAAAAATGTTCAAAAGGAAAGCATTTAGACTGTTTATGAAATAGAGTTGTTAAAAGAAAAAGTATTTTTTTTTTTTAATTATACTTTAAGTTCTGGGATATGTGTGCAGAACATGCAGGTTTGTTACATAGGTATGCACGTACCATGGTGGTTTGCTGCACCCAACAACCCGTCATCTACTTTAGGTATTTGTCCTAATGCTATACTTTCCCTAGTCCCCCAACCCCCGACAGGCCCCGGTGTGTAATGTTCCCACTCCCTGTGTCCATGTGTTGTCATTGTTCAACTCCCACTTATGGGTGAGAACCTGTGATGTTTGGTTTTCTGTTCCTGTGTTAGTAGATAACTAACACTGAGAATGATGGTTTCCAGCTTCAGCCGTGTCCCTGCGAAGGACATGAACTCATCCTTTTTTATGGCTGCATAGTATTCCGTAGTGTATATGTGCCACATTTTCTTTATCCAGTCTATAATTGATGAGCATGTGGGTTGATTCCAAGTCTTTGCTATTGTGAACAGTGCTGCAGTAAACACACGTGTGCAGGTGTCTTTATGGTAGAATGATTTATAATCCTTTGGGTATATACCCAAGGATTTATAGATTCAATGCTATCAAGGGATTGCTGGGTCAAATGGTATCTCTGGATCTAGATCCTTGAGGAATTGCCACACTGTCTTCCACAATGGTTGAACTAATTTACACTCCCACCAATAGTGTAAAAGTGTTCCTATTTCTTCACATCCTCTCCAGCATCTGTTGTTTCCTGACTTTTTAATGATCACCATTCTAACTGGTGTAAGATGGTATCTCATTGTGATTTTGATTTGCATTTCTCTAATGGCCAGTGATGATGAGCTTTTTTTCATGTCTTTTGGCCACATAAATGTCTTCTTTTGAGAAGTGTCTGTTCATATCCTTTGCCCGCTTTTTGATGTTTTTTTTTTTTTTTTT
>NW_012102743.1:1423701-1428412 GCF_000951045.1 Mandrillus leucophaeus | reverse complement strand
TTTGTCATTGGTTCTGTTTATGTGATGGATTACGTTTATTGATTTGCGTATGTTGAACCAGCCTTGCATCCCAGGGATGAAGCCAACTTGATTATGGTGGATAAGCTTTTTGATGTGCTGCTGGATTCGGTTTGCCAGTATTTTATGGAGGATTTTTGCATCGATGTTCATCAGGGATATTGGCCTGAAATTTTCTTTTTTTGTGTCTCTACAAGGTTTTGGTATCAGGGTGATGCTGGCCTCATAAAATGAGTTAGGGAAGTGTCCCTCTTTTTCTATTGATTGGAATAGTTTCAGAAGGAATGGTCCCAGCTTCTTTTTGTACCTCTGGTAGAATTTGGCTGTGAATCTGTCTTGTCCTGGACTTTTTTGGTTGGTACGCTATTAATTACCGCCTCAATTTCAGAACTTGTTATTGATCTATTCAGGGATTCGACTTCTTCCTGGTTTAGTCTTGGGAGGGTGTATGTGTCCAGGAATTCATATTTCTTCTAGATTTTCTAGTTTATTTGCGTAGAGGAAGTCAAATAGTATTCTCTGATGGTGGTTTGTATTTCTGTGGGATTGGCGGTGATATCCCCCTTTATCATTTTTTATTGCATCTATTTGATTCTTCTCTCTTTTCTTCTTTATTAGTCTGACTAGTCGCCTATTTTGTTAATCTTTTCAAAAAACCAGCTCCTGGATTCATTGATTTTTTTAAAGGGTTTTTTGTGTCTCTAGCTCCTTCAGTTCTGCTCTGATCTTAGTTATTTTTCTTGTCTTCTGCCAGCTTTTGAATTTGTTTGCTCTTGCTTCTCTAGTTCTTTTAATTGTGATGTTAGGGTGTTGATTTTAGATCTTTCCTGCTTTCTCCTGTGGGCATTTAGTGCTATAAATTTCCCTGTACACACTGCTTTAAATGTGGCCCAGAGATAATGGTACATTGTGTCTTTGTTCTCATTGGTTTCAAAGAACTTACTTATTTCTACCTTAATTTCATTATATACCCGGTAGTCATTCAGGAGCAGGTTGTTCAGTTTCCATGTAGTTGTGTGGTTTTCAGTGAGTTTCTTAATCCTGAGTTCTACTTTGATTGCCCTGTGGCCTGAGTACTTTTGCATTTGCTGAGGAGGGTTTTACTTCCAGTTATGTGGTTAGTTTTTGAATAAGTGCAATGTGGTGCTGAGAAGAATGTATATTCTGTTGATTTGGGGTGGAGAGTTCTGTAGATGTCTATTAGGTCTGCTTGGTCCAGAGCTGAGTTCAAGTCCTGAATGTCCTTGTTAATTTTCTGTCTCGTTGATCTGTCTAATATTGATAGTGGGGTGTTAAAGTCTCCCACTATTACTGTGTGAGAGTCTAAGTCTCTTTTAGGTCTCTAAGAACTTGCTTTTTGAATCTGGGTGCTCCTGTATTGGGTGCATATATATTTAGGACAGTTAGCTCTTCTTGTTGCATTGATCCCTTTACCATTATGTAATGCCCTTCTTTGTCTTTTTTGATCTTTGTTGGCTTGAAGTCTGTTTTATCAGAGACTAGGATTGCAATCCCTGCTTTTTTTTTGCTTTCTATTTGCTTGGTAAATATTCCTCCATTCCTTTATTTTGAGCCTATGTGTGTCTTTGCATGTGAGATGGAAAAAGTATTTTTTTAAACCACAATGGATAAAGCTTGCATAAATTAACAGCCTTAGTGTTGTTGCAGGCATTGTGTTGTTACCCGACACCATTTTGGAGTGGTTGATTCAGAGATGTGTTGTAAGGATAAGAATAAAACAGACATTCAGAAGCAGGGGAGGATTTCAGGTGTAACTGGTCCTCATGGAAAGAGATGAAGAGCACTTATTTAGTACAAGGAGCTGTGTGACCATAACTGAACCCATTCCTTAGAGTACTGGCTGAGTACTAGCAGGAAAGACATCCAGAACCCCCAGAGGATTCTGGGAGTACAGTAAAAATCCTTCAGATTTCTCCTGGAGAGGAATAATCCTGTTGTCTTCTAATAGTAGAGAATAACAGGTGACTGGATTAGAAGTGGTTGATAGAGTGAAATGTTGACCAGGCACAATGATGCCTAATAGCAGTGCTTTTCACAGCAAGGTGCTCACACACAGAGGAGCATGAGACATTCCACTAAGGCTGCAAGAAGAAAAAAAGAATAGACATTGTACTGATGTTTACTTCTGTCTAAAAATAGAAATCAACCTATGTAGTAGTCAACATCCAGACTGACCCTGGTCCTTCCTATGGTCCAGATGCCAGAAGGTCTGCAGCCTTGCTCGCTGTCCTTTCAAAGGACAGATTATGTGTATTAACTTTTAAATCATCTGCAGTGCAGCAAGACCACTCAGCTAAATGTCATGGAGAAGGCCAGCAATTTCAAAATATTTGTCTTTTGTAAAAAACATTCTTAACTCACATTCAACAGTTCCATTAAGATATCTGCTGATTAGCATCTATGGTATTAGAGATTATCAGCATCATTCTCAATCTCATTATTAAATACTGTAAGATTTTTTGTCTATTTAATATCCTATCATCTGTAAGTCTACCTAATCAGGTAGAGATAAACCTCTCTGAAGAGTCGGCCCCTGTCATCAGAGCACACACTCTTCCCTCGAAGGATATTAAATAGCCAAAAAATCTTACAGTATTCAATAATGAGATTGAGAATGATGCTGCTAATCTCTAATACCACAGATGCTAATCAGCAGATATTTTAATGGAACTGTTGAATGTGAGTTAAGAATGTTTTTTACAAAAGACATTTTGAAATTACTGGCCTTCTGCATGACATTCAGCTATGAGTGGTCTTGTTGCCCTGCAGATAATTTAAAAGTTAATACACATCATCTGTCCTTTCAAAGTAGAGGTGATATGTTTACAATGAATAAGAAAGTCACCTTTAAAAAAACCTGGTGATCTGGTGCTACACGGAGAGCACTTGTAAAATAAATGTATAGAAATAGTTTCATTGTGATATGGTGTCATTACATGTTAACTCATATTTGCATACTTAAAAATATTGGAAACAAACTAAAATCTTCCAGAGAGTTTAAAACCCAATAAAAATTTGTCAAAATGTAACGTTTTCCAATAAGTATGTAAGACCAATGAAATGACATTGGGGAAAATGGAAAGTTACTAACTTTAGCGGAAAAACTTTTGAGTAGTTAGTGTATGAGATTGAAACGTGAGTATTATGACTTTGTAAGTGCATTTCTTCCATTTGCATCAATGTGTCTTTTTCAGATATCTCTTTTGAGCTAGGCCAGACACTGAAGCTAAATATTAACATACACTGGGCTTAAAATGAGACCTCTGGCTTCCCGTATCAGTAAGTGTTAAACCAAGACTGAAAAAATGAAGCCCATTCAGTCATGCCACAGTCACTAAGAAACATTTGTAGTGATAAAAAGGGTTGATAAAGGAAAATAGTTTAAAAAATTAAATTTCATCTTTATCTCAGTCTTCCAAATTTCTATTTTTGAGTATGTTTTGTGATATACATATTATATAGACAGTGTAGTTTTAGAATATATACTCAATCAGAAGTGTTACAGCAAAGCTAGAAGGAACTTTGAGATTCTCCAATCTTGATATAGAACATGCATATAATTTGTGAATAAATATATATTTTGGAGGTTAGGCTTTTCTTTTCTTTTCTTTTCTTTTTAATGAGACAGAGTCTTGCTTTGTTGCTCAGCCTGGAGTGCAGTGGTGTGATCACAGCCCACTGCAGCCTGGGACTCCTGGGCTCAAGCAATCCTCCCACCTCAGCCTCCTGAGTAGCTGGAACTCCAGGTGTGGGCCACTGTGCCCAGCTAATTTTTACAAATTTTGTGTAGAGATGACGTCTTGCTTTGTTGCCTGGGTTGGTCTCGAACTCCCGGCCTCAAGCGATCTTCCTGCCTTGGCCTCCCAAAATTCTGGGATTATAGGCGTAAGGGTTCCCCCCTACCCTCAGTATGGTGTATGATCCAAATAGGTGGCCATTGGTCTACAGACAACCTGCTGAGAACCTTTAAATAAAATCTTCCTGGTTTCTGAGGGGTTGAGGAATGTTCTGTTTCCAAGCCCAGGACTCTTAGACACTATCTGTAGCACATTCAGGTGACAATATGGGTTGAGATGTATCTATAGGACCTAACAGGTAGAGGAACTTCTATTCTTTGAGTAGATGTCAAAAGGTGAAAAGTAGGATCTGAATCTTTCTCCATGTGGAGAAAATTCAGGTTCCAAGGAAGAGTACACACAGCTCAACTGTACATTAGACACCAAAAAAAGCTCAAATTAATTAACTATTATGGAGTCTTCAAAAAATACAGAACTCTGCTTTAAAAAAAATGGGAGGAGAGAGATCCTTAAGTTTAAAGCAGAGTAACACTTCAAAACTTCACTGAGTTTGAAGTGTTACTCTGCTATAGACAGTGTCTAAGAGTCCTGGGCCTTGAAATAGAACATTTGGGTTCGGGTGTCTTCTTTATTCCATTCTGGCTTTATAATCCTGGCAAATTATTGAAACTCTTTTTGTTTTTGTTTTTTTGTTTTTTTTTGAGATCGAGTCTTGCTTTGTCACCCAGGCTGGAGTGCAGTGGCGCGATCTCAGTCACTGCAACCTCTGCCTCCCGGGTTCAAGCGATTCTCCTGCCTCAGCCTCCTGAGTAGCTGGGATTACAGGTGCGCACCACCATGCCCAGCTAATTTTTGTATTTTTAGTAGAGACGGGG
>NW_012102743.1:1402697-1423651 GCF_000951045.1 Mandrillus leucophaeus | reverse complement strand
AAATGTATAGAAATAGTTTCATTGTGATATGGTGTCATTACATGTTAACTCATATTTGCATACTTAAAAATATTGGAAACAAACTAAAATCTTCCAGAGAGTTTAAAACCCAATAAAAATTTGTCAAAATGTAACGTTTTCCAATAAGTATGTAAGACCAATGAAATGACATTGGGGAAAATGGAAAGTTACTAACTTTAGCGGAAAAACTTTTGAGTAGTTAGTGTATGAGATTGAAACGTGAGTATTATGACTTTGTAAGTGCATTTCTTCCATTTGCATCAATGTGTCTTTTTCAGATATCTCTTTTGAGCTAGGCCAGACACTGAAGCTAAATATTAACATACACTGGGCTTAAAATGAGACCTCTGGCTTCCCGTATCAGTAAGTGTTAAACCAAGATTGAAAAAATGAAGCCCATTCAGTCATGCCACAGTCACTAAGAAACATTTGTAGTGATAAAAAGGGTTGATAAAGGAAAATAGTTTAAAAAATTAAATTTCATCTTTATCTCAGTCTTCCAAATTTCTATTTTTGAGTATGTTTTGTGATATACATATTATATAGACAGTGTAGTTTTAGAATATATACTCAATCAGAAGTGTTACAGCAAAGCTAGAAGGAACTTTGAGATTCTCCAATCTTGATATAGAACATGCATATAATTTGTGAATAAATATATATTTTGGAGGTTAGGCTTTTCTTTTCTTTTCTTTTCTTTTTAATGAGACAGAGTCTTGCTTTGTTGCTCAGCCTGGAGTGCAGTGGTGTGATCACAGCCCACTGCAGCCTGGGACTCCTGGGCTCAAGCAATCCTCCCACCTCAGCCTCCTGAGTAGCTGGAACTCCAGGTGTGGGCCACTGTGCCCAGCTAATTTTTACAAATTTTGTGTAGAGATGACGTCTTGCTTTGTTGCCTGGGTTGGTCTCGAACTCCCGGCCTCAAGCGATCTTCCTGCCTTGGCCTCCCAAAATTCTGGGATTATAGGCGTAAGGGTTCCCCCCTACCCTCAGTATGGTGTATGATCCAAATAGGTGGCCATTGGTCTACAGACAACCTGCTGAGAACCTTTAAATAAAATCTTCCTGGTTTCTGAGGGGTTGAGGAATGTTCTGTTTCCAAGCCCAGGACTCTTAGACACTATCTGTAGCACATTCAGGTGACAATATGGGTTGAGATGTATCTATAGGACCTAACAGGTAGAGGAACTTCTATTCTTTGAGTAGATGTCAAAAGGTGAAAAGTAGGATCTGAATCTTTCTCCATGTGGAGAAAATTCAGGTTCCAAGGAAGAGTACACACAGCTCAACTGTACATTAGACACCAAAAAAAGCTCAAATTAATTAACTATTATGGAGTCTTCAAAAAATACAGAACTCTGCTTTAAAAAAAATGGGAGGAGAGAGATCCTTAAGTTTAAAGCAGAGTAACACTTCAAAACTTCACTGAGTTTGAAGTGTTACTCTGCTATAGACAGTGTCTAAGAGTCCTGGGCCTTGAAATAGAACATTTGGGTTCGGGTGTCTTCTTTATTCCATTCTGGCTTTATAATCCTGGCAAATTATTGAAACTCTTTTTGTTTTTGTTTTTTTGTTTTTTTTTGAGATCGAGTCTTGCTTTGTCACCCAGGCTGGAGTGCAGTGGCGCGATCTCAGTCACTGCAACCTCTGCCTCCCGGGTTCAAGCGATTCTCCTGCCTCAGCCTCCTGAGTAGCTGGGATTACAGGTGCGCACCACCATGCCCAGCTAATTTTTGTATTTTTAGTAGAGACGGGGTTTCGCCAGACTGGTCTCGATCTCCTGACCCTGTGATCCACCCACCTCCGCCTCCCAAAGTGCTGAGATTACAGGCGTGAGCCACTGTGCCCGGCCTGAAACTCTTGAGGTTTCCTCAGCCAGAAAATGAGCATGGTAATTCTTCACAGCATGATTGTGAAGCTCCATGGGTTGGGACAGAAGGAAGTGCTGTCAAAACTATAGTCCCCGCCCACTGTGGTGGCTTGTGCCTGTGATCACAGTGCTTTAGGAGGCTGAAGGAAGAGAATCATTTGAGGCCAAGAGTTCGAGACCAGCCTTGTCAACATAGGCAGACCCAGTCTCTACAAAAAAATACAAAAATTAGCTGGATGTGTGAGCCTGTTGTTCTAGCTAGTTGGGAGACTGAGGTGGGAGGATTACTTGAGCCCAGGAGTTTGAGACTGCAGTGAGCTATGATTATGCCACTGTAACTCCAACCTGGGTTTCAGAGCAAGACCCTGTTTCCAAAATTAAAAAAAAAAAAAACAAATGCAAAAAATACTGTAGTCCTCTGCAATATTACTGAATGAGGATTGCCCGAGACTTGAGAGGCAGTTAGGCAGCCCCCTTCATTCTGACGATGGTGGTCCTCTCCTAATTGAGACTGAGAATTCTCTAGATGTGCCTGTTAAATATTTGCATGGCCCCAGAGTGCCATTCAGAGCTGGATTTTGTTTCTGATGACTCAGTTGCCCTTGAGGCTGCTCTTGAGTTCCCTGTGCTCGTGTTGCCAAGTTGTGTGAAGTGTGCAAAGCTGCTGTGGGTTTGCAGAGCTGGCCTTGTGTGTTGTGAAGAGGGCCCTGAGATGTTGGTGACTCATTCAAATCCACTTTATGTCTGCTTCCACATCTTGCTCAATCTGCTAGGCTTACCACCATCTAAGTCCTAGAAGGCCTATCAGCTCTCCCCAGGAAATGTAGAACCCAAAGACACAGGCACATACTTTCATTTCCTTTTTCAATGAATATAGTCTCTTTAAAAATTTTATTTGGATACCGATCCATGGTTTGCACAAGCCATTCGAATTTTAAACAGATGTGTGTGCAAAGCTGGGATTCAGCATTGCATGTCTCAGTCCAGTTTTATAGTCACTGACTTTAGTGGTACAGCCTAGTCTCATAGTTGTGCCTTGGGTGGACAAGCTGGTAAGGATTTCGATGACTTTCCTGTCCAGAGCTTTGAGACTTTAGCCAGGACTAGGGCAGCTTTCTGGGTGTCCAGTGGAGGACTACGTCATTCGACCATTGCTATGGGAAAAACTCATGAGCTGTCTCATAGCAAAGTTTACCGATTGCCAAATACCTGGGTGTGTGGTATTTGGAAAAAATATTTAGTGATGCAGTGATTCTTTGAAGAGGTGTCCTCTAATATTTACTTTTAAAAATGGTAAACCAATTTTAATGTTGTTCATACCTAGCTAAGATTGAATTAGATGACTTAAACATATTTAAACATCATCTCTGTGAGTGAATGGGAAAATAGAAACCAAACCAAACCCCTATTATTGAACGCTAAGAGAAATGGATTTTTTAAAAAAATCCAAATAATTAAAATCTAGTGTTACACGTGAGTCTAGGGACTTGATTTACTATTTGGCAACTACATATTTTGTTGGCAATAAACTTATTGTCTAAAAGAAAATGTGTAAAGCCAAGATAGAGGTCCAAGTGAAGAAGAAAGTGTGATGCTAACAGAAATTGGTTTATTGAGGAGACATTTATAAGAACAGTTTTATTTTTTCCTATCACCATTTTATAATCATGCTTTGTTTAAAATCCAGTATCTTGGTCAAATTCTAGTTTTTTTTCAGGTCCCTTTCACCTCTGAAACCCCAATCTCATGTCAGATGAAAAACATCCTTATCTCTTTTTTACTGTTACCTGTGAGAGTTGAGGCTTGAGGGAATGGAAGGAAGAAGTGGTACAGAATCTACCCTTTCAATCTTTTGAGGTTGGGCAGGCAGGAGAGATGTGTTCATTGGTGATATCCATGAGCAGCCACCTTTGGTAGTATACTAGCAAGAAAGCTCAAACTCTCTTCATTAGGATAGGCTAAGCTATGCTTCGACAACCTAAAATTCCGAGACTTAATATGTGCGTGTCACCGATATGTCAGAATTCCTTGGATTATTGGCCTGTTTTATTAAAATGAGTTAATACAGTCTCACAGTCACCATGTAATACATTTTACACTAAGTATTTAAACCATTTTGATTATTATAGTAGTGTTATTTTGAATACCTTAGATTCATAAAAAGTTGCAAAGATAATACAGGGAGTTCTCGTATACCTTTTGCCTAGTTTCTCCTGATGTTAACATCTTGCATTATCATGTACATTTGTCAAAACTAAGAAGTTAATGTTGGCATAGTGCTATTAACTAAACTACACATTTTATTCTGATTTCACCAGTGTATCCTTTTCCTGTTCCAGGATCTAATCCAGGATAGCACTTCACATTCAGTTGTCCTGTCTCTTATAATTTGTGACAGTTTTTCAGTCTTTTCTTGTTTTTTCATGATCTTGACTATTTGAAAGTATTTTGTAGACTGTCTTTTGATTTGGATTTATCGATGCTTTCTCATGATTAGACTGGGATTATGGGTTTTGGGATGGAATATTGCAAAAGTGAGTGCCCTTCTCATCACATTGTGTGGGGGGTTATATTGTGTCAACATGACTTATCACTGGTGATATTAATCTTGACCACGTAGTTAAGGTGGTGTCTACCAGCTTTTTCCATTGTAAAATTACCATTTTCCCTTTCCATATTCTTTTCTTTGGAAGCAAGTCACTAAGCACACACTTGGAAGAGAATTAAGCTCTACCTCTAGAAGGGAATGTATCTTCATATACTATTTGTAAGTTTTCTGTATGGAGGATTTGTCACTTTTTACCCATGTGTTTGTTTAATCATTTAGTTATAGTACCTTAGCCTCATTTGTTTTATTCTTCAGGTTATATTATTATTTTCTTGCTCAAATTGTTCCACCTTTAGTCATTGTAAGCTCTTTCGGGTTGACTCCCAGATCAAAATATAGTCTTTAAAAAAGACTTTTTTTTTTTGAGATGAAGTCTCGCTCTGTCGCCCAGGCTGGAGTGCACTGGTGTGATCTCAGCTCACTGCAACCTCTGCCTCCTGGGTGTAAGCGATTCTCCTGCCTTAGCCTCCCGAGTAGTATTACGGGCGCATACCACCACACCCAGCTAATTTTTGCATTTTTATTAGAGACGAGGTTTCACTATGTTGGTCAGGCTGGGGTCTTGAACTCCTGACTTCAAGTGATCTGTCTGCCTCGGCATCCCAAAATGCTGGGATTACAGGCGTAAGCCACTGCGCCTGGCCTAAAACATTTCCATTTTTAAGGGCAGTTTTAGGTTCACAGCAAAATTGGAGAGGAAGGTACAGACTTCCTATATACGCTGGCCCCTCCAACCTCTCTTCCCCTCCCATAGGCATAGCTTCTCCCATTATCAACGTCCCCTACCAGAGTGGTATGTTTGCTACAAATGATGAACCTACACTGATGCATCATGATTCCCCAAAGTCCTAGGGTTCACCCTTGGTTTTATACATTCTGTGGGTTTGGACATATGTATAATGACATCTATCTATCATTATAGTATCATAATGAGTATTATCACTGTCTTAAAAATCCTCTGTGCTCTCCTTATTCATAAAAGTAAGAAACCTAGGAGTGTTTCTGTCTTTGGTTTCCAATTACTTTGGCCTGAGATAAACTGGGACTTCTCAGTTCGTTCCAGGCCATTTAACAGTTAATGAGAAGCATTTCATGGCCTTTCTAAAACTCTTGTAGACTAATAATAACTATAATGAAGTATATAGAAATTCATTAATATTTATAAAAGTAATAAACATGGAATAATAGAATTATGTTAGCATTAAAATTCAATTATTAATTACATTATTATTTCAACTAATTTTGCAAAAGACCATTGACTATAGGTTCTTAGAGGCTAAAAGAAAATTAGAAGTGTTCTACCCCACTCCTTTGTTTTACAAATGAGAAACTAAAGCATCCAATGTTTAAGTGATTTGCTTAATCGAAGCCAGGACCAAAACTTATCTAATGACGTCTAAACATAGTGCCTTCCACTAAATCAAACAGTTGGGTCTTCCTGTTTTCCCTTTTTTCCCCTCTTCTTTTCAAGAATGAACATTCTGAAATATTTTCCAGATATGGAGTCACCGATTTATAATGATAAATATGCAAGAAGATAAAGTTTTGCGTATTTTCTTACATTTGTGTTTTAAATTGATAGCTGCTCTCAATGGCATGTTAAAAAATACTTTAGTGAATTTCATATTTTGATACAGTTTCCAGCACAGATCAGCAATTTCTCTGAAGTTTTTTTATTATACATTTGATTCCAGAAATTCTGTTTCACTGGTACTAATTCAATGCGTTTATTTTTCTTTTGAGAATGGTACCTTACTATAAATGTCGCAGGAGGAAAAGCATTGCCATTTAAGCTAAAGAAGTGCTGAATATGACATGCATGTTGGAAAATGTGTGATGCTGTCTTGTAATTTTAGCTCGGGTTTATACAAATGCCGGCATTTATCTTGTTATTTTCACAGCCATACACACTTACTGCCACTTGAAGTTATCCTTACAACAGATCTTCATTAATTAAGTTTGTCTTACAGGAGCGGAAGGAAAAGGATGATGTGAATTTCACCTTTGAAAGGCAGCAGTAGGCAATGCAACATTTAAGAAGTGTTTTTTGCCTGTGCCCATAAAAAGCTATACCATTATGTTGATGGATTTGCTACTTTGTGTCCTATTAAGTATAAAATGTGACCATATATTTTGGATTCCAAGGTCTTTTCTGGTTTGTTGAACACAATAATGCTTAAGATGATGATTTAAATTAGTTTTAATGTACTTGGGTAATCAAGCATACAGTGCTTTGAAGCCACTAAGGGAGAAAAAGAAGAGATATTTCAGCCTTCCCCAGTAATGAGACCCATAAATCAAAAGAACGAACATGGAAACGTCTAGCAAGCCTAGGGATCTAATTTCAAACACCTTAAAAGAGACTCCTTTTTTGGTTTAGGCTTGCCATGTCCGTGGTGCCCAGTGGAAGGGCTGGTCTGGAAAATTTGGATAAAAAACAGAGAACCGCTATAGGATTAAAACAATGGAGCCAGACACTCTCAGCCTTTGGATTTGAGAGGCTTGTGTTTAAGAAGTCTGGGCCTGAAGAGGTGGAAATACAGGGGGCGTAGATTCAGTTATAGATACATACATGTTCAAATACCAAATACATGTCATTTAAGGGAATCATAAGATGACTTTGTAAGAGGGAGACTTTTTTCCATTTAGCAAATAATTGTAATAGACTTTTCAAACTAACTCTGAAGTGAAAGTTTGAGCATAAAAGCTTTTCAGCTGACAAAGAGAAATGGCATGAATGTCTGAGAAAAAAACCAGACACATCCCTAAAACAACAGAGAAATGCCTTCTAGACTTTAGATACATCTATGGCAAATAGGAAGACAGGCTATTTCTAGACCTCTGGCAGGAAGACTGGCCTTTTACTCAGTCCTTAAAGGAAGAAAATAGCCAAGAGAAGTTTGGAATAAGAAATCCAAGTTCTTTTACACATTGTTGGTTCAGGCAATGTCAGAGATTTTTTTCATAGCTTGTCTCTTGGAGGCTGACCTTGGACTGTGCACATGGACCTATTTTTAAACTGTAGACTCCATTTCACTCCCACATATTTTACCCTTCTACTGTTCAAGTGCTAAAACCAGGGATTATTTAAGTTAGTTTACACTCTGTTGCAGCCTGGGGTGAGAATTTAGGATTCCAAAATTGTGTTAGAAGTGGGTTGAGAGGAAATAAATGTGGAGAGGCTAAATGACAGTAGTGGTATGGAACATTTTCCTTTGAATTTCCCCCTATTTTTAAAATACTCACTGGAGTCCTAGGATACACACAGATAATTGACGTATCTGTAGGGATATTTGCATTCAAGGTAAGTTTCTTTTAATTTTAGTAACATGTGGCTTTTGATTATTATGGAGGACAATGTAATCCCAAAGTATAATGGTACAATTATTTTGCCATTTAGGTTTATATCTTAATTTGGGCTTTGCTTAAATCATCTTGGAGAGGGGTGTGTGTGTGTGTGTGGAATGTGTGTGTATGATATATGTGGGTAGGTGAGATAGTGAGGGAGGTAGGGAGGGAACTTTTAAATGCTGTTAGTTGTACTGAATTTTAAATTCAGATTTGTGTGTGTGTGTGGAAGGAAATGCATTTGTCATGGCTAACTGTGGTCTTTAATAGCAACGTGACTAGAGCGTGAATTATTTTCTTATTCAAAGAAAAATGAGGGGATCAGAAGGGCTACTGGTTTTCAAACAAAAAAAATAGTACAAGGTTTACGTTTTTAAAAAACTTGTGTGTTATAGTGATTGAAATTTTCTTGTTTGGCAGCCTTTTCAAAAATAAAAAATTATATTTCATAACTTTTTTTTTCTGAAATAGCTCTTGCAAACAATTATATGAATCAAAACTGAAAACTAATTGTAGCCATGTATTTGATTATATCAGATCATAGACCAATAACAAGGATGTTTCTACTGAATTGTAGAAACTGGAGTTGGTGGGACACATTCCTTTAACTTTGAGGGATGATTATGGATAAGGCAACTGAAGTGTTTATGGAAGATAATTCAGTCTATATTTAGGAAAGACTTCCTTTTTCTAACCAAATGTGGTGGGTTTTAAAAATCTTAGAAATATATATTACAAGATGGATTGATGATCCTGGTCCATCCATTAATCCACCCTGTTTTCTTAATGCCTTTTAGACTAGGATGCACACATCATGAGTAAGTTTTTACCTATAAACACTTTAGCATGCATGTCATTAACTGGAGGTCAGTATTTGCTTATAGTGTTATTTTTAAGGTAAAATTTACAGTGTACTGAAATGTACAAATCTTACATGCACCCTTTGAATTTTGAGAAATGTATACTTGTGTGATCCAAAACTCTATCAAGGTAGAGGCCTTGGCCAGTATCTAAGTTATCTCATCAGTTTTCTCAGTCCTACCCCAGAGACAACCACTCTTCTGATTTTTTTCACCGTAGTTTTCACTGTTCTAGAAACTTCATGTAAGTGAGATTATACAATGTGTACCCTTTTGTAGAAGACTTTTTACTTACTTTTACTATTTTTGGAATTTGTTAATACTGTCGTAGAATAAGCAGTTAATTCCTTTTTATTGTTAGGTAGTACTCCATTGTATAAATATATGGCAATTTGTTTGTCCAGTCATCTGTTGATGAACACCTGGGGTGTTTCTAGTTTGGGGCTATTATAAATAAAACTGCCATGATCATTCTTGTGAAAGTTTTTCTGTGGACATATGCTTTCAATTCTGTTGGGTAAGTACCAAAGAGTAGAATTTCTATGTATAAGGTAGGTATGTGGTTAGTTTTATAGAAACTCTCAGATGTTTTTTCCAAACCGGTTTACCATTTTAGCTTTTCTACTAAGAGTGGATGAAAGTTCTGGTTGCTCCACATCTGGTCTTACAGTATAGTATTGCCAGTCTTCTTCATGTTAATCATTCTTCTGAGTGTGTAGTGGTATCTCATTATGTTTTTAATTTGCATTTCCCTGATGACTAATGATATCGAATAGCTTTTAATGTACACATTAACCATCTGTATATTCTCCTTTGTGAAATGTCTATTGAATCTTTTGCTCATTTATTAATCAGCTTTTTTTTTTTTTTTTTTTTTGAGACGAAGTTTCGCTCTGTCGCCCAGGCTGGAGTGCAGTGGCGCGATCTCCGCTCACTGCAAGCTCCACCGCCTCCCGGGTTCATGCCATTCTCCTGCCTCAGCCTCCCGAGAAGCTGGGACGACAGGCGCCCGCCACCACGCCCGGTCAATTTATTTGTATTTTTAGTAGAGACGGGGTTTCACTGTGTCAGCCAGGATGGTCCTGATCTCCCGACCTTGTAATCTGCCCGCCTCGGCCTCCCAAAGTGCTGGGATTGCAGGCGTGAGCCACCATGCCCGGCCAGCTTTTTTTTTCTTAGTGAGTTGGAATTTTTTATTAATATATATCCTGGATACCAATCTTTTATCGCTCTGTCTCATAAACACACACACAGCATTTTTTTCCTGTTACTGTGTTAGTTTTCTTAACAGTGTCTTTTGGTGAGCACTTTTTAATTTTGGTGCAGTCTGATTTATCTGTTTTTGTATGATTATTGATTTCTGTGTGTCACTCAATAAATCTTTGCCTGCTTTCAAATTATAAAGATATTTTCCTATGATTTCTTCTAGAGCTTTGTTGTTTTAGCTTCTATGTTTAGGTCTAGGATTAACTATGAGTTCACTTGTAAGGTGAGAATCCAGGATGCTTCATGTTTTTTCTTTATACTGATATCTAGTTGTTCAGGATCATTTGTTGAAAAGAGTTTTTTTTCTCCATTGGAATGCTTTGGCACCTTTTATCAAAAAATCAGTTGATCATATATGTGAGTCTGTTTGGGAGTTTCCAGCTATTCTGTTGATCTGTTGTTGATCCTTATGCTAGTATAGTAATTGCCTCCTTATCTGTGAGACGATACGTTCCAAAACCCCCAGTGGATGTCTGAAACTGTGTATAGTACAAAACCCACTATGCTATGATTTTCCTATCTGATAACCAAGATAGCTACTAAGTGACGAATGTGTGGGTAGCATATGCAGTGTGGATATGCTGGAAGAAGACATGAGTCATGTCCCAGGTGGGACACAGCAGGACAGATTTCACACTATTCAGAATTTAAATCATGAATTCTTTACTTCTGGAATTTAAAACTTACGAATTGTTTATTTCCGGAATTTTAAACTTCTGAATTGTTTATTTCCATTTACTGTTATGAGACTGAAACCATGGGTAACTGAAACAACAGAAAGCCAACCACAGATAAGCGGGGACTCCTGTTCCACACTGTCTTGAGTACTGTAGCTTCACAAGTAAGTCTTCAAATCAAATTGGGTAAGCCCTCAATTTTGTTCTGCATTTTCAAAACCAGTTTTTGACATTTATAGGCCCTTCATATTGCTGTACGAATTACAGAATTAGTTTATCAGCTTCTTTTTTTTTTTTAAAAGTCTAATGTGATTACAATTTGCATTGTCTTGAATCTGGAACACCTGGTGAAACCTATTTTCGTAATAATACTTAGGCATTATTTGCTTTCACACTCATTGTCTCAGGAGTACAATGGAGTTTTCCAGAGGATACATAATGTGTGATATTGCAACAGATTGAATGCAGAAGCAGATAGGCAAATCAGGCTGTTTTCTTTTTATGTTAAACATTAACGATATTTACAAAAGTGTAAAACAATGCAAATCTTAATAAATTTTATTTTAGGAAAAATAAAAATTATTTTAACATTTAATGGGCTTGTTAATTTTAAATGAATTAATATTTTAACATTTTTAAATTTTAAATTCCTTCTCTGGTGAATTTTGATAGCTATAAACCATGTAAATATTAAAAGTTTTTTGGGATCCTCAGTTGTCTTTAAGAGTTTCAAGGAGTCCTGAGAATGAAGGGTTTGAAAACTGCTGCCGTAGCTCAATTTTGGAACAGTTGATGCCTTAACAATATTTGTTTTTTCAATCTATGAACATGGTATATCTCTACATTTATGTATGTTTTATAGTTTTCAGTATAGATATTTCTGAACATGTTTTGTTAAATATATATCTAAGTATTGTGTATTCTTTTTTTCACGATCTTGACTCACTGCAACCTCCACCTCCCAGGTTCAAGTGACTTTTCTGCCTCAGCCTCCTGAGTAGCTGAGTCTACAGGCACCCACCACCATGTCTGGCTAATTTTTGTTTTTTTAGTAGAGACAGGGTGTCACCATGTTGGGCCAGGCTGGTCTCAAACTCCTGACCTCATGATTTACCCGCCTCGGCCTCCCAAAGTGCTAGGGTTACAGGCATGAGCAACTGCACCCAGCCGCTAAATATTGTATATTGTTTACACTTACATAAATGTAATATAACTTTAAATCAAGTTTTCTGCTAATATATAGAAATACATTTAATTCCATTTAGTGACCTTTCAGCCTGCAAAATTTCAAAATTCACACATTACTCTGGTAACCTCAAACTTATATTGTCAAGAACTGTGAAAGGTTTGAGATTTTATCTTGCTTGCAGGCTAACAAGTTAGCCTCCCACAGTTTCATGGACGCTGACAGAAGACAGGAGAATCCTGGATAAGAGATAAAGAACTTTATTACTCATGGCATAGCAGGCAGCATGAGCTTCATGTTTGGATTGGGTCTGCACACTCCCTAAGCTTCATGGGGTAATGCACAGTAGCTCAGGTAGATGTTACTCATGTAGTAGGTTTGTGTCACAGTTGAGGAACCCTGAGCTTAGGAAATAGCATTCTTTAAAAGGGGCTGCTAGCCAACTTTGCCTAATCTTTGTGCCAGAGGGAGATGTTATTTTCATTTCTCTGAATAGCAAACAGATCTTTCCTTTGCCACAGAAGGAGATACTATCTGTTTTCCAAGACTGTGTGCTATATAAACATTCTTGAAAAGACAGGCCAGAAGAAAAGCTGATAAAGATATGCAGAAACATAGAAGGCACATGGGTAATTTTTTCCCAACTTGTGTTGTTGGGATTTTCTTCTTAGTCATGTCATGTCAAATACAGTTAGTATTATGTCATTCCAATATTTAATACTTCTCCCCTTTTGCTCTGTTGTACTAGCCAGGACTGCTAGTGTAATGTAGAACAGGAGTGGTGACAGTGGTCATCTTTGTCATCTTTGCCTTTTGTTCTAGGGTGAAAGTATGTTATTTTACCAATCAGTATAACACATTAACAAAATAATCATTGTAGAAATGGGGTCTAAAATGAGGAAATTATCTTATATTACTAATTTGCTGAGTGTTTTCTTTTATCATGAAGGCTTGTTGTATGTGCCAAATGCATTTTCTGTATGTAGTGTGATCATCAATAAAAATACGATTATTTTTTATTCCTTTATTCTGTCCGTATGGTTTATTAAATCAGTTAAGTTTTAAATGTTAAACCAACCTTGCATTACTAGGATAAATTCCACTTGAGGTGAGGCATGGTGGTTATACCTGTAATCCCAGCTTTGGAAGGCTGAGGCAGGAAGATCACTTGAGGCCATTAGTTTGAGACCATCCTGGGTAACACAATGAGACTCCATCTCTACAAAAAATAAAAACATTAGCTGAGTGTGGTGGTGCATGTCTGTAGCCCAAGCTACTCGGGAGGCAGATGTGGGAGGATTACTTGAGCTCAGGAGTTTGAGGTTACAGTGATGATCATGTCACTGCTCTCCAGCCTGGGTGACAGAGTAAGACCTTGTCACCCTGTTTCGCTACAGAAAAAAAAAAAAAAAAAAATCCCACTTTGTCAGGATGTATTAGCCTTTTTATATATTATGAATTTGATTTGTGGATGCTGTTAAAGGATTTTTTGATATATGTTGATGAGGAATATTGGTCTGTGAGGGTTTGGTATCATCATTATGATGGCCTCCAAAAACAAGTTGGGAAGTGTTTCTTCTTCCTGTATACTTTGAAGGTTTTTATAAGATGGGTTTTCTGTCTTTCTTAAACGTTTGTTAGAATTAACTAGTGAGCCATTTGGTCCTGGTCTTTTATTTATGAAAAAGTTTTTGAAAAAATTTGCTTCACTAAATATAGGATTATTTATATTTTCGGTTTCATTCTGTGTCCTTCTTTTTATCAGTCTGACAGATGAAAATAATCTGTTTTAAATAACAGTGAGGTTAAATATTAGTAGTTTATGGCTGTTTGCATTTTTTTCCTCCAGTTTTTAGGCCAGTTTTCTATTAGCTCATGTATCTTTTTCTTGTCGAACTCTTTATATAATACTATGAACTTTCTGATATCTATCTATCTACTAACCTATAATCAATATTTTCCATATTTTTCTTTTATTTTTGTTTATATGTATTTGCTATGCAGAATATTTTAAATTTTATGTAGTCTTATCTATTAATTTTTTCTATATGGTGTTTGGCCCTAGTATCGTAAACTTGTATTGGATCACAACCATGCTCACTTGTTTATATGTTGTCTGTAGCTGCTTTCTTCCTATAATGGCAGAGTTGAGTTGTGGCAGAGACCGCATATAGCTCTGTGATCACTTTTTACTGCTGCTTGGCGCACCAGAAATCACAGTTACCACAGTTAGAAATTGTCAGTGTTTTTAGTGACATCTGTTTTACCTTTCAGTGACATTTTATTTATTTTTTAAAAGTGTAAATCCTTGATGTCAGAGGAACAGAAAAGTAGACTTTGAATGTCATACTTTAAAGGCACAGTGGAGTATGGATTATTTCGTTTTTAAATTAGATGGCAAAGCATTGTGTTTATTATGTAATGAGACTATAACTTTGCTAAAAGAATATACAGTATGCTGACATTATCAGATTAGTCACTTATCACAATATTTTAAACTCACATAAATGCAGTGGTGAAAAACTAGAAAATGTAAAATCAAATATCTCATTATAGCAGAATTTCTTTACACAAAAAAAGAAAATTCAGCTGCAAACAAAGGAAATTTCCAAGTGACTCCTTTGTTATCCAAGTCAGGAAAGCCATTTATTGATGGTGAGTTAATTTAATCATGTTTGATTGCAGCAGCTGAAGAAATGTGTTCAGAGAAAACAAAATTGTTTCAGACTCTTCTTAGCCATAAGCACTTTGGGAGGCTGAGATGAGACGATTGCTTGAGTCCAGGAGTTCGAGACCAGCCTGGGCAAACTAGAGAGACCCCCATTTCCAGAAATAATAATAACAGTAAAAAATAGCCAGGCATAGTGGCATGTGCCTGTAGTCCCAGCTACTCCAGAGGCTGAGGCAGGAGGATTCCTTGAGCTCAGGAGGTTGAGGCTGCAGTGAGCTATGATCATATCACTGCCCTCCACTCTGGGCTACGGAATGAGACCTTGTCTGAGGGCTAAGATTTATTTTTTTCTGAACAGGATAAACTGACTTCAGCTACTATTATTGAAGACTGAATGGCTTTGGAAATTAGCTTTAGCTGCAGAGTTGATGAATTCAGCATAAAACTATAAGGCAAAGCAGTGCTTATATGTGAAAGTTAATATTGAAGTAGAGTTGCTTAGATGCCACCTAACATTGTTTTAATCACTAGTAATATTAAGATGCTTTATACACTTCTTATGTTGTCAAAAGTTAAAATAAGAAATGATGTCTCCGTTTCCATACCAGTTGTAGCAGATACATTTTCTTAGCTCAACTAAGTACTGTTGACCTTCCATATCCATGAGTTCTGCATCTGTGATTTCAACCAACTTTGAATCAAACATATCCAGGAGAAACAAATGGCATCTGTGCTGAACATTCACAGACAATTTTTGCTCATTATTCTCTAAACAATACAGTATAACAACTATTTACATAGCATTTACATTATATTAGGTAATGAGTAATCTAGAGATTATTTAAAATATACAAGAGGATATGCATAGATTATACGCAAATAGTATGACATTTAATGTTAGGGACTTGAATAGCCACAGTTTTTGGAATCTGAGGGAGGTCCTGGAACTAATCCCCCATGGATACCAGGGGACAGCTGTACCAGCAGTGCTTTTGGACCACAATGCAAGTAGAAAGGAAATTTCTGTAATTCAAAATCTGTTTAACTGTGTAGTTGAAGAGCTTCCACTTAACTTTAATTGCAAGTGAAGAATCCGAAATGGTAGCAACATACTAAAAGGAGAATATCAAGAGAAGAATATAATAAAAATTTTTAAATGCCATCCAAGTAATGAATATGCTTAAATAAAATCATATGCTCCTGGATAGCAGTATTTTTTCCATACACAAATAGGTGTGTGAAAAGACATTTTCAAAGATGAAATATGTAAAATCTCATTACAGATTAGCATTAGCAGAGTAACATTTGTGATTCTTATTTTGTGGATTGGGGGGAGGGTGTAAACATATGTTTTTATTTCTCTTGAATAAATGCCCAGGAGTGCAGTTACTAAGTCATGTAGTAGTTGCATGTTTAGTTTTTTTTTTTTTTTTAACGAAAAACATTATTTTTTAGATAATTTTTAGGTTCACAGCCAAAATGAAGGGAAATAGATATATAGCTCATGTACTCCCTGCCCCCAAATGTGCACAGCTTCTTCTGTTATCTATTACCACTCCCACATCAGAGTCAGAGTGGTAATTTGTTATAAATGATGAACCTACATTGACACATCATCATCATCCAGAGTCCATAGTCTATATTGCTGACTCTTGATGTTGTACATTCTGTGAGTCTGGACAAATGAATAATGGCATGTATCCACCATTATAGCATCCTACAGAGTATTTTCACTGCTCTAAAAATGCTCTATGCTCCACCTATTCATTCTTCCTTCTCCCCTCATCCTTGGCAACCACTGGTCCTCTTATTATTTTGCTAACATTTGCAGTTGATTTTGATCATAAGGAATACTAACTTTGAGTCCCAATTAAGCACATTGTCATCCCTCTACCAAAAGAATATCAGTCTTCACATTAGGAGGCTTATATACAAATAATTATACTTTGTTATTAATATTATGTTTTGAATTTTGTCAATGAAAAATGTGTGTGAAATTGTTTTCTCTCAATAAGTACCCTCTATGATACCCTCAATATTGCCTTTTGGCCCACAACTAAAGTATATACTATATGAGTCTTTATTGAAAAAGTTTGCTAACCCCTGATTCATATCAATGTTTAACTATTCCAACAATTTAGATCAGAGAATGAATGTTTTTTGTGCCTCAATCAATGTTAATTTCAAACACCAACAGTAGGAAAGGAAATTGTGTTTGGGGCTCAGGTTATTTTGCCCCGGAAGTTATGCTTACTTAAAGTTTACTCTTGCTCTGAAATTGTGTTAAGTTGTCTGGGAGAGGGCTGAGCAAAATACACGACCGTTGGTTCCTCTCCTTGTACTTGTTAGGTATCCCTGGTAGCCTGAGACGATGGCCCCACTCAAAGCCAGACTTCAGAGAGCTTGGACTGAGGAGGAAGATACCCCTGGCTCTGTGCACTGATTCCTCCCTCCCTACCCTGCTCCATTCATACCCATACCCTCTCCCTGTAGTCCACATCTCTTCCTCCTGTGCATGGGAATATCTAATCCCTCAGTTCCTAAACTTCTGCAGGTGAAGCACCCATTCTTTTCGTTCCCACTGATGATCCATTTTGGTCTGGAGGATAGTGTTGTCTCCTAGGAAGTCAACAAGCAAGTCTGAGCTGCCTGCGCGAGTTTTTACTGTTTGCTAAGGCATCTCTAGGATGAACAGGGGGCAGGTCACTGTTACCTGCTGACCTTGAAACCCTTGGTGTGTGTGCAGCACAGCCTGGAAGTTGTCAGTCGAGATTATTCTCAAGTCTCATAGACTCAGGTTCCTAGCACAAAAATCTGCATCCAGACCAGTTATCTGCTCACAAAACAAAGTTGAAGAGAACAAGAATGAACATCATGCAGTCTCGATTTTTGCCTCTGGGTTCTCCCTTGCCCCCATTTTCATCCACAAATGTTTACTGTCTTTACCATTTGTGCAATCTTAATTTCTCTGGGTTATTTATAGGGAGTGGGTGGGTACAGTGCTCATGACTTAGAATGGAAGACAATATTCCCCGAAGAGCTCTCAACAGCTCACAGTCTGAGAGAGACCCTGTGGGTATTTGGTCTGTTGATCCTGTTGAAAAGTGAGCATAGCATGTGGGAAAGTGACTCATGGATGTGACTTCACCATTGCCCTCCTTTTAAACTTCTTACAGTGAAAGCATAACCCAGTTCTGACAAAGGTTTTCAGCCAGGGCTGGGCCTGCCTTTGACTCAGCGATGTGTCACATTCTCTCTGCCGGAAACTCGCATTCTTAACACCAGTCATCATGGTCCTGGCAACACACTTTTTGGAGAGGTGTTGGTATTTGGTGGATTTATTTTCTTTTCCAGCTGCCCACAAAAAACAAACTCAGAAATATCTATTTTTTTTCCTTTGAAAAGTTTGTTGGAATAGTATGTCATTTCTCCATCTGGAGCTGTTGTTGCTTTGCCAAGGATAGTTTGCTTAGGGCCATGGCAAGGTGACGGTGGCCCTAAGTGAAGGGTAAAATAACTGGGGCGGCATGCCTGTCTGGGATGGTGAAACCTCTGAGCTGCTGTCAGGCGGTGGGTGGCTAGCCGTGGCTGGTGGCCACAGGCCCTCTCTTCAAGTGTGGCTGGGATTTGCTTAAAGAAGTCCTTTAAGTTCCTTAAGTAATGTCTGCCCAGTCACTCACCTAAGTGGATACCTCTTTACTGTTCAGTGATTTTGTGCCAAGAGAATGCCTAGACTTGCCAGCCCACATTGGAAACTTCCCAGAAGCCCAAGGGCCACACCTAATTTACAAGAACTGGAGCCCCTATTCCATTCCTTGGCTGCTGCTTGCAGCTTATGGGAGAGGCATGTTCTAACGGGCTCCTTTCCTTCTAATTTGTAGATCCTGTGCAGACAGTTCCTTGAAGGCAGGGCCATGCCTTTCTTGTATGTTTTCCCAGAGTGTTGAGCTCAGAGAAGACCCCAGTAGAGAAGGCACTGTGGTGTTGGAGAGTAACAGCTGTCTAGTAGTTAGGGGAATAGGGTCAAAACTCCACGTTGGCCACCAGCTATAAGATCTTGGCCCAGTCAGTTCATTTCTCTGGGCATTTCCTCATCATCCAATTTCTGGGCTGAGTGATTCTCTAAAGCAGTGGTTCTCACTCTTGCTAGATGTATCAGAAACACCTGTGAACTTTTTATTCTTTAACCACACATGATCTGGCCACAACCTCATAGTGGGTTCAGCAAGTCTGGGTGGAGCTTGCAGAGTAAAGATTTTTCCAGAGTTCTTTATGACCAGGGTTGAGGGCCACTATGTGCAGTCCCTCCTGTCTTTTATGAATAAATTTAACATCTGACTAGATAAGCAATGGGAACAAAGAGTAAGTCATTAAGGCCACTTCCAAGCTCACTCACGTGGTTTTGGGTAGGTGTTGGTTCCTCACGGCTTTTGGCGGAAGGCCTCATTCGTACCTCACTACCTGGACCTCTCCATAGGACAGCTAGCTTGCCTTCCTCACAGTGAATGAGAATGTGGACAAAGTAGAAGCTACAGTCTTTTTGTAATGCAATCTCAGATGTGATGTCCCATCACATTTGCCATATTCTATTCATTAGATCTACCTCGTACTCAAGGGGACAGGATTCTGCAAGAATCTGGACTACTAGATGGTGGGATCATGGGGTGCCATCTTAGAGGCTGCCTCGCACAGCATCTAGGAGGTGGCTGCAGAATGGATTTTGGAGCAGGAACGGGGGAAGATATGCAAGGAATCAGCAGGGTGTGGTCCACAGACTAATGGAAGGAGGATAGAATTCAAGTATGGGCTAGGTTATGATGTCGTAACAACAAGTCATAATCTGAGGGGCTTGAAATAACAAAGATTTATTTCTCCCTCATGCAGATATTCATTACAGGCTGTTTTGGGCTCTGTGCCATATCATCACACGTGGAACATGTTCATCACAGGTCATTTGGGGATTCTTCTTTATGTCATTTTTACTGTCGGACGCAAGTTGACAAAGCAGCTTGGATGTGGAAAACCTCCAACTGTGCTTCTCCCACTATACTCTCACAAAGCAAATCTGACATCGGATGTGTGGGGATTTCTGCCCACCAGCACGCAAGCAGTCAGTTCTGCAGTGCGTACTGACTGAGTGTCCTTTAATTGAATTCTGACACTGTCTACCTGGAGACAGTATCGGATCCCACAGGTTCAGGGCTCAGTCCCACTAGACGGCCCGCCATTTCAGATACTGGTTGCAAGTCTGAGCCTCTGGAACTTCTGACTAACCAGCCTCAAGTTGGGGTTTCTATGATCTGCTGTATGGGTTTGATTAATTTGCTAGAGTGGCTCACAGAACTCATGGAAGCATAGGTTTACCAGTTTATTATAAAGGATATTGCAAAGGATACAGATGAAGAGGTGCTTAGGGAGAGGTATAGGGGAAGGGGCACAGATCTCCCGTGTCCTCCCGGGATGCACCACCCTCTAGGCACCTCCACATGTTCAGCTATCTGAAGCTCTCTGAACCCAGTCCTCTTTGGCCTTTTATGGAGGTGTCATTGGATAGGCATGATTGAAGCATGGAGTGGGGAAACCTACCAAGGCCTGTCCAGATTCTTCGCAGCCTCTCTGTGCAGCATTCCTTCCTCCAGGGTCTGGGGCAGCACTCCTGAAATAGGGGCCTTAGGACCTGCAATCAGACAGGGAAGGTCCTAGAATTTGTTCATGGTCAGTTTCAGGACAGAAGGGCAGGGGGATATCTGAGTATGTTTTTAGTTTCTAAGGCCTTTCTTGGGGAGAAAAAGGTGCAGGTGAAAGGAAGGCAGGAGAAGGTCTGTGAGAGAGAGATTTATTTTCTGAGGCCTAAAAGTGCCCCAACATGAGGTGATAAGGACTATGGGAGTTATGAGCCAGAAACTGTGGATGAAAACCAGTATATTAATATGTATATCATAGAGTCAACGCAAGTACTGTTGGAAACATTGCTGGTTGCCATGGCAGAGGGAAAAAGTTATGGAGAAGATTGTATTAGCTCTTAAAACTTTAGCCTATGTTATTTCCATTCACATTTCATTGGCCAAATTATGTCATATGGTCTACCACCACTTCAAAGGGGGTGAGGATATGTACTCCTGTCATGTGCCTCGAGAGTGGAAGTCTGGAGATATTTGATTAGCACCAGTGACACCCCTGGTGGGAGTAGTCGGTAGGGTTGCCCTCCACAGAGCCAGGCAACGTGACCACTGAACATGGTGTTTGGGTTGGCATTCATGTGGTCATTGTTAATCTTAATCTTGGCCAGTTCAGTAGTTGTAGAAAAATGATGTATAACCTGATTACATGACTTGAGGAGTGAATGAGAGATGAGAAGGTGCAGAAAGCTAGAAGGAAAGAATTGTAGACATTTCTTACCAGGAAGGAAGTTTGAATTACCAGCCTTTCCTCATTCTTTTTTATTTA
>NW_012102743.1:1397046-1397616 GCF_000951045.1 Mandrillus leucophaeus | reverse complement strand
TACAGGCACACACCACCAGGCCCAGCTAATTTTTTTATAGACAGCAGATAGATAGGGGCTGGAGAGAGCCAACTGCTGATCATCTCTAAAACCTTTCCTAGACACCTGTAATTCTAGCTCCTCAGGAGGCTGACTTTATACACAGTGGCTTAAGATGTCAAGGAAAGATCAGCTTTGATTCAAATATTGTGAATGATCCTCACATTGCAGGTTTTTGGTGACCTGTGGATAATTGAAATTTGATACATGATTTAAAAATATTTTTTGGGGGGCAACATTTTCTAAAAGGTAAACCTTAGGTATACATTTTGATTTATTACTAACTTGACATTACAATATTTAAACTTCAAATTTTGAAATGCAATGAAGTTACTCCTGTTGTAATTTAAAATATCTTGAGATAGCTGCAAAAACCATCTATTTGTTGGTCCTATCAAGGAAATTGACATTATTCAGCTATGAGAGTTATGCTGGAATTATGTTTATAAAAAATTCCTTCCCACTCTCTTGGCATGATGCAAGAATGATGGGCTGTAAAATTGAACCGTTAAAATGGCCTTATGCATGTTT
>NW_012102743.1:1395986-1396996 GCF_000951045.1 Mandrillus leucophaeus | reverse complement strand
TTTTTTTTTTTTTTTTTTTTTTTTTAACCATGTACATGTCAACAGATTTTTCTTTGACTGTAAAGGACTCTGTGCTTTGATAATAATCTCAGAAATGACCAGAGGGAGTTTATCTTGTGTGCACTTTCAATATTGTATTTAAATAGGAAATCACCCCTTTTTACAGTTTTCATCTTAAGCCAAACAAAGTCAAGGTATTATGAGAACTGCAAAGCTTTTTGAAGAAACCTATCATATGTTTATTTTTCTTAGTTTTTCTTTCTTCTTCCCTTATTAACTGGTTTTGGAGGTTTGGAAATAATTAAATTTTATTCAGTCTCCAAATTTGCTCTGAAGCATCAGTTTTTCTTCTTTCTTTTTTCTTTTTTTTTGGACAGAGTCTTGCTCTGTTGCCCAGGCTGGAGTGCAGTGACACAATCTCAGCTCACTGTAACCTCCACCTCTCCCGAGTTCAAGCAATTATTGTGCCTCAGCCTCCTGAGTAGCTGGGATTACAGGTGCCTGTCACCATGCCCTGCTAATTTTTGTGTTTTTAGTAGAGACAGGGTTTTGCCGTGTTGGCCAGGCTGGTCTCGAACTCCTGACCTCAGGTGACCCACCCGCCTTGGTCTCCCAAAGTGCTAGGATTGCAGGTGTGAGCCACCATGAGTTTTCCATTTTTGATGAGTTCAGTATTCAAGCAGGAGATGTGAAACTACTTGGCAAATGGTAAGGTGATATACAGATATAAGTCATTTTGCCACTTTTTCCATCAGTTTTGGGTGGCCATGTAGTAACGTTCTGCACATTTTATTTCTGTTGTGAGCTAGTGGTCTGAAGTCGAGTTGCAGACTATCTGAAACTGGATAATTGAGATGTTGATTATATTTGGCTTCACAGAATTTTAAAAAGTAGATTTAACGTATATGTTGTCCAGAACTAAATATAAGCTGGCACTTCATTAACACTGAAGAATTGATAGAAAAGAGATGTAGCTGCAAACCAGGGCTGACCTGCCCAAGTGCAGCAGC
>NW_012102743.1:1392522-1394796 GCF_000951045.1 Mandrillus leucophaeus | reverse complement strand
AAAAATTCCTTCCCACTCTCTTGGCATGATGCAAGAATGATGGGCTGTAAAATTGAACCGTTAAAATGGCCTTATGCATGTTTGAACCAACATCTGACTTTGAAGTTACCCAACTGCCTGTTACCAATTTACCTACTTTACTGGGTGTTATGTTTTTGTCAATGGGGGTTATTAAATTTAATACTCTAAGTAAGTGATACAATCCACACTTTTTAGCACACGATGCTATTCTGATAAAAGTCACTTCCAGGTACTTGTAAGTGGAATGCTTTAGCAGGCAAATTCTTCTAAGAGTGTTTTTTTTTCTAATTAATATAAATGTGCTTCTTTATTTTTCCAGGCATTAAGTCCTCTTTTCAGGCTATGTATATATGTTGTTCAGCTATTATGTGCATGCAAGAGTAGACACCAAAAATTTCTGATTTCTTAGTGATAAATTAAACCTCTTTGACTGAGCTATTGAAGTTATTATTGCCCATGTGCTACAGTAAAAAGGAATATTAAGATATGTTTGGAGTTGTATGTGACAACCGAAAAGAGTGATTGAGTTGTAAGTCTCAAATCATTGATGTTTATTGAGCAGGATCGGGAGCTCACCCTGGAAAAATGTGACTTACGGAAGAATCCGTGACTGTTTTTTTCCAAAGAGGTTCATAGAAGGTTTAGTATTTATACATTTTCCTTAAAAAAGAAGGTAGGGTATGGCAATGGGATAATTGATTATGTACTTGTGAGACTTTAGTTAGATCTACATTTTATGTGAGAGAAAGTGATCATTTGAAGAAGAGGAGATGAGAGAAAGGAGAGGTCTCTAGGAGAGGCGAAGGAAGGATTGATTTCATCTTGTCTTTGTTCTGTACCTGGGAAGATAAGCTAGTAGTCTTTTGAAAATGCTGGTTTCTGTTTAGCCCTTAGGGAAGAAAACCTAATGACTGTTAGCGAGGGAGGGGGTATCATGAAGCATGTCCTAATTTCCCATCTTTTTTTTTTTTTTTTGAGACGGAGTTTCACTCTTGTCACCCAGGCTGGAGTGCAATGACGCGACTCAGCTCTTTGTAAACTCTGCCTCCCAGGTTCAGGTGATTCTCCTACCTCAACCTCCCAAGTAGCTGGGATTACAGGCCTGTGCCACCACGCTCAGCTAGTTTTTGTATTTTTAGTAGAGCTGGGGTTTCACCATGTTGGCCAGGATGGTCTCAATTTCTCGACCTCAAGATCCGCCCACCTCAGTGTCCCGAAGTACTGGGATTACAGACATGAGCCACCGCGCCTAGCCCTAATGTCTCATCTTTTTATGGCTGTGAATTCAACTTCCAAGAGGTCTATGGAGTTCCCTTGGCCAAGAGGGCATCTATTCAGTGAGGTGAGGGGCTTAGAATTTTATTTTTATTTATTATATATGTTTTGACTGTGAGTGGTTAGGAAAGATGAATTTTTGTCTCTCCTCCTCTACCAGTTGAGATATACTTCTAGGGCTAGAGAGGTGGTGGTATTGCTGTTTTATAGGGAAGACAAGTCGTGAATTCTAAAAGAGGACACCATCAGCTGTGATAGTGTAAGAGGACCACGTGGCTATGGAGAATGTTCCGTATAAGCTTCACACACTGACAACCAGGGCAGTGCTATTCTAATCAATGCGAAAGTTGTTGTATTGCTGCTTTAAAATTATTTCCTTGAGTCCAGTTATAACTGGGATTCCAAGGAATTACTAAAGGGGACACAAAGCTTTCTCCATTTACTGATTTGCTTTTGGAAAAATGTGTAAGTGTGTTCTTGCACTACTATCAATAAATACTGGAGACTGGGTAATTTACAAAGAAAATATATTTAATCGGCTCAGGGTTCTGTGGGCTGTACAGGAAGTACGGTAGCATCTGCTTCTGGGGAGGCCTCAGGGAGCTTTTACTCGTGGCAGAAGGCAGAGTTGGAGCAGGCATCTTCACATGGCCAGAGCAGGAGGAAGAGAGAGCGGGGTGAGGTGCCACATACTTTTAAACAACCAGATCTTGTGAAAACTCTATCACGAGACAGCACCAAGGGGATGGTGCTAAACCATTTAGGAATAATCTATCCCTATGATCCAGGCCCCCCTGAGCAGGCCTCACCTCCAACATTGAGGATTATAATTCGACATGAGATTTGGGTGGGGACACAGATCCAAACCATATCAAAAAGCATTGTTGTTTTTTACTTTTATTTACAAACAAACCCCAACACTCTCAAACATTATATTGTTAAAGAAAAATCCTGTTGAAATTGTAATAACAAAAATTG
>NW_012102743.1:1387199-1390227 GCF_000951045.1 Mandrillus leucophaeus | reverse complement strand
TTTTCTTCTGTTGACACACTTGCGACACAGTTAATTTTCCAACAGATTGCCTTTTCTTTTCATGTGTACATATGTTCTTCTTAATCCATATGCTTCTTCTTTTGACTTGCTATTCTTTCTTTCTCTGTGTTCTAAATGTAGACTAAAAATCTTTATGACTAGCTGCAATGAAAAAAATATAAATGATACTACTGTGTTAAGAAGGCAGAGACCACTTTTTTGTTGTTGTTGAGACAGAGTCCCCCTCTGTCACCCAGGCTGGAGTGCAGTGGTATGATCTTGGCTCACTGCAATCTCTGCCTCCCGGGTTCAAGTGATTTTGCTGCCTCAGCCTCCTGAGTAGCTGGGCTTACAGGTATGCACCACCATGCCTGGCTAATTTTTCTGTGTTTATTCGAGATGGGGTTTCACGATGTTGGCCAGGCTGGTCTCAAACTCCTGACCTCAAGTGGTCTGCCTGCCTTGGCTTCCCAAAGTGCTGAGATTATGGGCATGAGCCACCATGCCCATCCCAGACCACATGTTTTAAAGTAGAACCAATGTCCCCATTTGTTTAAACCCTTGAAAAGACCCTAGAGTCCTGCTTAGATTCTCCATGTCTTTATCTGTTTGTCTGTTGCCTACTTAAGTCTGATGTTCTTCTTTTTATAATATCTGTATTCAAGATAAAGATAATCTAATATTTCTATTTTTTTGTCAAATCTTTAAAAAAGTATGCATTCATATTATTGTATATTGTATTTTATAGATAACACTGTCTCTATGAAAGACTGTTCTATTTCAAATAACCGACATAGCAATTAATCTTTGAAAGCAGCTTTTTTTCTTTACTAATTTGTTCATGTATTTAATTTTTCCCATTTATTCCCTGAATAGTTACTGAGGTACCGTGTACTGTGATCTCAGCTGAAAAAGTTATGCTGGATGCACTTAAAGACTTTGTCCTGGGATAAAGCTTGTTACATGCACATACATACACTTTCTTCATGTACTTTCAATACACACATCAATGTATAGTATATATCATATATATATACACACATATATATACACATATATGCTAGAGGAGAAAAAGTAATGTATTTTCCTTACCCATTGCAAGGTTTGTGGCTGAGGCACCTAGAATAAAAGGTTAATAAGAGGAAAGCATACAGATTTATTTAATACAGGTTTCATTTGAAATGGGACCTTTCAGAAGTGAAGCCCCAAAGAAACAGGGAAACCTTTATATTTTATGCTTAGATTAGATGAAGAGTGAACTTCTGTGTGGAAGTATGATTGGACAAAGAGGGTATGATCTAATAGTAATATACTGGGGGGAACTTAGCCAAGCCCCTTTGTTCAGTTCTTCTTGGTGTCTCTGTGTCTTTGAGAATCAGAATGTTTCTTTCCTCTGGGTATAGAGAGGATGCCTCTGGAATGAAGACTTTAGGACCTGCGTCAGGGGAGAAGGGCTGGGGAAGGTGAGAGTGACCTTCCTGCTTCTGCTGTTTTTTCAACTGTCAGGGTGCCATATTTTGGGGTAGCATGTCTTAAACTCCATCAATACCTATGCGCAGATATACATATACACACGTGTGCCCACATGTATGGACACACACGAGCATACACACAGGCACACACACATATGTATGTAAAGTGGTATTTGATCTAGGAATTGAAGGATAGGTCAGAGTAATTGAGTAGAAATGTGAGGAGGGCAGTGGTTGTGGAGGGAATTCCATGCTCAATCCATCAGGGTAGGAAATCTCGGGCTCTGTGATGTTGAAGGGAACTGGGTTTGTTAGCACGTTGGTTCTAAACAAGGGAGTAGTAAGAGAGAAGGTTGAAAAGGTAGTGTTGTGGTTTGAGTGTTTGTCTTCTCCCAGACTCATGTGGAAATTTAATTGCTGATATGGTTTGGCTGTGTCCCCACCCAAATCTCACCTTGAATTGTGGTTCCCTTAGTCCCCATATGTTGTGGGAGGGACCCGGTGAGAGGTAATTGAATCATGGGAGCGGTTACCCTCATGCTGTTCTTATGATATTGAGTTCTCACGCGATCTGATGGTTTTATAAAGGGCTTTTCCCCTCTGTGCTTGGCACTTCTCATGCTGCTGCCATGTGAAGAAGGATGTTTTTGCTTCCCCTTCCGCCATGATTGTTAAGTTTCCTGAGGCCTCCCCATCCGTGCGGAACTGTGAGTCAATTAAACTTTTTTCTTTTATAAATTACGCAGTCTTGGGTATGTCTGTATTAGCAGCATGAGAATGGACTAATACAATTAGTCCATTGTGCTTAAGACTGCTGCAGCAGTCTTAAGAGGTGATTAGGCCATGAGGGTTTTGTCCTCATGAATGGATTAATGACAGTATTGCAGGAGTGGGTTCCTCTTAGAAGAACAAGCTCAGCCCCCTTTTCTTTCCCTCTTGCCCTCTCTTTGCTTTTCTGCCATGAGATTGTTGCAGCAAAAAGGCCCTTACCCATGTCAGCCCCTTGATCTTGGACTTTGCAGCCTCCAGAACTGTGAGCCAGTCAATTTCTGCTCATTATAAATTACCTAGTCTGTAGTACAGTTATAGCAGCACAAACAGACTAGGACAGGTAGCATAGTGGGGATGAATTTCAGTCCACAAAGTTAACTGTGGCTAAAATATGACTCACTTTTTTTTTTTGAGGTGGAGGCTCGCTCTGTTGCCCAGACCAGAGTGCAGTGGTGCGATCTCAGCTCACTGCAAGCTCCGCCTGCCTCAACCTCCTGAGTAGCTGCGACTATAGGTGTCTGCCACCACGCCTGGCTAATTGTTTTGTATTTTTAGTAGAGATGGGGTTTCACCATGTTAGCCAGGATGGTCTTAATCTCCTGACCTCGTGATCCACCTGCTTTGGCCTCCCAAAGTGGCAGGATTACAGGCGTGAGCCACTGCACCCAGCCTACTCACTTTTTAATCATAATGCCGTTTATATTTCAGGCTCATTTCTGACCATGCTGTAGGAAGCGTCTCTTTATTCTTCTTTTGAGGTCCTCTCCTCTCTGCCTTGTGTCCTG
>NW_012102743.1:1384404-1386062 GCF_000951045.1 Mandrillus leucophaeus | reverse complement strand
ATGATCCAGGCCCCCCTGAGCAGGCCTCACCTCCAACATTGAGGATTATAATTCGACATGAGATTTGGGTGGGGACACAGATCCAAACCATATCAAAAAGCATTGTTGTTTTTTACTTTTATTTACAAACAAACCCCAACACTCTCAAACATTATATTGTTAAAGAAAAATCCTGTTGAAATTGTAATAACAAAAATTGTGTTCTCTTTTGAACAAGATTACTTTTGCAACATCTGGGTGGGTGTAAACATAGAGGTTTAGGCAAACAAAAGGTGAGCAGCTTGGGTATCAGTTCACTGAAGGCGAGAACCCAGCAGGAGGTCAAGTGGTGAAGCAGGTGAACTCACCCTTGTAGATTTTGAGGTTGAGTGGCTTTCAGCACGTTCATTCAGGAAGAGATGCCAGTAAGCAGTTGCAAAAGCATGGAGCCTGGAGGGAGGTCATATCTGGATGCATAAATTTTGGAGACATTTATTTGTCACTGATGCCTTTGGAGATGGTTGAGACCCCTCATTAAACATGAAATGCGATAACTGCTGTTATAACAGCATGAACTTGGTGTTAATCACAGAGCCAATATTATTAAGTGATGTTAAGTGTTGGGAACACAACCTCTCTTTTCTCTTAAGGAAATGGAAAGGCTCTGTTTTTGACCTCACAAATAAGTATTCTGGAAGGTGGAGTTGAAAGAATTTTAGTGAAGCCGGCATCCAGTTAGCACAGGCCCACAGTGCCAACCAGCTATGAATTTTGAAGCAGTTAGACCTTACCTAAAATTAGCCACGCTATTGGAAGAGTGAATAATAATGCTAATAATGTGACCAGAACCACTGATATGAAAGCCACGCTTATCTTGATTACCTGTGTTTTTACTGTGTGAGAGGAATAATTGTGGGAATAATTATCAGGAAAAAGTTTGGGGAGTAGTAAACACTCTTTATATGGACGATTATCTTTAATTCAGATAAAAAGAATACAGTAGTGGCATTTATAATCCAGTCAGATCTTATAGTCACAGTTTAACCACAGGTAAGCTTGAGTTAATTTTAATGAAATTCTTTAATGTGTATTTGTCTTTAAAAGTAGAAATTTAAGAGTAGCATATCACTAAGCTGGAGTCTATATTACATAGTCAGTTCAACAAGGTGATTACCTTTGCCCTCCTGTGGTATTGGGATAGAATAATTTTTCTTTTCTTTTCTTTTTTTGAGACAGAGTCTCACTCTATTGCTAGGCTGGAGTGCAGTGGCACGATCTTGGCTCACTGCAACCTCCAACTCCCTGGTTTAAGCGATTCTCCTACCTCAGCCTCCCGAGTAGCTGGGATTACAGGCACACACCACCAGGCCCAGCTAATTTTTGTATTATTAGTAGAGATGGGGTTTCACCATGTTGGCCAGTATGGTAATTTTTCTTTTTATTCTGTTTATTTTCTTTGTTTTGCCATTCATATATTCTGACTAGTGTTGTAATACTCTTTATTTGACAATATTAATTGAACACTTTGCATCAGGCACAGGAGATCCAAAGATGAATAAATGAGGGTCTTAGTCCTCAAGGATGAAACATTCTAGTGGAGAAAACAAATCAATAAGGCAGAATCGCAGGACAGGACAGTACATGCTGTGATGGAGAGTATCACAGTGAAATGGGAGCAC
>NW_012102743.1:1374732-1380969 GCF_000951045.1 Mandrillus leucophaeus | reverse complement strand
GCCGTTTATATTTCAGGCTCATTTCTGACCATGCTGTAGGAAGCGTCTCTTTATTCTTCTTTTGAGGTCCTCTCCTCTCTGCCTTGTGTCCTGGTCCTGGGATCTTGCCTTTGCTCATCACTGGGCGGGCATCTGGTCCTTATTGGTGGCTCATGTAAGGTACTCCTGAGACAGAAAACCTCCCAGTTCTCCAGGCCCTTGGGCTCTCTGCTGTGTGGGAAGCTTTGCGAGGCTGCTGCCTGCCGAGCTCCACCACAAACCACCCTTCCCTTGTTGGGGTCTTGTCCCTTCCCCAGCAGCTCTGCTTGTGAATCCAGAAACCCGCTTCTTTCCCCTTCTGCCTGCTGCAGGTCTCTTTCTAGTCGGCTGGAACCTCGTAGTTCTGGTAGCAGGTTACTTGCTCTACACATGAGAACCATCTCCCTTCTGTGGGCTTGGGCTTTGGATATAAGTCAGGGTCACTTGTAGGCTAGTTCTGCTGCTTCCAGGTCATACCCTTCTCTCAAGATCATGAACATAAGAACCTGTTCCTATCCTGATTGAGGAGGAAAGAAGGGGAATATACCAGAAAGAAAAAAAAAATCAGATCATTTCTCAAAAAATGTGTCCTCCCCTCCCTCCCCTACAGGATGGGTCTCAGTTGAGGCAGGTCTTAGATATCAAATTGAGGAGTCTGGGCTTCACTGAGAAGGTAACCGGAAGCCTTGAGTGATCCTGAGCTGGGGAGTGACATGTGATGAGGATTGTGTTTCTCCTGTGTGGCAATGGGAGGTAAACAGGAGAGGGGAGAATCTGGATTCAGGGAGACCCCAGGGGAGGCTCCTAGTGTGGTCCCTGCAGGGGTGATTTCTAGTGCTCCAGTAAGTCCTTAACTTAGAGCACAGTGGTTAATATAGCTTGTACCCTGTGGACCTCACCCAAGGCTTTAGTTCACAGAACTCCCAACAGGAAGCCGTATTACCTAACTCTTATCTAATGTTACCTTAAGGCAGAGCTGTTCGCATTGCAAAATGTCACCATTTGAATGGGAAGCTCTAGAGGTCAAGAAACGATCAGTGACTGAAAAAGGAAGTTACAGAAGGTTATTCACGGCGGGGGGGACATTCTTTCATTTCATGGCCACCTATGCACTGTCAAACTGAGGAAGCCAACATTCCTAATGAGTTTCTTGACCTGAAAGGACATTGGATACTCTAAAAGAGGAAGCTACTCTAATAAGGTTGCCCCCCACCACTGGTGATAGTTCGTTAACTTGGGGAGACCTTGTCAACTATTAATTAAATTTGCATTACAGGTGGGGGAATCTGATGTCTGGAAATACTTTCTCATTCCATTTAAAGGGTAAGCTGCAGATCTCTAAGGCTCTCTTTGTGACTCTTAAGAAAATAGCAGACAAAGAAGGCTTTTGTGGGATAAAGAAACATGGAAAGTTTCTAGCTGAAACTTGATGAGTCCGCATTTGCAGCACATACATGTATCAGATTTTTTTGTGTGTGCCCAGATAGACATTTTTGCTTTTAAATTTTCAGCTGAATCTGATTACCTAATTAGTTCAGATTGGCCCTTTCTTGGGGAGACAGGGAGGAAAGAGGCTTTGAAGTTGTGAAAGGGACCGTGAAGCAGACGGGGTTCTGGGGGCTGGGAAGGTGCTGCCAGTGGGAGGCATCTTGGAGACTTCTGTCTTTATCCTCATTGCTTCTGTAGCAGTTCATGCAGAGGACCGCTTAGGGATCCCAGGTGATAGCAATCACTGGGCTTTAGGGGACTCTGTTGGATAGCCTGCAGGCAAGTGGATCAAAAAATCAAACTGTTCAGAGGGGTGTGACATACAAAGCAAAGTCACATCCCTTACAGTCTGTCTCCTTGCCACATCCCACTCTCTGGAAACACCATTGACAAGAGTTTCCTGTTTATTCTTATAAAAAACTTCTGTGCGCAAACAGGCACACATTGCTTTTAAACACTCATGATTTGTTTGTTCTCATTATTCAGACTGCACTACCTGACACCCTTGACTCTGCTGTTCACTGTTGCCACAGTCAGTCCAGCTCGGTCCCTCCCACAGCTGTGGGGTAGTCCACCATGATCCAGTTTGTTTCACCAGCTTTCTGTGAGAAACAGCTGGCTGTGTTTTTGGTTTCCAGCCTTTGGGGGTTGAATGATAACCCTCATCCCCCAAAAAGATATGTCCACATCTTAATCTTCGAACCTGTGAATGAGACCTTATTGGAAAATTAAGGTTCTAAAGATGAGATCATCCTGATGTAACCATGTGGGTTCTAAATCCAGTGGCAAGTGCCCTTACAAGACACAGAGGAGAAGACACAGGGAGAGGAGATCTTGTGAGGATAGAGGCAGAGATTGGAGTAATGCAACCACAAGCTGAGAAATGCCTGGAGCCCCTAGAAGCTGGAAGAGGCAAGGGATGATTCTCTTTTAGAGCTGCCAGAGGGAGTGTGGCTCTGCTGGTCCCTGGATTTCAGACTTCTGGTCTCCATACCCGAGAGAGAATACATTTCTGTTGTTTTAAGCCACCTAGTTTATGGCAATTTGTTAGAGCAGCGCTTGGAAGTTAATACACTGCCCACACTCTGATCTAATGAACATCTCTCTTATGAAAAATAATGAACACCTTCTCTGGACACATCTGTGCACATCTGCTCAAGTTTACCTTCAGGACAGGTTTCCAGAAGTAGAATTCTGGTTCTAGGTCCTGAAATATCTTCCCCCTCAGATGTATTTCATATCACATGCATCCTTGCCTTAGGAATAATAATGCAAGTAACAGTAGCAATTACTGTGTGTTGAGTGCTTTCTGTGTGTCAAGCATTGTGCCTACGTTATCCTCTTTTTTTATGAGACGGAGTTTTGCTCTTGTTGCCCAGGCTGCAGTGCAATGGCATGATCTCGGCTCACCACAACCTCTGCCTCCCAGGTTCAAGTGATTCTCCTGTCTCATCCTCCCTAGTAGCTGGGATTACAGGCATGTGCCCCCATGCCCGGCTAATTTTTGTATTTTTAGTAGAGACAGGGTTTCTCCATGTTGGTCAGGCTGGTCTCGAACTCCTCAAGTGATCTGCCTGCCTCGGCCTCTCAAAGTGCTGGGATTACAGGCATGAGCCACCGCACCCGGCCTGTGCCTATATTATCTTACTTATCCTGACAACAACCCTATGACACATTTATTATTATCCTCTTTTTATGGATGCAACACTGTGATTTAGAGTATTGAAGTCACTTGTATAAGATCATATGCTTACATAAGAGGCGGGGGGCCAGGATTCAACCCAACCTCTAACGCCAAATTCTGTGTTCTTCGCTATGACGCTGGGTTGGGAAGATAAACGGCATTTTAGACTTTTTGGCCCTGTGTTGTATGGATGTGGTTTGGCATGTTCTGGCCACTGGGTGTGGTGGGCTCTGGGAGGTGACAGACTCAGTTGTAATTACAGGAAAAAGTCTGGTCTGGCAGGCAGAATGTGGAATCAATCCATAATGCATTGGGAGTCTGGTGAAATACCACGGTGCAGATGGTCCATCGTGGAGTAATGGGATCCCAACAGATGGACTGAACATCCAGGAGTTAGAACATCAGTGATAATCACAAAGCCGTAGTTATTGTTAGCTCTTACTACATGTCAGGCATTGCTCTAAGTGCTGCATGTGTATTCACGGTGACCATATGAAGTAGGTACCGCATTAGCATGGAAGGGAACCGTCAGTAAGTCGTGGGATGCAACTGCTTGGCATTCAGGTACAGATCAGCTCCTGAGTGAGGAGACAGCAAGAACCAGGCTGAAAATGGAGGTACCAGGTAAGTTCAAGAAAGAGACCTCAGCCCAGGCCACCAGGTGCATACCCAGTTAATAGAGTTGCAAGATGGGAATACATCTCAGGAGAGAGGCAGAAGTTTAGTTATCAGAACAGGGGCCCTTCATCAGAGGTGAGTGTGGCATGACTTAACACCAAGTCCAGAATCCATTTGGTGCCTGCTCTAAGGAGTGTAGCAGCAGCAGGCTCAGGAGGGGAAATAATGGAGCTTGCCATTGACTTCTTCAGGCTTATGACCTTGTGGTTATGGCAACATACATGAGACCCAAAACTGCGGTGAATAAGTCCTTGATACCAGTGTGTCGTGTTCTCCTTTGTTTCTTTATTGCAACTAGTGAACACAGGGTTCAGCTGTAGGACTTCTGGGCAGCACCGCACGGTAGGCTCTCTATAAGCTTAGTGATGTAATCCTTTCACGCATTTTTATCTTTAATACAATTGTTATCTCTACTGGCTTTATTGGCAAGTTTCAATTCACAAGGAGCATTAAGAAGCGTGATTTCTGTTGGCTCAGCAAAGTCATTTTCACTTCCTTGTCTCATTGGGCCACCTGCCATCTCTTAACTTTTGGCAAAGGAAAGTAGACTAACACATTGTCTTTTTATTTTTTATTTTTTATTTTTTTAATATCCCCATCTTGTGGATATTTGCATTGTGTTTTAGCTTCCATGGTTATAAATACACATTCACCCAGTGTGGGCATCTGATCACAGAGATTGTTCTTAGAGTCTTCTTTGATCTCCAATTTTATCAGCATTTTGGATTCTGGACACAGAAGCACCAGGTAGTCCCTTTTTTTTTTTTTTTTTTTTCCTGAGACAAGGTCTTCCTCTGTCACTGAGGCTGGAGTGCAGTGGCATGATCATGGCTCCTGGGCTCCAGTGATGTTCCCACCTCCGCCTCACGAGTAGCTGGGACTACAGTTAGTGCCTGGCTACTTTTAAAAAATGTTCTGTAGAGGGGTGCTCTCACTCTGTCTCGCAGGCTAATCTTGAACTCCCGGCCTCAAGGAATCCTTCCGCCTCCCAAATTGTTGGGATTACAGGCATGAGTCACTGCACCTGGCCTCACTCATGTTCTGTTTACGTTTATCACTGTCTTGCACTTTCACCATTTTCAAAGTCCTCTCCAAATAATGGTTTCCTTTGCTTCTCCAAATAGACTTAAGGAATAGGTTATACATTCTACTTTAAGATGAGAGAATTAATTTTGTTTTAAGATGAGGGAATCTATTGTGTAACACAGAATAAATCAGTCTTAGACCTGAGGCTAGAAATCTCTGATTTTCTTGACTTCAGATCACTTACCACTCCCACCCTCTGTCCTGCCCCCAACTTCAAGCATGGAAGAAAACAGAATGTAAATGATAGCTGTGTCTCAAACCATCTTTCAGAAAGAAAGCTGACCACAAATATAAGTCACATTGTTTATAAGTGCCGATGGACTTTATCCAAGCAGAATTTGCTTTCCCTTAATTATTTGTTAAGTGCATTTCTCGAGTTTTCAGAAATAGAAATGAGTTTACTTTATGAGCCATACCATCATGTTCTAATTACTATTTTAAGAAGTTAAAGATTTCCAAAAATTGGATATGACTTAAACACACAATGTATGGTGTAAGAGTAAAGATTAGGACTTGGAGTGATTTTTGTCTCCTACACAGGAAAAAATTCTATTACATATAGTTAAAATGAATTTTTAAAAATTTGATGCTGAAATAGTAAACTTCAATCTTTAGACATTCACTTTGGTAAAATTCCTGGAAAGCTCCAGGCGCGTCAAGTGCTATAATAACAACATTTTACAAGTAGGGATTTGAAGTGATTGCTTTCATGGCATGGAATAATGCAAAAGAAGTCTCTTGTTAAATATGGACAATGGGCCCGGCTTGGTGGCTCACACCTGTAATCCCAGCACTTTGGGAGGCTGAGGCGGGTGGGTCATGAGGTCAGGAGTTTGAGACCAGCCTGGCCAACATGGCGAAACCCCATTTCTACTAAAGATACAAAAATTAGCTGGGCGTGGTGGCGTGCACCTGTAATCCCAGCTACTTGGGAGGCTGGGGCAGGAGAATTGCTTGAATCTGGGAGGTGGAGGTTGCGGTGAGCCGAGATCGTGCCACTGTACTCCAGCCTTGGCAACAAGGCGAGATTCCATCTAAAAATAAAATACTAATAAGGACAGTGTATTCTTGGAGACAGAGTCTTGAAGTAGAAAATGCTTAGGAACGTTCTTGATTTGCACATGCTGACGCCTGCATGTGTTCCACTCTGTTTGGAAATGTCTCCCTAGACTGTAAGCTTCATGAGGGTAAGGTCTTAGTCCATCTTGTTTATTACTGGATCCCTTGGCTTAGAACAGTGTACAGTAGGGACTTAATATATATTTGTTGAGTGAATTAATGAA
>NW_012102743.1:1371585-1373957 GCF_000951045.1 Mandrillus leucophaeus | reverse complement strand
CCCCCTACAACAGAGGGTTTCCTGGCACTAAGTGCCAATAGTGTTGAGGTTGAGAAACCCTGTCCTAGTCACTCATACAGGCATATTAAAATATTTAGCCAGATAAAAATTGTGTCATTGTACATATCTCATGTTGGGTCAGATATTACTAACTAAGGTCTATTAATATGTAGCACATAAGTGAATTTTCTCATTTCTTTATGCTTTGGTTACTCATCTAAATTACTTTTGTTTTTAAAAACTGGTGATTTCTATCAACATCAGGGACACTTTTCATCAATGTGTTTATATATTTTTAAAAAGATACCATTTGCTTTTCAAACAGTGCAGTAAGCATACACCTAATGCATTATCGCTGAGCTTAGCAAGCGCTATTATTTGATAAAATTACAACAGCCACACACAAGCATGGAACGACTTGTCTATGGTTTGATCAAAATACACTTGATTAAAATACATTTGATCAGTTTGCTGATATTTATTGAAATGAAACCTAGTTGACGTTATGTGTTTTAGATGCGTTTAACCTGCATTTTAGATCTACTAGATTTTTACATTTAAAAGGAGTTTCTGTTTTCTCTGGGAGAATATTACGAATTTCTGCAGCAGAAGAGAGTCGGAAAATTAGGGTAATTCCATTGTTTCATTTACTCTGTCTTTCAGACGTTGTGAAATGTTTCATATTTGAGTAATTGGAGTGAATGGGAAAGGCTTTGAAGATATTCTTTGTGTTTATTATTGTTGGCTTGAAAGTTGGCCCTTTTTCCTGGTCATTTCATGACGCATCAGTAAGTCACTTGGTGGCATCACAGGTGTTGCCTTTGGTGGACTGATATTCTCATAATGGGGATCTGATGTATGGTATGCCGAATCTGTCTTCGTGTTTGTGACATTGCTCTTAATTCTTGAGTGTAGTTGCTTGTGGTGAAAATTGATGACATTTACTAAATGCCAAGCATGTATTGGGCACAGTACTAAATGCTATTCATGAATTACCCATTTCATTCTCATCACAATATCATGAGGTAGCTACTATTACGGTTCCCATTTTAGAGAGAGGGAAACAGGCTTGGAAAGTTTAAGTGATTTGTCCGTGGTTGTGTAACTAGTGGGTAGGGAGGTTAGAATAGGTCACGTTACCCTGTTGATGATCTTTGCTGTCTTCAAAGGAGGGGTTGAGGCGGTGGGGTGCTTTGAGTGAGATAGCACACAGAGAGAAGTCTGACCTTCACTCTAAATTCCAACAATAATAAATTAGCAATGAAATATAACTCAATGCCATTTCATATAGCTCTGCAAGGAGAGGGAAGGCCACTTGCTGGTAGAGTTGAGTCAGTTTTCCCTCCCCTTGGCTAGCAGTTGGGGCAGAATGTGGAAATACAGATTTGCAGTAATGCATGTGACCTGAGTCAGGCTTGGCTTCTATAGTGTGCACAGACTTCTTCATGCCCCATGCTGCTCTAATTGTACTTAACAACCATCTAGGATTGTTATACCTCTGGGTAGCAGCACTTTTGTGGAGCCTCCCTGTCCATGTCCAGAAAGCTGTATGAAATGAGCTTTGGCCTGTACTTAATGTGTGTCTACATGTGTGTGTATGTATGTGTGTGCATG
Organism: Mandrillus leucophaeus; assembly: GCF_000951045.1. Classification (NCBI taxonomy): domain Eukaryota; kingdom Metazoa; phylum Chordata; class Mammalia; order Primates; family Cercopithecidae; genus Mandrillus; species Mandrillus leucophaeus. The sequence goes on along the minus strand of NW_012102743.1, from coordinate 1,372,343 downwards.
CAATGTATGTTTGCGTGACTCTCATTGGTGGTCATGGGGAGTGTGTCATCTCCTCCCATGGACACTTCCTGTATTTCTGGTAGCCTCTGGTCCTGTGGGGCTGTAAGTAGTTAATTGTTCCTAGTCCTCTCTGGTCTATGAGCAACTTAAGCATAGATATTATGTTAATACAAGGAGTAACAGATCCTTTGAGTTCTGGTCTCTGTCTGTTTTAGTGATAAAGCAACTAAGCCAAAGATGGGTAATAGTGCCTGAGGATACTCAGCCCATGAATAGAAGAGCTGAGGTTCCTACGTAAGATAGTCCAAGGTCAACATCTGTGCTCTCTTCACTACTCTCTGCTCTTTTATCTTTGCATCCTTGGCACATGGTAGTTAATCAGTAAGTCTTAGCTGAATGAATGCTGCTTATGAACACTTCTAGGTGGAAATTAAGCATTGCTTTTACCAGAGTATAATGCAGAGTTGTAATATACTCAAGGATGGTGACAAGAATCCCCTGTACTTGGTGCCGAATCCTCTGACTACTCACCAGAAGGAAGTTTGTTCTCAGAGCATCTGTCCCATTTGTGTCTCTTGGGTCTGGATTTCCCAGTCTTCAGTCCAGTTTCACAATCTGCCTCCTGAGCTCTTCCAGGAAAACTTTCTGAACTTTTCTTGATACTGTTCGGAGTTCCACTTTCAGAGTGAATTTTCATTCTGACATTCCCTGATTGGGGCCTCCCCTGTTGCCCTGGGAGGGAGGTCCTCACATTACCC
>NW_012102743.1:1361277-1371045 GCF_000951045.1 Mandrillus leucophaeus | reverse complement strand
CAAGGCACCCAGAGACCCTGCTCAATCAGAGCCCATCCGTTTACTAGTCATCCATTTGTAAAGGATCTATTCTTTATTGAGTTCTGTCTTTGACAGTCTGTGGCATGCCATGATAAAGTTCTTTTTAAAAAATCAAATTTATTGAAAAGATAGTCTTGTGTTAGAACTTGTAAAACTCACAAACCTTTCAGTCTGGGCTTTGAAGCAAAAAAGGAAGGTTTAGAATTACAATATAGACTCCCATCAAATAGGTGTTGACAACTCCAGACATTAAGCCTTCTGGGTTATTCCTCACTCCCTGCCTTCTGACTTTTTATCCCATTCTCTCATCATCTGTATTATATACAAACAATGGGATAAATGTTTTTTTCTTGGAAGGAATAAATACTAGAAGGATGTTTCGTAGGTGGAATTTTAGCCTTAGAGAGAACATCACTAATTTATCTTCAGTTTTGGTTTAAATGGAGGGAGTATTTGAGGAGCTCCTGGATCCCACAGAAGAACTTGAAATCCTCTCTCCCCGTTGCCCTCGAACTCTGCATATAGCAGCTGCCTCCAAAAAGTCCCCATTTCCATGACCCTAAATTCTCAAATTCTTCTCACCACCTGTCTTCCCCACCCTCCCAACCTACCTGGACCTATTTTCTGCTAGTATATTTTGTTCCTTATTATACAAATCTCACCTGCCCTCAAGGGACTGATTCATAGACCTGCACTCCTTCCTTTTAGGGGGAATGTTTCAGTCACTTATAATTTCATACATTCCTTTCATTTCTGTCACAGGTGGAGGGGAGGGAACCCAGGGAGTAAGAGACCACCCCACAGAGCATCCACTCTAATAGAAGACCATGTGGCACCCACACAAACTCCAGCAGACATTTTCTGAAGTGGAACATGTCTTTCAACAATCTAGCATTTTGTTCACAACATTCTAAGCAGTCCCTGGTATATTTGAATCAAGCTTTTGTTTCACTTACATGTGTTTTCAAAGGGAAATAAGTGAGTAAAATAAAATATTTGATTTACGGCAGTTAAGATGGTTAAATGCAAACATTTTTGGCTTGCCCCTCTTTCCCCTCCATATTGTTTTCCCCCTGCTCTCCCTCCTATTCAGTGAGATAGCCTGTTGTTCAAGGATTCTAATGGGATTTTATTTGCTGCCTGGTGGAAACAGTTGAAAAAAAATTACACAGTTGGAACAATTCAAGGATTTTGAAACATTCTCTTGGCAGTTTTTTTTTTTCTTTTTTGGCAGCTAGGATACGCCTGCTCAAAACATTTTTAATGTTTTACCTTCATGGGCTCTGCATTTGCCAGTGTAAATGTTTCCAAATTCTTCTCTTGATTTCATTCTTAAGACCCTAGGCAATGAATATAACATATGTATATATGTACACACACGTTTATATACATATATGTGTGTATATATAAAGAGAAATTGCTCTTATTTCTTTGGTTTAAAAATACAATGATTTCTTACAAAGAGAAATCATAATTGTGAAGCTACAGTTATCAGAAGCCAGCTAATTGAATTCCGCTGAGAACTATTATGGTCATATACAGTAATGATGATGTGATTATCATCATCATCATCATCTCAGAACTTGCCTTGGCATTCCTAAGAAATCTCATGATAGCAATATATTTTAGAAATGTGGATATAACTAGTTCTTTTTATTTTCTTTTTAACATTTCAACGAAGTGGGACTTAGAACTTAGCATCTCCTGGGTCCTACATAAGTAATTTAATGTGAAACTTAAAGATGTAAAAAGAGATTTTAACAGGATAAATGGGTTCTGGCAATACAAGGTAGTGGATTAGTAATGTAAGTTAATGATATGTAACTTTCAGTAAAGCTTTTAGAGTTTTTTGTGTTTGTAGACTATAATTTTTTAATTAATAGTTCTGCAAAACAATTTGTTTGGAATAAATTAATTTTGTGTCTCTTCTTCAATGACATAAGAAGGTTAAATGAGCCCGATCATGCCAAGCTGTGAGAGTCACAATTTAGGGATTTCCGTTTCAGTTTCCTTCTTCCCTTAAGACTTTTGTGTCTGATACTGTCTTTTTTTAAAATTTTAATTGTTTTGTTGTATCTAGGAGACCTAATGTAAGATATTGGAAGAAGCAGTTGTCTCTAGACTTGTTTCTGCCATTGTTGACATTTACTTAATTTTTTGATGTTGCATAAGTTATTAATTTCTTTGGCAATCAGTTTCCTCACCTGTAGAATGAGGAGATTGGACTAGGTGATTTCTTAAGTCCCTTTTAGCTGTCTGAACACTGCTTTTCATCAGTGAAGTTACAACTGCTTCCTTCAAGAAGTACTAGACCATTATCACATGAGTTACAGATAAGGTCTGGGGAATTACCTAAAGTCATTTACTGTAATTGGCTTACAGTACTCTGTGAGTACCACATAATAATGCTATTTTATTATTCAGTGTGTTAGAGGTTACAGATTCCCCAGTTGCCAGAGATGTGGTGAATCCCCTTGGCCTTGGCAAACAGACTGCTTTCATGAGTTGCACTGCACATGGTTATAAACCCAGTGGCTTTCTGAGCTAATGTGCAAGGTAATGCCATCTTCCAAATGAAAAAAAGTTGCATTTACCCATTCCTCTAATGATAACATATTTCTCTTCACTTTAAAAATAACTCCATTACCAAATGTAAATATGCATAATGAGGTGGAATTATTTCCAAATTTGTATGCTATATAGTTTTTCTAGTGTAAGTGAACTGTTGCTGTGAAACCAAAAGCTAAGAACTTTGCTGCCCCTTTTGTAGTCTTTAAAATTAACAAAGAATGGTTTTATTCTGTGCTTTTTTTAAAGCAAGAAAATATATATCAGTGTATAACAATAGTGATCTTGAATAAAGGAAATGTGTTTTTAGGATATAGATAGGGCAAATTTTTCTTATCAGACTAATGGCACTACAGATAAAAATTATAAACTGAACAAAATATAAAGTGAACTATTTGAGGGCATTTGAGAGCAATAAAAAGCAGACTGAAATTGGAGAGGAGTTAACTAAAGAAATAAGGGACCCCCAAACATCTATATAAACTCTACCCAAATTTCTTGGCTGATCCTGGGGAGACTCCAACATTCCTAGTGAAAAGCAACAGCTGGAAAGCGGAAAGAACTGAGCAGTTCCAGCTGCTGCACACTGTAGAGGAAAGATAGTTTGGAGTTTGAATCTAGCCAAGTAACTTCCTGGGCAACAAAATAATCAACATTATTTAGAGTAGATAGAGAGTCTCCACAACATAATATTCATGATATTCTGTACCTAATAATCATGAGAAGAAAAGGAAATTTGACTCATAGTCAAGAGATAAAACAGTCAGTAGAAAACAACCCTAAGATGACTGAAGATGTTGGAATTAGTGCACAAGACTTTAAAAGCGTATATATAAATATGCCCAAGGACTTAAAATATGATCTTACTGAAACAAAAGATGGGGGAATTTTTAGTAGAAAAACAGAAAACATCAAAAAACACGTGGAAGTTTGAAAGGGTAAGTGGCCTTGATGGTAGATCAATATTAATTATTTAGAAAAGAAAGAGAAACATTATTAAAGAAAAATGAATAAAATCTGAGTGCTGTTGGAGTAATGTCATATAATTTAACATATGTGTAATTGTAGTCTCAGAAGGCAAGAAGAGAGCAAATGTAATATGAAAAATGTTTAAAGAGATAGTATTAGACAGTCTTGCAGAGTAGGTGAAAAATATAAATTTAGAGATCAAAGAAGCTCAGGAAACCCCAGGCAAGGTTAATGAAAAGGAAACCACACCTGGGCACTGCATAATAAAACAACTGAAAACCAAAGATAAAGGAAAATCTTGAGAGCAGCCAGAGTCATAAGACATATTACATAGACTGGAACAATAGTACAAATGATCACTTCTCGTCAGGTACAAAGCAGGTCATAAAATGGTGGAATGACATTTTTAAAGTGCTAAGAAATAAACTATCTATACTCAGAATTCTGTATCCAAAGAAAAATCCTCCAAAAATGAAGGTGAAATAAGATATTTTCATAAAAATGAAAATGGAGATAATTTGTTGTAGCACATCTCTACAGCAAGACTTTCTGAAGAAATTTCTTTAGGCTTAAGGAGAAGGACACCAGATGGGAACTCAATATAATAGAGTGGTGTGGGGTTTATTACAAACATAGATGTAATATATGCAGAAATCTAAGAGTTTTGCAACAAATACTGTTGGGATCTCAAGAATTGTGAGTTCTGTCAACCGATTATCCTGACAAGAATGACAGCAGGATCATTGGTGGCAATTTTATGGTGCTTTGTAGTTTTCAGAGTTTTTAAAGCGTATGTTAGTTCATTCTTAGAGTCATTCTCACAGGATTATTTGGGAGAATAATTTAGCAGATGATGTGAAAATCCAATTGTAAGAGAATGGAAAGAAATTGGTGGTGATGGGTGTAGGTAGATCACATATGAGAGTGATAGAAAGTAGCTGAGCACAGTGGTGCATGATTTTAGTTCTAGCTACTCAGAAGGCTGAGGCAGGAGGATCACTTGAGGCCAGGAGTTCGAGGCCAGCCTAGGCAATGTAGTGAGACCCTCATCTCTTTAAAACAAAGCTAAACTAAAAAAAAGAGAAAGTGATAGCAGGTGGTGGTGGTGGTGGTGGTTGTTTTCTGTCTGAGAAGTCCTGCTTTGATAACTTGGTGACTCTGATAGGGTAGGAGTGGGGATGGAAGGGAGAGGAAGATACTGATAAACCCAATCCTAGTTGAAACAGTGGCTCTAGTCATTGTTTCTATAGAATCATATATGCCTACAGATTCTATAGAAGCATATTTGCCTCTAGATTCTGTAATCAAAACTTTCTTGAAGGAGTACTGATGTTAAAAATTACTCTGCTTAAATTTATCCACCATGGTCTCTAAACTTTTAAATTGCATATGCTTATCAGCAAAAATGTTTCAATATTACCTTATATATGCATCTTTTAAGGCAATATATTATTAATACTATAAAGCATCCTAAAAATAGTTCAAGTGGATGAAATAACATAACTACAGATAAAATAAAAGTCGATATGTAAAGTTCTAGTATTTTTCTTTTGTATCCCAGCATTGTAATTTGTACTCTTTGGGTATGGCGCCTAGTTTGAAGACCACTGCAGTGACAATCAAGTGGGATCATTGGAAGTATTTTGTTTCTGATCATCTGTTTATGCATTTACCTATGAAATACACATATCATTTTACACCATTGGAATACCATGTTTTTAAAAAACATCATAGACATCGTTAAAATTCAATTTTATTTTGTTTTTTAGCTTTTCCCACTTTATAATGGTACCACTGTCCTTCACAAATAGCTAGTATTAATAATGTGGTGGATAACCTGTGTTTTTCTTCTGTCTGTGTAATTATCTTTAACTTTTTTATTGCTTAATAAACAATAAGGATATAGTTTACTAATGTTTCTACACCTTGATTTTCTCACTTAAAATACAGTATAGAAGTTCCTCCCTAACATTGACAGGATTGATTTTTAATGGTTATATAGCACTCCATTTTGTAAATGTGCTGATTTATTGAATGAATCTTCTGTTAATGAACATTTAGTTTCTGTTAATTTTTCTCTTTGCTGTTATAAACAGTCATTCAATAACCATGTTAAATATGTATCCTTACATACTAGACTATTATTTCTTAAATAATGTGATTAGTAGGTCAATGAGTACATCAGTTTTTAATATAACTTTTTATAGATTGGTTTCCAAAGTCTGTTACAATTCCTGTTTCTATTAGGGATTCCAGAGTATACTTCTCCCCCAACTTTATATCCCTATCAGCAATAGTTCTTTTAAGAAAAATAGTTTGCTAATTAATTAGCAAGGTGAGTGCAAATGTAATCTCATTATGTTTGCCTTTTCCTCAGTAGTGGTGCGGGTGGGCATTGTTTCATATATCATGGTCATTTAGATTTATTTAGTAAATTGCTTATTCATGTCCTTTGTCCATTTTCCTTCCTATTGGATTTTGTTTTATTTGCATTGAGTCACCAATTTGTCTTGTTATCACTTTGTGGGAAACTTCTGTATCTTATGCCTTAATTTTTCGTGTGCATTGCAGATATTTTTCAAATGTATTATTTAACTATTAACTTTATGGTGTCTTTTTATATACAAATGACTTTTTTTCTGAGAGAGTCTCACTCTGTTGCCCAGGCTGAGTGCAGTGGTGTGATCTCGGCTCACTGCAACTTCTGCCTCTCGAGTTCTAGTGATTCCCCTGCCTCAGCATCCCGAGCAGCTTGGACTACAGGCATGTGCCATAACGCCCAGCTGATTTTGTATTTTTTTTTTTTTTTTTAGTAGAGACGGGGTTTCACCATGTTGGTGAGGCTGGTCTTGAACTCCTGACCTCAGGTGATCCACCCACTTTGGCCTCCCAAAGTGCTGAGATTACAGGTGTGAGCCATCGTGCCTGGCCGACAAATGAACTTTATTTTATAAAGTCAATACATTTTTTCCGAAAGTCAGACTTGAATTATTTGCTTAGAAATTCCAATGCAAAGTAGGGCAACTAGCCTCAGGGCAAGGCTCTCCTAGTATATATGGAAACCGTAGAGGCACTATCTTCACCATGTTCTCTGAACAGACCTACCAAGTTGGGGCTTAAATTGGGTACATACCCAACTGAAGTTTGACTGTGAGTCCTATTGTCCTAGTATAAGAAGATTTACTTGTTCAGCTTTTGCAACTTCTCATATAATTTTGTACTCATGCTCCAGACATATTGAAATAAGCCATATATTTTTTTTCTCCAGATATATTGGCTTTAGGGGAAAAAAACCCCTCCAACATTTTCAGCAGTGTTAGAGGATCTTGCAGGTCCTGTAGGGCAGTAGATATTTTGTTTCAGCTGGATCAAGCCCTAAAAGGGGATTGGAACAGATGTTTGAATTTGGTTAAATGCTTTCAATATTTATTACTTAGGTGACCTAGTTTAGCAGCAATTGTAATAGAAAAAAAACAAGGCCATTTGAGAAAAACAGAGTTTATTGCATTCACCTTAAAAATTGAAAGAATTTTCCCTTTTTATTTAATGTTATTTAGCTTGAATGTGGGAAAATAAAACCCTGAGAGATTCTCTTCCTAATTTGAACAGATATCTACATGTATATTACATTAAAAAATTTTTCCCATATGAAATTTTTTTTGGTGTGACTGGAGAACAGTTTTGGAGCTACAGTTCTTGATGTGCTGGTTGAACTCTGAAAGCTAGAGGACTATGGAGCTATCTCATAGAGTCCTATACTTCAAAAATGAAGAGACTGAGACTTAGAGGAATTTGGTAACATTTGAGTTGGGGCTGTCAGAGATTCAGTAGCATGGGCTGATGGATGATTTGAGTTTCCCAGATCCTGTGTGGTACAGTTTATTCGTCCCCTGTGTTGAGCACCGTGTGCTACGTGGATGCCCTGTCCTGGAGAAGTGGGTGCTTGGGTCCTCCTACCCATTGGATTTATTCTTGACTCTGTGGGTGCCTCTCATAGTGCTTTAGTGTCAGGAAGGTGCTGGCTAGTAAGAGGGAAAATTGTGGAAGAAGAACTTCTCTGACATCTTCCCACTACCTTTTCAATTCTTCTAGGCTTAAAGGTCATGAGGGGGAATATATAAAATTAGCATCCGAAACCAAAATCCATGACCGTCTCTTCTTGCTTGCATTAGGGTGCGAGGTGGAGAGTTGAATAAAACATGTAAATCAACCGCTACAGCAATGCAGTGGGAGAAGAATCTGGGGAGTGAGCGAAGTTAGGCAAGGAAGTCCTCCCAGGAAAGTGGATAAAGGTTATGTCTGACATCTGGCAAACTAGATGTTAATTCCTTACAATGCGGTAAGAGGAGCATCACTGGAGAGCATAACATGTTAACAGCTACAGAGGCTGACATCTCATGCTGTGGTTCATGGGAACAACTAAGTGAAGAGTGCGAGAGTGCAGGAGGAGTAAAAGTGAAGTTGATAACATATGGGATAGAAGTATATACCTCTGCTACTCCAGAATTGGCATCTCAAATGGTTGCCTAAAAGGGGATAAAGACATATTTGAAATTGGCTGAGATGAACAAGGCTTGACACTGTGTCATCCAGAAATATGAAGGATGGGGCAGGAGGGGCAAGAAACCCAGCTGCTTTTTCAACCTCATTCACTGTGGTACCTGACTTTTTTTTTTTTTTTTTTTTTTTAAAGGAATCTAGGGTATAATTGCCTTTTTAATATAGTTTTTAAAAAGTTTTTGTAAAGTATATGTAACGTAAAACTTGCCATCTTAACCATTTTCACTGTGCAGTTCCTGGGAGTACATGCACCGTGCTGTGCAACCATCACTACTTTCTGTTTCCAGAACTTTTCATCCCCCCAGAAGAGAAACTCTACCTATTAAACAGTCATTCTCTCTCTCCCGCTAACCCCTGGTGATAACCTCTGCTCTATTTTCTGTCTATAAATTTGCCTATTTTAGGGACCTCATAGAAGTGGAATCATACAGCATTTGTCCTTTTATATCTGTCTTATTTCACTTTGCATGATGTTTTCAAGGTTCATCTGTGTTGTAGCATGTGTTAGAGTTGCAGTTCTTTTTAGGATTAGATAATATTCCATTGCATGGACAAACCACATTTTGTTTGTTCCTTTGTTGCAGGACATTTGGGTTGTAGATTCTGCCTTTTGGCTGTTATGAATAACGCTGCAGTGAACAGTGGAACATAAGTATGTTTGAGACCCTGCTTTCAGTGCTTAGGAGAAGAATTGTCAAATTATATGGTAATTCTGTGCTTAATAGCTTTTCGAAGAGCTGCAAAACTGATTTTTCACAGCGGTTGTAGTGCTAGGTTCCTTGACTCTTACAAACTCATGAGCTATTAAGAGTGTGAACAGCTGACCCTAAGACTGCTGAATGGGACTTTGCATATTCTGAGCTCATTGTTTACAAATAACTTCAAAAGAATTTTTTAAGTGAAGTTTATATTTAATGAAACTTTAAAAAGTAAGCTTTGCTTTTTTCTTAATTGTACACTTAGGCAGTCTTTCAGTAGAAATCTAATATTATCAGAGGGATGAAATTTTTTCTGTTTGGTCCTTATTGGAAGAGGAGTGAAAGAATCGAATATCAGATATTGTGCTAGGTATTTTCACCCATCATAAAAAAAATCACCCTTCCTCATTGTTTTTGCATTAACTTTGTGAGGCAATGTCATTACTCTTATATCACTATGAGGAAGTTGAGGTAATTCTTCCCTTCCTTCCCATGATAAGTGGTAGAGCTCAGATTTGGTTCTTAGAATTCAGTTAAAAAATCTCGTGATTGGCATTTTCCCAATAGGCTAGGAACCTTAATGATTAGACTGTTTATATTTTGAATTTTTTTTTTTTTGGATTGTATTAGTTAGGTTTTCTTTGGCCTTTTTTAGTTTAGATAAACAGGAGATGGCTGCAATTTCTTTTTAATTTGGTTTTAGGTAAGCTGTCCTGAGTAACCAAATGTAGCAGCTCATTTTTTGAGGAACTCAGGACTTTAGTTATTAACGGTATTTCTTTCAATGGTTGCTTGTTAAATCACTTACTCAGTTCAAGGTTTTGATGATTTTGCTGTACTGTGCTTTTCAGAATTTTTGAATACAGTTACCTCATCTTTTGCAGATAGGATATCTGCTTTTTTAGCATGTAGCTTTCATAATTAAACATAGAAGAGAAGAGGATATGTCTTA
>NW_012102743.1:1334685-1360797 GCF_000951045.1 Mandrillus leucophaeus | reverse complement strand
GTTTCACTGTGTTAGCCAGGATGGTCTCGATCTCCTGACCTCGTGATCCGCCCATCTCGGCCTCCTAAAGTGCTGGGATTACAGGCTTGAGCCACCAACCCCTGCCAAGAGGACTATTTTTTAACCGTGGAACTATTGACATCTTGGGCCAGATACTTTTTTTTGTTGGGGTGCGGGGCTGTCCTGTGCATTATAGGATATTTATTGACATCCCTGGCTTTTCCCCACTAGATGCCAGTCTGCCATCTCCAAGTCTTGACACTTAAAAATGTCTCCAGACATTGCCAGGTGTCCCTAAGAAGCAAATACAGCCCCTGGTTAAGAACCACTGGTAAGGGAAGATTTGGAATTACCTGATGTGTTGATCATGTTTATTAATGACCATTACTAAAATTCCCTTATTTTCTGTATTTTTTTCCCTCAAATATCTACCTTCTTTCATTTTAATTTCTCAGTCCCTTTTGTCTCTTTCATCTCATTTAGTCTAAGATAATTTTTATTGGTCTTTCTCTTATATTTTCATTTCTCCCATTTTCATGACTTTGTAGTTTGCTTGTTTCATTTTACTTTTACTGTGTTTTTCTGGCATACTCTGGTTTTCCCATATTCTTTACTAGCAGTCTGTATATGTTGCTTGTATGCACTGTCTGTATATACTGTCTGTATGCACAGTCTGTATGCTGAGTGCACAGTCTATATGCTGTAGGCACTGTCTGTAAGCTGTATGCACTGTCTGTATGCAGTCTGTATGCTGTGTGCACTGTCTGTATGCGCAATCTATAATGCTCTGTCTGTATGTACTGTCTGTATGTTGTATGCACTGTGTATGCACAGTCTGTGCTGTATTCACTGTCTCTATGCATAGTCTGTATGCTGTATGCACTGTCTGCACAGTCTCTATATTTTGTACAGTCTGTGTGCATAGTCTGTATGTTGTATGCACTGTCTGTATGCATAATCTGTATGCTGTATGCACTGTTTGTATGCACAGTCTTTATGCTGTATGCACTCTCTATATGCACAATGTCTATGTTGTACACACAATCTGTATGCATAGTTTCTAGACTGTATGCACTGTCTGTATGCACAGTCTCTGTGTTGTATATATAGTATGTATGCTGTATGCATTGTCTGTATGCATAACCTGTATGCCGTATGCATTGTCTGTATGCATAGTTTGTATGCTGTTTGCATTGTCTGTATGTGCTTCCCTTTAGTCTCTTCATCAGCAGCGTGTTACCTCCTAATTCTGTTTTGGTCTGATAGGTAATTCCATATGGATGGGGTCATGGACCATAAATCCTCATCTCCCTTTATGTGTGTATGTGTGTGTGTGTTTGTATGTTACACTGCCATGTAGCATCTTCCTAATGGTTTGCATATTCTTTGCCATTCCCTATGTGCATATTGCCCTTGAGTACTCTCCAAGGGGAAGAGGGTTTCTGCATCAAATTATAGCTGACATTTTAATTTACTTGAATGCCTATCCTGCTTTTGGAATAGCATTCACCCATCCTTCTCAACAACTTGCAGGCAGGTGGAGTACAATTGATCACTTGAATTTTGTGGAGAAGAACTGACCCTGGCAGCCTGAAGTTGACCACTGCATCTTCCTCCTGCATCCCTGTTTCCTCTTCTGCTTTTCCTTACTCCTGATTATAAAACTAAGGACCCTCAACACAGGGAAACGGGTTAGATTGTGTTGGACTTGACTTCTGTGGGAAACTTTTTGTGGCCTATTGGGGGTTCCTTTCTGTGAGGTCCAAAGCCCTTTTCTTAACTGGAAAGGGCCTTGTGTTCTGCCAGATCCTCCCACCCTCTCCGCAGGTCAAATAATGGATTTAGTAGAAATATGGAAAAGTTTAGTCCCTCTGTGCGCCAAAACTTGCCACTAGGAAGGCAGCAGTGTAAACAGTATGTGACTAATTCTTTCTTTTAAAGAAAGCAGTTTTATGCGATTGTTTCCCTTTGCTTACAAAGATACAGAGGTTTCCGCAGATTCAAGTCTTCAGATGGTGAGCCAGACCCCAGCCTCTGGCCTGTTTCTCTTGTTCTTTCTTTTCTGTGTGTCACTAGTATCTCCCCATCACATAATATGCAGTCATATTTTGGCTCCTACCGTTCCTAACACCACACTGTTGATTTCTCTGGCCCTTGTTCGTTTAGATTAGTGACCTTCAACCAAACCCAGCGGCCTTTCCGGATTTCTTATTCCTTTGGTTTTCTGCAGCAATTTGCAGGTGATCCTCTCCCACTTCCTCCTAGAAACTTGCTTCCACTTACCGTTTTTGAACTGACTTGATTCTTATTTTTCTCCTCTTCTGACTTTTTTGTCCTCCTATATTCTCTTTATGTCCCTACCATTAAGTGTGAGTGTCCTCCAGGACCGTGTGGCTCCCTGTTGTTTTTCCTGCAACATTTTTGCATTTGAAGATGTTGGCCTCTCCTAGAATGTCACTATCCTAAACTCAGAGGCTTTTCCTAACCTCTCCTTAGAGATCCACCCCACATTTCTGTTTCTAAACTGGCATAATCATTCTTGCCCTCTCATAGAGTGGCCCTTTCTTCTGACAGACGTGACTCGGCACACCTCATCGCACTTACTTTTCCCCTCGGCTTTGAACCAAAAATATCCTTCCAGTGGGCTTGAAACCTGCAAATTGCTGGACTCCTTCCCTGGCTGTCCCCACCCCTTTGCTCATTTGATCCTCAAGTCCTATTAGTTCTTATAGTTATCTCCATATGGCCCCGTCTCCATTTATTCACTTTAGATGTTGTCTAAAATGTCTTGCTCTAGTAAATGAAGACTTAGCTTATTTACTTCACCCCCCGTCCCCCAGCCTTCTTCCCAAAGTCATTATAGGCACACTGGGAAATACTGAGGGTTCACATCCAGACCATCGCAAGAAAGTGAGTATCCCAATAAAGCAAGTCACATGTATATTTTGGTTTCCAAGTACATGTAAAAGTTATGTTTACACTATACCTTAGTCCGTTAAGTATATAATAGCATTATGTCTTTAAAAAGTACATTAATTGTTTAAAATTGAAATTAATTTTTAAATTAAAATTTAAAAATATCTTATTGCTCGAAAATGCTCATGATCCTCTGAGCCTTCAAATCATATGTGATCTTTTTGCTGGTAGAAAGTCTTTTTTTTTTTTTTGCGACAGAGTCTCACTCTGTTGCCCAGGCTGGAGTGCAGTGGCATGATCTGAGCATAATTCTCAAGAGCCCTAGGATTTTGGGAATGGTAAATGAGCACTGGCTTCAACTTAAAGTCATCAGCCACCAACTAAAGTCAGCCTGTCCTTTGAAGCTTTGAAGTCAGGCATTGACTTCTCCTCCCTTGCTTGAGTTGGGGAAAACAATTGTCTTCATATATAGGCTTTCAATTGAGATAACACTGTTCAGCCCTACATCTCATTTTCACCCCTTACTTGGCTTAAGTATTCCTAACCTTTCTGTGGTCCCCTGCGATGACTGCTTCCTGTGTGTCTGTACTCTTTCACAGTGATTCCTGACCAGTGCCCTTGAACTACCGGGTTGTAACCTATTAGGGAACTCATGAAGTCATGAAATACATGTAGTGACTCAAGATTATATGAAAAGAATAGCTTAGAAGAGAACATATCAGGGTGCCCTGCAGATCGTAAGGGTAAACCCTGTTTTGTAAAATTTATTTTAGTTATGCCAAAACACAGACATATATGTAGATATGGATTGGCTCTCCTTGTAAAATGTACTTTTTACTGTGGGTTGAGGTGAAAGAAGTTAGAAAAATATTTTTTAAGGCCATGGCTTGCTCCACCCTATTACAACAGTCAGTGTTTCTTGGTGCATGTTGACTCTCTTACAGATTTGTTGAAATGTCTCTTGTGTGTTTATTAATGGATGATATGAAACGTATTTATTAACCTGTGTAGAACAGGTCTGGATCCATCAGAAGGGATGCTGGAGCAGAGACCCTGAGTTCTCCAGCTCTGTCAAAGGTTAACTCTTTATTTATAGGATTGAGGAGATGTCTTAGGGGGCCCAGTGGATGGGACAGGGAGATCCATCAGTGGGAGGGGCACTTAGGGCATTGGGATAGTAGCGCTTCATCAGTACAGAGTATTTAAATATTTTAAACCACTAATGTGGCTGTACTATTGCATAATAGCTAGATATCAACCCTGGATTTATATCTTTTTAATTTCTTACCTGAAACTTTAAGGATATCTTTGGAGGAAGGGGAAATATATGGGTGCCCCTGCCAACCAGTTTGAACCAGAATCTCTGCAGTTTGTAATCTAATTTTCTCTTTTAAATTTAGTCCCCCATTTTAAAAAATTACGGTTACATTGCTATAACTAATTTGATGTTCACTGGTGATAGTAAAGCTTTTCTTTTTCTGAAGAAGAGGGAAGGGAGGAGGAAATCCCAATTTAAGTGGAGAGAGACTTTTTCCTGAAATACTCAGGGTAACAGAGAAGGAAAGGAAGAAGTAAAGAGAATATATATTTGTAAGACTGCAAGGTGGTGTGAAGTGGAAATAACTGTGAATAATGAAATTAGAGGAAAAAGTGGACACCAACCATGAAGGAGAAGGTGAAGAAGAGAGCGTAGGGTGGTGATTTCACATAATGCTTGTAGGATGAGTAATGGGACAGTTTCCTCTACTTGCTTCAGCAGGGGTCCTGTCCATGGCCTTGCTTCTGTCTCTGTGGGGCTGTGGGGCAGAGGGGCATTAGCCTGTGGGGTACCTGTGCACGCACGCCTGTCATGGGGGGAGGCAGGAGAAGGTAAGGGAGTGGGGACAGCTGTGTGTAGCTCCATATTTGCAATGTGTTTGTAACTTGAGGAATATGTAGACAGTAGTGGCACTTAACTACTGATTTCCTTAAGTTAGTGATGGCTGAGGGCTGTTACTTAAGTTCTAGACCTAGTACAGCTTGGTTTTACCTTGTTTGTTTATTACCTTTCTGTTACATTCAGGGAAAAAAGGCCCGTCCACATGTATGCTTTCAGCTTATTTCTTGTCCTCTGCTTCCTTGATTCAGAGGGGAGACAAGAGACAACCTCAAGTAGAAGGCGGACCCCATACTTTTACCTTTCTGGCTGTGGTTGGGGTATGAATTAGGTGCAGTAGCCCAAGGTCTCCTGGAAAGCTGGGTTTTCCTTTCCTGAATAGGAGCTAGCCTGTACATCTCTCAGTGGGTCAGAGTAGCATGGTGACAGGGTGGCAACGTGGCCAGAGGACAAGTTGCTTCTGAGATGCGGAGGATTCCTGTTTCCAAGAGGCTGATAGAAGAGACTTGTGGTTCTTATCAGTCACTACCAGATGTGTCCAGCTGTTTCACTTGCTGCTCTATCCCAACCAAACACACTTAATGTTCAAAACAACACTTACATCATCAAAACAAAAGTGTTCGCAATGTTAAACCTCAGGCTTTTAGTAATTTAGTCATTAGTCTGGTGACAAAGGGAGTGCCCTTGCATGGTACTGCATCTGGGAAAATCCAGGCCCAAAATAGATGTTCCAGGCTCTCCTGAAACGACAGGATTTTAAGGGGTAGATCCAGATTACTGACTAAGAGGGAAGCACCCTAATTCTAGCCTCTTCTATTCCTTTATCTCATGGATGCCTTGTCCCATGGAATAGCTCATTCACCAGCTCCAATGAGAACGAATCCAATAGAGTGAGACTATTGACGTTTCTTTTGCTGCTTTTGATATGAGACATTGTATCACCATACAAT
Organism: Mandrillus leucophaeus; assembly: GCF_000951045.1. Taxonomy (NCBI): domain Eukaryota; kingdom Metazoa; phylum Chordata; class Mammalia; order Primates; family Cercopithecidae; genus Mandrillus; species Mandrillus leucophaeus. Next base: position 1,355,055 of record NW_012102743.1, on the reverse strand, counting down.
GTTTTGGGTGGCTTGACAATTTGCCTTTTGCACTAACTGCCATGGCATCATTTCTTCCCCTTGTGCAGATAGTCAGTCCCTCCTTAGGGTCAGTGTTTTGGGTCAGATTGCATTACAGAGCATGTTCCTTTCTAAAGGCTCAGCTTGCTGCAAAAATGCACTGTCCTAACCATTTCAGTAGCAATTTTGCATATTCTGGAATTAGTTGGTATATCTTCTTTATATTTTTCATTCCTCTTCCTCAGGGAATAACTGAATCTGGGCAGAGGCTTATTTTAAAATATGAATTAGATGTGGTAGAAGAGAACTGTCACAGAAAACAAGGGTTGGACCAGGAGGATGAGCACATAGTAATCATGTTCAGAAGTTCCCAGAAGTCTTGACTCGTGCTATTAAAAAGATAATGAGAGTATAATTATAACACATTTAACTCAAATAGTATGATTTATATCATTATGAGACACAGCATAAAAAATTGTTTCCCTAAAGCGGCATCGTAATTTATATTTCAAAAGGGAATTAAAATTATTATTCTTTTAGCTTGCATTTGTTCAGATTTTTACAATCACTGTTTTTCTCAGCTCGGGGTCGCAGAGATTCTACAGTACAGATTAGGTAACTGAGGCTTAAAGAGATTAACCAGCTAACCTTTAGTGGTAGGCAGAGTTAGAAGGTCCCACTGGATCATACAGGCTTTAATTGTTTATGATGGATTTTGCTTAACTAATCAAGGTGGGGATTTCTTGCATAATTCCCTTCCTGTACTTTCTTCCCTATTTTCCCCTTTCCCATTTCCAGTGCTGCACTCTTATGAAATATATACCTGTCTGTGTAAACATCTTTGTCTTTTTTCCCTTTTTAGAGATGGGGTCTTACTCTTGTCGTCCAGGCCGGAGTGCAGCGGTGCAGTCATAGTTCACTCCAGTCTCAAACTCCTGGGCTCAAGCGATCATCCCATCTCAACCTCCTGAGTAGCTAGGACCACAGTCATGCACCATCTTTTTCTTAAATATAAATGCCATGTTTTTGTGTGAAGGCTTATGGCAATTGTGCTCTGAATCCTCTGGTAAAAGTTATCTGTGATGACCTATTTATCATTACGCTTCTTAACTAGACAGGCAGGATCTTTTTTGTGAAGGACGCTTCTGAGGGTAAGCCGTCATTTACCTCCTTGTATGTCATGAGTGGTCAGTGACAATATTTGAAGGGAAAAAAAAAGAGCCTTGCTTTGAATTGATGCTCCTTTCTACATTTAACTCGTTTCTTATCCTTTCCTTATTAGCTGACTTTTAAAAGTCCATTATATAATTCCTTCTCTTTATTTTGTTTCTTCCCAGAGTGACTCCCCTTTCCTCCCAGAGCGTGATGATTCACCATAGCCAGACCCAGGAATATGTGCTCAAGCCCAAGTACTTTCCAGCCCAGAAGGGGATTTCGGGAGAGCAGTCCACTGAAGGTTCTTTCCCTTTAAGATATGTGCAGGATCAAGTTGCGGCACCTTTTCAGCGTGAGTATAGTGTTATCAACCATTTTCCTAAGTTACGGTATCAGAGATAGGAAACGCTTTGTTCAGTGTAGACGGCTTTAATGTGTCACAGTAGATAAAATTCGAGAGTCACTAAAAATCCACATTGGTTCCTAAAACAACTAGACAGCAGAAATTTAGCATGGTTTCCTTCTTCTGAGGAAAAGCAGCTTTTCTTGGATTTTGGAAATGAATCTGAAGTGACCTGCCTGTCATTCTGTTTCTGCAAGATGGCTTCATGTCTAACATATTTGCTCTAATTTTGGGTCCAGTCATATGTCTGACATGTTTACACTGATGAAATATTTTCTTTAGTAAGCTAGCCAGGACTCGTGCCTTGTGAAACGTCTGAAATGTCCTGCATGGCTCTCTGAGGTTCTCCTACAGTGGATATTTTTACATTATAAGGCTCACCTAGTTTTTAGTGTATCAAGCAGCTGGCGTGGCAGATTTCTCTGAATTTGTAAAGCACTATTGTATCAGTGGCCAGCTTGGTTAATATCTCGCTATGTGGGAAGCTCAAGGACAAGGCCTGGCTCAAAGGGTGGGGAATGTGATGATTTGTGGTTTAGGTATTACAGAGTGTCTGCTGGCAGCATCTGGAGAAAACGTTCTGGAGTGAGGCGCAGCCCATCCAAAGGCGAGAGCTAGACACATACTCTCGTTCCAGCGGCTTCCTGCCCTGTCACATGTTGACTGATTGCCTGCACCATAGGTAGTGAAAGAGAATGCCAGTTGTGAGGTGGAAAAGGACCATCTTTCACCACTGGGAACAGTATGAAGAGTTGAGATACAGTTTTTACTACTGTTTGGCACTTGTGAAGTCCATATGCGTTGTGGCTTTGGTTCCCTACACCCACTCCACCTCCCCGTTTCTGTACTGAATCTAAAATGATTGACTCTTCCCTCAGAATTGGTCATTTAACAGAAAGAGTATCTAACAGCAGGTTTGTACATCCACTTTTTGTCTTTTGAGAAAGTCCTGCTCAGTGACCGGTGGCTACTCCCATCTCAGCCTCCTAAGTAGCTAGGACTACAGTCATGCACCATCTTTTTCTTAAATATAAATGCCATGTTTTTGTGTGAAGGCTTATGACAGTTGTGCTCTGAATCCTCTGATAAAAGTTACCTGTGATGACCTATTTATCATTACGCTTCTTAACTAGACAGGCAGGATCTTTTTCGTGAAGGATGCTTCTGAGGGTAAGCCGTCATTTATCTCTTTAAATAAATAAATTAAAATTCATTTAAATAAATTAATTAAGTAAAAGATGTACTTCTTCTTTCCTTGGGGTTTTATATAGATGACAATTTTCTAAAAAACAGCTCCCAAATCAGAGTGTGATGGGAGGAGAGGTGGGTTTTTTGTTTTTTTGTTTTTTTTTTTTTTTGAGGCGGAGTCTTGCTCTGTCGCCCAGGCTGAAGTGCAGTGGCGTGATCTCGGCTCAGTGCAAGCTCCGCCTTCCGGGTTCACGCTATTCTTCTGCCTCAGCCTCCCGAGTAGCTGGGACTACAGGCGCCGCCACCACGCCCGGCTAATTTTTTGTATTTTTAGTAGAGGTGGGGTTTCATGGTGTTAGCCAGGATGGTCTCGATCTCCTGACCTTGTGATCTGCTCGCCTCGGCCTCCCAAAGTGCTGGGATTACAGGCGTGAGCTACCGCACCTATCCGGGAAGAGAGTTTTTAAAGTTTATGATCATACTGATAAAAGAAGAGAATTCTGAATTATCTGGAGGTATCAGGAAAAGATGGTTAGAGAACACTGGTATTAAGACTAGAGACTAGACTGTGGTTTTGATTTGTTTTCTATAATTTGTTATTGGAATGAAAATTCCCACTCTGTGTGTATTCCCACACTCATGTGTATATATGTATTTTAAACTCTCAAATCTTAGTTGAACTGTGTTCTGAAAGATGAGATTATATTTTAGAAGACTGTGAAGATAAGTTTCTTATCTGTTCTGTCCATAACTTTCCCACTCATCCTGTTTAAATATATTTTCTACACAGTAGGGAGCTAGTAAAAGAATGTGGACTAATGTGTATTATCATAGTGATAGTGTTCTCTGCTTAAACCCCCTAAAAGATGGCTGTTGTTCAAAAAGCTCAGGAATTAACTGAAAGAGTTAAGCATGTGGGAAAGGCAAGAAGGGAGATGTGGCTATTTTTGCTGAGGCCATAGCTCTACCGAGAGCTGGAGGGCTAGTTGGAAAGTTTTTAAAAGAGGTAATTTGGCAGGACCATGAAGGATACTGAAATAGCAAAATGGAGTAAGAACCACAGAAGATGATTAAAACTGGAAAGGAGGTACAAGTAGTAGGAAGGACCTAAACATACTGTGTCTCTGCATACTTCCATTCTGTGGTAGGTAAAAGAGGAGGCTCCAAGGAAGCCTTACATGGAACAGAAAGGAAGGAAAAGTTAGTCAGAGAAGTCTGAGGAAAAGCAGCTTTTAGCATCTTCATTTTCATATTTACAGAAGGGATCAAATGCAAACAGATTAATTTCTTATTGTGCTGAAAGATTTGAAGGTCAAACAGAAACTGACAGTTGTGATTCTTTAGAAAAACAGAAGATGCTAAGATGGTTTGAGCATGATGTATCTTGGAGTGAAATTGAAGGAGTGAGGTATGTCATAGTAGTCCACTGCCATTACTTTTGAGAAGCTACTAGAACTAGAGAAGACATTTAGGTTGGCAATAACAAGTGTTATCTTCTCCCTTTAAAAGTGATTAAACAGGGGGTCTACAGTAATTACCAGTTGGTATGTTTAATATTGATATATTACAAGAGCAATAATAATAATGCATACCTTGAGCTCCAAGCACTGTGCAACTTTTAGCTCATAATAGGAGGAAACAGTAGTCTACAAGCCCAAGGGAATAAGGATTTGCTCTCGACACTTGGTAAGAGAAAAAGAACAATTGTTTTGAATAAGCAGGAAAGAGATGAGGATGGAGGCAATGGATTAAGTAAAGTAAAATACATTAATGTGTCAAACGTAGCACTCTCCAGCGAAAACATTATAGATAGAGAGAAACTAACCAAGTTGCTAGTGAGGTGCTTTCTTTTGGGAGGGATGACTATTTTATGGATTTTGCCAGAGTTTCGATAATGCAATTCACCATCCCTGTCCAATGTGTACACACCGCTTTTCCTAATTTGATTCTGTATATTTACCAGTCTTCTTAGTCACTTTCTAGGTAACTTGACATCCTGTGCTAAGTGTTCTCTGGTCTTTGGTAAAGGATATCTTTTTTTTTTCCAGCGTCTTTTCAAAGTTCATCCGTGTTGTAGCATATATCAGTATCTTATTCCTTTTTATGGCTGAGTAATACTCCCACATTGTATAGAGATGTATATCTCAGTTTGTTTATCCATTCATCAGTTGATGGACATTTGGGGTTGTTCCCACACTCTTGGCTATTATGAATAATGGGGTGCAGTGGCACGATCTCAGCTAACCACAACCTCTGCCTCCCAGTCTCAAGCAATTCTCCTGCCTCAGCCTCCCAAGTAGCTGGGATTACAGGTGTGCACCACTACTGCCCAGCTAGTTTTTGTATTTTTGGTAGAGACAGGGTTTCACCATGTTGGCCAGGCTGGTTGGCCACACCTGACCTCAAGTGATCCGCCCACCTCGGCCTCCCAAGGTGTTGGGATTACAGGCGTGAGCCACTGTACCCAGCCGGTAAGGGATATTTCTAGTGATAAATTAATAACTTTTAGTGTTCTGCTTTATTTGTTGGCCTTAAAATAATTTAATTTGCATCAGTATCATCTAGAGCAGGGATTGGCAAACTTTTAGGGAATACTTTAGACTTTGTGAGACAATAGGCAAATTGAGGATCTTAGGTAGATATTTATATAGCTATTTAAAATGTATCTATTAAACATGTAAATATCGTTCTTACCTCTCATGTTATAGGAGATCAGGTGGCTGGATTTGGCTCATGGGCTACAGTTTGCCAGTTTTTGATCTAGAGACTCACAGTCTCTCATTCCACTGAAAACATCTAGATATTGGACCTGATTGATTGGTGCCTGGAACATGACAAAAGCTGCCCAAGAGGCCGTGCCTCTAGCAGCTGTCCTTCATTCTCAGTGTCCCCACCAACCCACCCTCCAGAGCATGACAATTCTCAGATATGTTCCCACTTAGTTTGAAGGCACCCAGAAAAGCATGAACTACCAGGAAACCGCTTGTGTTAGATAAGTCTCGTTTCTTTTAATTTTAGAATGACAGACCACACAGCAATTGGGAAAGGAATGGGATGTTACTCCTGGTTGCTTATAGAAAACTTTTTGGTATTGGTAGAAATATTTTTATGGGATGAACCAGTACCAGCCATATCACAACACAGTATCACATTAAGATACTGCATGAGTTTCTCAAAAAAGTTAAATATAGAAGTATATAACCCAGCAATTCCACACCTAGCTATATATCCAAAAGAACTGAAAACATATGTTCGCACAAAAACTTGTACATGAATGTTCATAGCAACATTACTTGTAATAGCCGAGAGAGTGGGAACAACCCCAAATGTCCATCAACTGATGAATGGATAAACAAACTGAGCTATATATCTCTATACAGTGTAGGAGTATTACTCAGCCATAAAAAGGAATAAGATATTGATAGATGCTACAACATGGATGAACTTTGAAAACAAGCTGAGTGAAAGAATCCAGACTACATGCTATATGAGTCCATTTCTGTAAGATGTCCAGAGTAGGCAAATCCACAGACACAGAAAGAAGATTAGCGGTTGCCAGGGACAGGGGAGAGTGGGAATAGGGAATAGTTATTTATAGGTAAGAGGTTTCTTTTGGGGCGGTGAAAATGTTCTGGAATTAGGTTGTCATGCTGGTTGCACAACCTGAAAATACTAAAAAAAAAAAAAAACCCAACAAACTTAATTATACACTTAAGGGTGAATTCTGTGGCATGTGAATCATATCTCAATTTAAAATAACAAATATTTATGAAAAATTATTGCCAAGTAAGTAGTTATGAGACTCAGTTTCAGCTCCAAGGAATTGAGCTCATAAGCTCTCAGAAGTCTTAAGGGTGGTATGGGGTAGGGGTGGGGTCTGCTTTATACAGTGTTTTCATTGGTGACTTGTAGGAAAGAATTCCGTATGTAAACCAAATTATATTATGTTTAGTATAGTGTGTATATATATATATTTTTTAACCCAGAGGAAGAAAATGGAAATGACATAACATTTGGAAGACCATCTTATAAAAATGGTCAGTCAAGATTAGAATAGCACATGTTCAGGAGCAAACCCAAGTAACACACACAAAAAGAGATTAGTTTGACACAACCTGCTAGAAAAAGTCCTTGAGGGTATAGTAAGTGTCTACATCATACTGTGGGCTGTCGTAGTAAAAATGATATGGAATGTTTTATAATATTAAAGCCAGCAAATAATATTTTAAGTACAGTCTATGGTGGAAGGACGTATTTATCATCATAGTTATAAGACACCGAAGGACTTACTAAGATAGATTGTAGGGCTACTTATAAAGGAGATCTTTAGGATGAGCAGCAATGGCCATGTAACTGACATGGTTCCCTAGACGACTGGTTTCCAGACTGTGCAAAGAAGATCTAAAAGATTAGAGAAGCTCCAATTTAAGCATTCGCCTCTTTAGTCCCTTTTCTACTACATCACTTTAATATTTGGAATGATTTAGAAATTTGAACTTCTCCAAATTGGATTTCTCATTGCTTATTCCAGTTGTTGTTCTCTCAAGATGGGCTTAGGTTTTAAATAGGATACTTATATTTCAAAGTCATCTGAAGTTTTAGTTATTTAAATTCAACAAAGCAGAAATGTAAAATTTTAGCAGTGGCAGATGTCATGTTTTAAAGAGTAACTTCTTAAAGGTCTTTAAACAGATATAGCTCAGGCTCTTAAAAAATTTGCCAGTTTATCTCCTGATGTGCTAACGTGGGGGAGAAAGAGAGAGAGAGAGAAATGACTGGCATTTGCAAACACATAGTACTGTTAAATTGCAAAAAAAGAAAAAAAAAAGAAAAGTGAGGACAAGCCCACTGTTTACTTAAAGTGTTAAATAATTTCAGGAAAGGCAGATGTCATGTTTTATACAGTAACTTCTTAAAAATCTTTAAATAGATATAACTCAGGCTCTTAAATTGCCTAGTTGGCCTCTGATGTGCTATTGTAGGGGAGAGAGAGAGAGAAATGACTGGCATTTCCAAACACATAGTACCATTAAATTGCAAAAAAAAAGGAAAGGAAAAATGAGGTCAAGCCCACTTTTTACTTAAAGTGTTACACCTAACCTTTTTTGTTTAAATAAGAAACCATAGAAGTGAAGAAGCACACACAGGGTCCCTATTGGGTGACTTCTGACAGAAGAAAATGTAATTCCCACCCGTGCTGGCACCACGGGAGACGTCTTAACCCTGAGTTCTGGTCTGTGCTGCCCTCTCTCAGTCTTTGCAACAGGCTAGGGCAGCTTGACTTCCAGCCATCAATCATGGGCTGACTGAAATCTGGCACCTCCATTTGAAGATAGAACAGCTCCCCAGGTCTCCTGAGCTCTGGTCTGAGACAGATGCAGAGAGTCTGTTGTTCTCGTAGCAGCAGCTTTGTGGCCTGAACTCCTGAATCCCAGTTCTGGCCTGATCGCAGTCCATAGTTCCACACTAAGAGAAGTATGGATGCTTTGGACATACAAGGCCTCTTCTTTTTACTTTTATTAATACTGTGGTTGAATGTCTTGCCTGTAGCATTAGCCTTCAGGCTTCAGTTCAGACTGACATTAAGAAGCATGGCAAGTTATGAAAACATCTCAGGGTTTGAGGATAAATGGTTTTGTCTCCCCTTGAAAAAGGAAGTTCATGTGTCTGGAGCGAAGATTCTTTATGGTTGCAGTCTGATACCACAAAGAGGTTACCAGTAAGATTGTCTGGGTCTTCCTGGTTGCCCTGAGTGAGAGAGCAGAGTGGTTTGGCAGAGACTTAGAGGAGACATTCAAGATTTTTGCTTTGGTAAAACAAAGCTGAATGTTAGGAGATAGGCAGTATTTAACATGGACAGATCTGCCTATGCCAGCCACTTCAGGGAGGTGGGCAAGAACATTGCTTAAAGGCTCTGGATGCCTAGTGCCAGTTACCGAATGCTCATGGGAGGTGTCCCTGGTATAGTTGAGAGCACCCATTATGGGATAGATGCTGCAGAAGATGGGAAAATCCTTGGGGTGGCAACTGGATAAAGGCAAATATAGTAAGTATAGATGAGGGGAATTGGAGCAGCATTTTTATGCATGGGATGAATTGCAACCTGGAGATCTTCAGAGGAGGAGCCATTTGAAAATGCTGTTGAGGAAGAGTCTGGTCCTGAGAACTGCTGTAGCCTTAATGTGGATGTTGAAGTTTAGGATATGGATGGTAATCACACTCATGTGAAGAGAGAACAGAAGCAGCAGCAGGAGAAATCTAGGATGTGGGCAACTCTGCTCCTCTGAGACATCCTTGCTGACAGGTCCTGACAGATTGATTGGGAGCCTTATAGGGCAGAGCTTTCCAGATGGACCAAGTGGGTCCTTGGGAGAGAAGACTTCCAGAGAACACGTTCTGCAGCATTGAAAGCCCTCCCTGCATGGAGACTACCTTTAACTTGTGTGCAAAAAAAAACAAAAACAAAAACGTGTCTTTGGGATTGGCTTACACCAACCCAGTGGGTACTAAAAGGCCGTGGAAGTTGGACCAGCCATAAATGACCTTACAAGAGCTGATGAAAACCAACAAAAACTGCTTAAGCATTTAAGATGAGTATTAGGTGTGAAAACAAACTGTTTTAAAGAAGGAATAATGATAAAGCTTTGTGCTTTTTTTCCTTGCAAAATCAGCAAGTTCCTTAAGCTGCTTGTCCCATACACAATTCTGTGTGGGACTCAGGAACCGTGAGCCAGTTTCCCAGCTGTATGACCATGTGGATGTTAGTACTAAAGATTCCTGAAAGAAAGACATCTACTTTTCACTGATGTATGGCAAATTTTTTGGTCTGAAAGCCTAGACAGTAAAACAACATTATAACTGTGTACAGACTGACACCTGAGAAGGCATTCTGGTGAATGTGGATGAACAGGGTTCTGCTGAGCTGGTATCCTTGGGAATCCAGATTTCATTCAAGGACAGGATATGATCTATTGCAAAGAAAAGTTCATGAGCAGTCTTGCTATGCATGTTATCCTGGGTTAGGGCGTGGAGGGGAGGATGGTGTATCTGAGAGCTATTTGGTAACATCCCAGTTCAGGGAAGCCGTACGAACATGATTATTCTCTTTGCCCCCTGATAGGCCACATGAAGTTTAAGATGACTGTGAAACAGTAGATATGGATTGGTTATAAACACTTCCAAGAAGCTCATCCAGCAATATGAAAACAGCAAAGAAGAAAAACCTTCTAGGGTGAAGGACCACGTAGTTTAAATTCCTTGATGAGCAGCCTTCACTGCCAGAGAAAGGTTTTAATTCCAAGGGCCCAAGAGTTTATAAGAAACAAGCAAATTCAAGGACATTTATGGGTGTTGAGACTGATTTTAAGAAATCAATACTGTATGGCTCCAGAATATTCTGGAGTCAGACTGATTTTTTTTTCCCTAGGGAAAAGTAATACAAATGAATTTATTGTTTGCATGTGGGGAAACTAAAGCAAAGAAAAAGAAAAGAGATGGTGCCTCCTCAGCCTTAGGATATCTTTGCCAGAAATTGAGGGTTTTAGTAGATTTTACTTTTGGATTGGGAAAGAGTTGTGAGGAAATTAATCATTATTAGAATAGAAATTATAGTTTTGATTCAAAATAAAATAGGCCCATGCAAAATACTGCTCATGAGATGTTTCCCAGGGACTTAAAGTAGAATGCTTTGTCTTCTCATGAATTAGATTCCTTATAGAAGAGTCCTCTTAATGTTGAAAATGACTGCATTGGAGTAAGTCCATCCCCACTTTGACATAAGGATCCATAAATACCTTTCTTTCTTTCTTTTTTTTGAGATGGAGTCTCGCTCTGTCTCCCAGGCTGGAGTGTAGAGGCGAGATCTCGGCTCACTGCAAGCTCCACCTCCCGGGTTCACGCCATTCTCCTGCTTCAGCCTCCGGAGTAGCTGGGACTGTAGGCGCCCACCACTATGCCCAGCTCATTTTTTTGTATTTTTAGTAGAGATGGGGTTTCACCGTGTTAGCCAGGATGGTCTGGATCTCCTGACCTCGTGATCCACCTGCCTCAGCCTCCCAAAGTGCTGGAATTACAGGCGAGAGCACTGTGCCCGGCCCATAAATACCTTTCTTACGTTTTTATATGTGACATTTCTTAAAAATGGCTTTGTGTTATTTTCTGTGATTTTAGTTCTGCATTGTTTGTTTTTTAATATCTCCTGAATATTAACCCTACTCTGGCTGCCCTAATTTCTTTTTGTTCCCATACAAAGGAGGTAGAAGTTAATACATGACTGGAGAACAACTTTCTTTCCTAAGAGGTAATTGCAATATGGTTATATTAATTCTTCTGACAAGCAAACTTTAAACCAAGAAATACGTACGTGTATATATGTATGATGGCTGTGTGTATATATACACACATATATCCAATCAAGTATATATGTGTGTATTTTTTTAACTTTTAGGTTTAGAGGTACATGTGAAAGTGTGTTACCTAGGTAAACACGCGTCATGGGTGTTTGTCGTACAGATTATTTCATCACCCAGGTATTAAGCCCAGTATAATAGTTATCTTTTCTGCTCTTTTCCCTCCTTTCACCCTCCCAGTTCAAGTAGACCCCAGGGTCTGTTGTTCCCTTCTTTGTGTTCATAAGTTCTTATCATTTAGCTCCCACTTACAAGTGAGAACATGTGGTATTGGGTTTTCTGTTCCTGCATAGTTTGCTAAGGATAATAGCCTCCAGCTCCATCCATGTTTCTGCAGGAGACATGATCTCATTCTTTTTTATGGCTGCATAGTATTTCATGGCATATATGTACCATATTTTCTTTATCCAGTCTGTTGTTGATGAGCATTTAGGATGATTCCATGTCTTTGCTATTGCGAATAGTGCTGCAATGAACATTCATTCACGTGCATGTGTCTTTAAGGTAGAATGATTTCCTCTGGGTATATATCCAGTAATGGGATTGCTGGGTTGAATGGTAGTTCTGCTTTTAGCTCTTTGAGGAATTGCCAAACTGCTTTCCACAATGATTGAACTAATTTCTACTCCCACCAACAGTATTTTATGTGTATTTTTTAAAGTAATTTTTTTTGCAATTAAATGTCATCTTTATTAAGCAAAGTACTATGCTATTAAAAGACTACAGAACCTCTTTAGTACGTGGTTGACTACTCAGACTTACATGCAATTTCTTAATACTTAGCATGGTATGCAAGTTGGGAAAAATAATGCCCAAATCTCTCCCTGAGTAAATATAATTTGCATGGAGCTGACTTTGGTGATTATCATCGGTATTTCTCATTAGATCCACTTTCTGACACTTTTAAATACATTTTCTTTTCTTTTAGTTCTGTTGGAAAACTTTCTAATTAGTCTGATTTTCTTCAGTGGAAATAAATTTTGTAAAGTCTTTTTTTTTTTTTTTTTTAGTTTCTTACATTATCCATAAAGGAAGCTCCATTAAGAAAAATTCTTGTAGCCCTAACTGCGCTTCACAAGTTTGCTTTTCCAAGGTTCTAGCTTTTTTTTTCCTTATTGAATGAAAATATTTTAAATATGCAGTGTTTTGTGAAAAACATCGTAATTATTTGAAAGTCCTTATATCCTATAAACAGATTTAGAAAGCTTTAGTGAGAGAAAGAAAAGCATCCGGAGAGCAGGTGAGAGGGCGGTGGTCGTGCCTGTGTTGATGGCCTCTGGGCTTCTTGTGTGGGATTGAGTGCTCTTCCCTAACAAGGCCTGGAAGCACAGGCACCCGGCAGCTGGGCTCCTTGTTTAACCAACACCCCTTAATGGCTACAGGTGCATCTCATGAGTGCAACTGCTTGACTGAGATCCAGCAGAAACCAAGAGCTCTTCCTCCCACGCTTTCAGCTTACATTCCATGGAGGAGCTGGCTGGAGCATGCATCTGCTTTACTTTAGAAGGTTACAGTGTAATCCTCCCCCAAACAAAATCTTTTGATTTATATTTTTTTTCCTTTATTCATCAGTCAAAAATACTGTACTGACCTTTTGTGATTCAGTTAGGTACATGCTTTCTGGTCCAAAGAGTTTTTGTTTGTTTTGGTTTTGGTTACTGTGGAAATTTAATGAAAATGAAGGAATATTTAAATGCACTTTAGTTTGTCTTTATAGAAGAGAAAAGGTGGTGGATATAGTTTTGTTAAGAATGATTCTCTGACTGATTTGACTTTCTCCGAGAATATTATTCATCCGAGAATAAATAATAAACATGGTAGATTGTATAATATATGCATAGTTCTTTCTAGTTCTTCCACCACCCGCTCTCCATCTTGCCATGGCTTTCTGTGGGGATCGTGGATTTTGCTAGTCCCTTTAACGCCGGGCTTGACCATGTGACTTGCTTTGACCAATCGAGTGTGGGTGGAACGAATCTATGGGTTCTGAGTGGGAACTTCAAGAGGATTTGCGTGTTTCCTCTCTTCCTTCTTCTACCATGAATCTACCATGAGAAAGGCATATGCATCCGGTCTGCTGCATGCCAATTCCCTTGAAATCTGTTGTTTTTCCGAAATTACCATTTCAGCAGGGCATATTTACTTTTTAAAACAATCTGGACAAATCAATCATTAGTCTTAGAGCAGATGATAACTATTGTAATCAGACAGGCTGCCTTTCGGTACAAGCGATGTTATGGGTGACCTCACCTTCTGGCCACAGTAGACTGGAAAACAGGTAGGCACTTGACTCAAGTAAAGCCAATCTGAGGTGGCAGCTGCCTGTAAGGTGGCGTGGCAGAGGCGCTTTCCCAAACAGGAATGATGTTGACGAAATTAGATTAATCAGAATCTCTCTTAAGGAATTCGTAAGTTAGAATTGAACAGTAAGTAACTGGAATGGAAATATAATACCGAAAAGAAGCAGAAGTAGCCAGAGAAGTAGCCAATCCTACCATGTTAATGTTGGGTACAAGAATGAAGTTCAACAGCATTTCTGAAGGGAGGTGGGCATGGGCAGCATATAATGGGGTTGCTACCAGTGCTGTGGATTCTGAACATCTTTTCAGTTACTCAGCTGTGTCTTAGCCTCCATGAGGTTTGGCTTATATGGTCAGCTGGTTCTGGGTTCTGAGTTCTCTTTTCTGTCTCCTTCTTGCTGTACCCAAGGGCACTTGAACATCCTGTTGCTCGAGATAATGTGCACCCTCTTGTTGTTTTGTAGGCAAGAGACCTCAGCTAGTACAAGTTCTATTTCTACGCTGCTGTGTAACAGCTGCGTGTCCTGATTAGGCACAGCACCAAAGCTTGACTTCTAGAGAGGGAAAACCCAGCTGCTCAGCTTTTCCTCACTCCCTTTATAGCTCTTAGTCCTATCCCCATTCACTTCTAAGCAAGCTTGGCACATGGAAAGAGGAGTGGGTGGGTCAGTTCCATCAGTTCCCTGAGACCTCTGCAACACTTGGAGAATTGTTCTGCCTGGCCTGTGGGTTACTAGGACCTTGATGGTATTGCCATATTTATGTCTCAGCTTCCATTGGAATTTTTAACAGAAGCCTTCTCAGGTCTGGGGGATTCTTTCCCACGTGGAATGGAGAATGTCTAGCTTCAGTTAGTGAAGGTGGATTGGGAAACTTTTTCAGTAAGATTCCTGGGATCCCATCATGCCTTCTGTTCATTCATCTTTTTTTTTGGTATGGGTTTTCTGGCAACCGCAGTGCGGTATGTGTGTAAGTACATAGCAGGCATGCTCTGCCATGTCTTGAACGTGGAAATCTAGCAAAATTAGATGCCTCTCTTTGAAGGGGTTTTTCAAAGAATATTAATGGAGAAAGTGATTCATGTTGTTTCTTGTCAGAGATCCCAGTTTCCAAACCACACCTTAATATACCTTAAGAACATATACTCTAAGCAAGAAAATACAAACAAATGTGCTGAAGATACTGTAAATTGAAGATCAGGTAGTTAGGAAATTTGGACATAGGCTCCTTTGTCTCAGCAAAGACACGAGGTAAGTTCCACCCTCCTCCTCCTCATCTATTTAGCACTTTCTGCATGCCAACCATGGTACTAAGCACTTTATATGCATTAATTAAATATTATAATACTTGCATATTACTTGACTACTCCTTAAAATGTATTCCTTAAGTTAGGAACTGAAAAATGAGTTTAAAATTACAGAAATCAATCTTTTTCTTTGAAAAAAAGTGCCACTTTAGCCATTTGTGTAAGTTATCTTTAGGCGAGTGCAAAGTCAAATGTGACTATATTTTAGATATTTTAAAATTATATTATATGTAAGACTTCTAACACAATAACATGTTTTAAAAATTTGTTATGTAACTATAGAGCTGCTAACAAGAGTTGTTTAGCTTAACAAAAATTACTCAAATGCGGCCAGGCACAGTGGCTCATGCCTGTAATCCTAGCACTTTAGGAGGCTAAGGCAGGCAGATCACTTGAGGTCAGGAGTTTGAGACCAGCCTGGCTGACATGGTGAAACCCCCATCTCTACTAAAAATACAAAAGTTAGCCGGGCATGGTGGTGCATGTCTATAATCCCAGCTACTTGGGAGGCTGAGGCAGGAGAATCACTTGAACCCAGAAGGTGGAGGTTGCAGTGAGCCGAGATTGTGCCACTGCACTCCAGCCTGGGTGACAGAGCAAGACTCCGTCTCAAAAAAAAAAAAAAACCAAATTATTCAGATGCAGAGTAAACCTTTCTAATCAGTGGGTTCCTACAGCTGGTTGACGTTCATTAGGATCCCTGTCAAACAAAGTCAGATTGTGAGGTGGTATCTGGAAATGACGGTGGAACCAAAGTCCACAGTAGAATCTTGCGTTATTCTAGAGTGTTTAATAATAGTTATGATCTGAAAGCAAATATCCCAAGATGAAAATTTTCCTAGATTTAGAAGTGGTTATATATTTTGCTCTATAGTATATCATGGTTTAAGTGTCACTACTGGTTTGAGCTTTTCTAACAGTTGCTCCGGTTAAAACTGACCACATGTAAGGATTTTTTCTTTGATTTGCATAGAATTTTACAGCCTATAAATGATATCCATACAAATTATTTCACATGGCCCCTGCCACAGTCTTGTGAGGTAGATAGGTTGGATGGCATTATTCTGAGTGTCTTTTTATGCGCTCTGGATTCAGCATCCTAAAAGGTAGAGCGTGTGGATGGTTTTATTGTATTCTTTCCCTTTGAACTTCTTATTGTCAGTTTCTTTGTCTTACAGATAAAGATCTTAAGACTTGTTCTGTAGGACTGTTGTGAGAATGAAGTGAGATGAAGTCGATATAAGATATCTAGCATACTGCAGAACACATAACATAGGTGCTCAATCTATGTTTGTTTCTCTCTCCCCCATCCTAATTTCCCAAGCGTGTAGCATTCACTTTCCTAAGTGTCATATATTTTTCATAGTAATGCTCATTACAAGTATAGGAGAGGCATTGGGGTATATTGAGGAAAGAAAGAACAAGGGCTTGCATTAAAATCCCAACTTCACTGTTTCCTAACAGAACAACCATGGTCAAGCTTCTGATGAACATCTCTGTGGTTTCCTTGTTGGCAAAATGGGTGTGATTGCAGCTTACATGATTGTCGTGTGTATTTGCTCTCTGTAGCCTAGTAGGCACTCAGTCCTTGTTTCTCTAGTCTGCCATTCATGTAGACAGTGCTTTTGTGCGTTTAGAAAGGTCCATAATTTCTGTTGTTCTCAGAATCTGGGCAAAAAGAAAAGCAGAAGGGAAGAGGAACGTGTTTTGTGTGTGTGTATGTTTATGTTAGTTATCAATTGTTGCATAAAAATTACTCCAAACTGTAGTGGTTTAAAGCCATAAACATTACCTTAAGAGTTTCTGTGGTTCAGGAATTTAGAGGGACCTCAGTTGGTTGGTTCTGGCTCAGTTTCTTTCATGAAATTCCAGCCAGGATATTAGTAAGAACTGCAGTTATCTGAAGGCTTGACTGGGCTTAGAAGATACTTTCAAGGTGGTTCACTCATGTGACTGTTGGCAGGAGACTTCAGTTCTTTGCCCCATGAGTGAGTCTCACCTTAGACTGCTTGACTATTCTCATGGCTTGGGAGTTGGCTTCCCCCAGAGTGAGTGATCCGACAGAGACAGACCAAGACAGAAGCCACAGTGTCTTTTATGATGTAGTCTCCGAAGTTGCAAAGCATCATTCCATTTTTATTCTGTTATTTATTTATTTTTTAGAAATAGGGTCTTGCTATGTTGCCAGTGTTAGTCTGGATCTCCTGAACTCAAGCAATCCTCCCGCCTCAGCCTCCCAAAGTGCAGGGATTACAGGCATTAGCCACCATGTCTGGTTTGTTCTTAGACAAGATTCACAAAAACCAGCCTATGTCCAAGGGGAGATTAGGCTTTTAGATTTCACCTCTTAAAGAGAGAAATATCAGGGAATTTGTGGACATATTTTAAAACCATCACAGTGTTTAACAGAAGAGGCACTCTTTTAATGAAAGTCAAAGGAAACGAGGAAGCTGAAAATGGTCAACCTAAAAAGAATTAGCTGACAGCTAGAAAATTTACAGTGTACAATTATACATCAGTAATTTGTTTATTGGCAACTGATCGTTTTTCAGTTTTATTTATCACATAATACTGGAGCATAGCTAGATATATATGATTTTGAGAAAAGGATATTGAGGCTGAAATCTTTCCTAATGATGAGCTCTATTGAGTTTGGCAGTAGTCCCGAGGGGGGAGTAGTTGGGGCCATTGGATGCAGTCATTTAAAAACTGAGCCAGAGAGAAGTTTGTACTGGGAAAAAACAAAAAATGAAGTAAATGACAGAGTCAGTATTCTGCAAGCTTGGATTCCCTGATACTCTAATTCTAAATTAATTTAGAGATTTTAAAATGCCGATTTTCTATATAACTGCTTCAACAGATTTTTGTCTCCATTGAATCCATCAAACTTGAGAGTTGTTTTGGCCATTGCAAAAATGTTCATATCTTTGACTTCTTTGGTGATTCTTAAAATATAATGCATTCAAGTTATAATTTTATTTTTGTTTGCTCTGGATTTTTATTGCTTGCATGAAAGAATTGGGATCCCTTAGAGGCACATCAAGATATCTACTTCTGGCCTGGCAGCTCCAGTGACTCAGAATGTGTGTTCAGGGCCCAGGAGGTTTTGGTTTTCTTTTCTGCCTTGTCTTTTGACTCTTTTTTTTTTTTTTTTCTCTTAAGCAGAATTTAAATTTCCTGAAGTGTAATAAGTCATTTCCTTCACTATGTCTGCCTTGGTGTCCGAAGAAAATTCCCAAGCCCTCTTTACAAAGGTGGTAGAAGCCTGAGGCATTCAACTCCTTTAAAGTTTTGTGACTTCCAGCTATTAGTTGTTTGAGTAAAAGTCATTTCTCTGCCCTTCCCATTGTCTGCCCTTCCTGTTGCTTTCCCTTCCCATTGTCCGTCTTCCCGTGGATTCTAAGCCTCAGTTCATACAGGCCTCTTCATTTCCAACCCCTTTATTCCATTCCCATGACACTCCCCTCTTACCACATTCTCTCTTCCAGTCCTAAAAAGAGAATCACCAGGTGGGACATTTGTTATAGATAGAAAAGGAGGATAAGAATACAGACTGTTTTCTTTGGCCTGACTGAGGCCAAAGGAAGGTGGGAAAAGTGGAGAAATATCCATAGAAGTGTCTGCAAAGAGTCAAGAGAAAATGGAGGGTTGAAACATTTGGTTGTGCCTAGGTCAGTGAAAATCGTGGAGGGAAGGAGTATTTTAGTTGAGTCAAAAGGATGTAATGTGGGAAGGAAGAGGAAAAGGTTTTTAGGGAAAGGAAACTGCGTGAGTGAGGTGTCTGAGTGGGGACATGTGGACAATGTGGCCTGGCTCAGGCCCTGGCTTTACATGGAGATGTGATGGGAGGCAAGGTTAGGTTGGACCTAGGTAGGAAAGGGTCTTACTTTCCTTTCAGGGAGTTAGATTTTGTTGGAAATAATTTGTCATAACAAATATATAGGATTCTAATTTTCAAAGTGTGTGGTAGAGATAATTTGGGATCCTTGAGAAGAATGGCCCCCTGTTTAGCTTATGAGTAAGCCATCAAATGTGTTCCTTGGTAAACAAATAGTCCAGCAGATATCTATCATTTAGTCAAGCTTGCTTCTCCACATACAGATAGGTGTTATTTATAGAAATGGTCAAATGCCTCCATTTACTTGCTCTTTGAAAAACAACAAATGTAGGGATAAATAAAACCTAACTGTGGTTCCAAAATTAAGGGACAGAAAATTTGAGTCATGTGAAGCATATGTAATCCACTGTTGTTGTAAAGAGCCTATGCAAACTAGGCAGATTGCATGCATAGTAGAGATGGAGGACAGGTAAGTGTGTTGATTGCGCTGCTCCTTGTTCTGTTTACAGAGAGCAGTAAAGTCAGTCTTCTTGTCAGTTGCACGTCTGCACATCCGGGTCCTCTAGCCACATGGCCATGGTGTGGAATTTAAAGCTGTGCTGCTGCAAAGACTGGCATAGAATCTTTGAGGGAGGTAGCTATTTTTCATTTCTGAAAAAATGTATCTTTTAAATGGTTTCCCCCTTGGGAGACAGACTCTTAGAGTAACATCTTGAACCGTGATGTCTTTCACTCTCCCCAGTTCCCCAAAACCCAGGGCAAACTCATTGAACCCTCGCCAAGTGTGGCTCCCATGATTGTCAGGATTCTAGACTGTGGCTGTGGATTACATTCTCAATTCAGAATTGGGAGATTGGGTACAATGAGCTCTCGCTACTCCTTTCTTTGTTCCTCTTTTTATGAACGGATTCACGACCTTTCTTCTTGGAGGATGTGTTTCTTCAACTCTCAGTCACAGCATTTCAAATACTACTATCCGTTCTGGATGGGGCAACACTAGTAGGTTCTCTTAATATTCAGAATTAGGAGCAGAGGAGGGATTTCCAGATGTGTTCTAGATGAGGGATTTCCAGATATGTTCTAGACCGGGTGAGTTTTAAAAGTCATTTTGAAAGAGACATCTGGAACAGCCTGGAACAGAGACACCTGGAACAGACACCGGAAACAGCCTGGTATGACTCTGGGGCCAGTGATTGGGAAAAGAAAATACAGTTGGTAATAAAAGTGGAGAACGAGGAAAACAAATCCATGGCTTTTTGACATTCTCATGGTCTGTCCTTTTTATAAAATGTTTTTTTTTTTTTAACATCATAGACCCTGAAGGGGTTCAACTGTCCAGGCATACTTCTTCAGTTTAGGGATGTGGAACACCCATAAAAGTTCAGGACAGACTCTGGACTGCAGTCCAGGGACAGAGGCGACAGCACTTGCTGAAGGCATTCCAGTAACCAGAGGCAGCAACAGGGCACCTCAGTTTTAGTGGCCTCAGAACCACACCAGGCTGTCCCACGGTGTCTCTTTCAAAAATTAAATATCTTACACAGATTTTATCTATAAAGTTAGAAGTTTCCATCATGTGTCAAGATGATTCTTGCATAATATGTTGTGAAATTTTAGTAGCAAAGAATTTTCTGTTTTTCTTTTCAAAAGTACATGAGAAACTGCTATTTCCTGTTGCTTATTCAGTGATTCTCTTTAGCATATTTAATTAAAAGTGGTTTTAATACCGGGCGCGGTGGCTCAAGCCTGTAATCCCAGCACTTTGGGAGGCC
>NW_012102743.1:1279851-1334635 GCF_000951045.1 Mandrillus leucophaeus | reverse complement strand
TCTTTGAGGGAGGTAGCTATTTTTCATTTCTGAAAAAATGTATCTTTTAAATGGTTTCCCCCTTGGGAGACAGACTCTTAGAGTAACATCTTGAACCGTGATGTCTTTCACTCTCCCCAGTTCCCCAAAACCCAGGGCAAACTCATTGAACCCTCGCCAAGTGTGGCTCCCATGATTGTCAGGATTCTAGACTGTGGCTGTGGATTACATTCTCAATTCAGAATTGGGAGATTGGGTACAATGAGCTCTCGCTACTCCTTTCTTTGTTCCTCTTTTTATGAACGGATTCACGACCTTTCTTCTTGGAGGATGTGTTTCTTCAACTCTCAGTCACAGCATTTCAAATACTACTATCCGTTCTGGATGGGGCAACACTAGTAGGTTCTCTTAATATTCAGAATTAGGAGCAGAGGAGGGATTTCCAGATGTGTTCTAGATGAGGGATTTCCAGATATGTTCTAGACCGGGTGAGTTTTAAAAGTCATTTTGAAAGAGACATCTGGAACAGCCTGGAACAGAGACACCTGGAACAGACACCGGAAACAGCCTGGTATGACTCTGGGGCCAGTGATTGGGAAAAGAAAATACAGTTGGTAATAAAAGTGGAGAACGAGGAAAACAAATCCATGGCTTTTTGACATTCTCATGGTCTGTCCTTTTTATAAATTGTTTTTTTTTTTTTTTAACATCATAGACCCTGAAGGGGTTCAACTGTCCAGGCATACTTCTTCAGTTTAGGGATGTGGAACACCCATAAAAGTTCAGGACAGACTCTGGACTGCAGTCCAGGGACAGAGGCGACAGCACTTGCTGAAGGCATTCCAGTAACCAGAGGCAGCAACAGGGCACCTCAGTTTTAGTGGCCTCAGAACCACACCAGGCTGTCCCACGGTGTCTCTTTCAAAAATTAAATATCTTACACAGATTTTATCTATAAAGTTAGAAGTTTCCATCATGTGTCAAGATGATTCTTGCATAATATGTTGTGAAATTTTAGTAGCAAAGAATTTTCTGTTTTTCTTTTCAAAAGTACATGAGAAACTGCTATTTCCTGTTGCTTATTCAGTGATTCTCTTTAGCATATTTAATTAAAAGTGGTTTTAATTTTTAAAAATATGATTGGCCATTGTTTGGGTAAATTTTTAGGGGAAAAATGTCTTTTGTAAAGATGGCAGGGTTTCCAAGCCATAATGACTTATGCTTTTCCTTGATCTTAGACTTAGATTTCTATCATTGGTGTAGCAATTGTTGCTCTCTCTGTCCCTTTCTTTAGTTACTCCTGCCTCAGTAACTCAAGAGATGGAGCGAAAGGTTACTCTGGATTCTTACCTGTGGAACTGTCCACATCAGTACTAGTGATTTCATCTGAGTTTCCTTCTTGGAGGGTTTTCCAGGACTGGGGCAGCCTGGTGAAGTAATAGATTTGATATTAATTTTTATTTACATAACACCTTACTTGAGGAACACAGAGCAGTCTATGGGCATTATTTTAATAGTCCAGGAGGAGTTAAGCAAGCCTGGAGAGCTGAACAGTAAAGTCCTGTTATTCTAAGCGTTATTTAATATTTTTATGATTTGTCCTTCAAAGAATTCTTGGCCTTCGGGTAAGCGATGAACTGCAAGCGGGAGAATGAACTGTTAGCTCAGTCTCTCACACCCTGAAGAGTGTACATGTGACTTGTGTATTGAATCAGCCTGTAGGTCTCTTTAAACTGGGTGGTAGCTTTAAACCACAGAGAGGTTGCTTCTTCCCAGAGGATATTGCCTGTGCTGATTGGTCCCCGTTGTTTAAGTTGGATGCATGCTAATGTGCTGTCACGGCATTCTGGACGAATGCTGAGGAGACTGTATTTGTTCATGACATCTGACGTGAGTCTTGAACTTGTTTTATTTATTTCTTTGGCTGACTTTGCTTTTGGTCACATCCTAGTCTAATGACCGAACAAGGGCAACTGTGCTCTTTTCTAGACTGATGTCTGTTTGTCAAGAACAGTTTTCACAGTTTTGTGTTTTTCTCTGTTGTTAACAACCCCGAAACAGAAACGAAAGCTTTTTATCACGGGAGGAGGGGTATCGGCTTCACTTCCATCCCATTCATCATTCACTCTGAATATCTGTGGTTTGTTTGAAACCAAGTGCCAGTGCCTCTTCTTGGAGGTATAAATTTGCACAGGGTCTGGCAGACGCTGCGGACAGGATGTTGACTCTTGAGTGTCTTGACTGACTAGGAGGCCCAATGGAGGTGCTGCATGGCTCCAGGCAATCTGTGCCTCTAGCCAAGGCCTCTAAAACACAAAGTTTTAAAGTGCTTGCTTAAGATTTTGGGGTCGAAAAATTGCATTTTTTTTTTTTTTCCACACAGAAGCTGTGCCAGTGGTTTCCCTGTTAACTCCTGACTGGCCTAACTTTTGCTTCTCAGACTTAGAATTCCTAATCACCCAGTAGGTGCCACTCGGGATGGTCTTCTGCCTCTGGTTAGTTCTGAGCTTGTTTTCTCACTGGTGCAGCAGGACCTTAGACCAAAATGACCTCCAGCATGCTATGAGTCTTGGATCTCTGTGAGATCCGACAGTCACCCTTGCCCCATGGACACCTTCGGGTTACTTTGTCTATTCCAAAATTATTGGGTACCTAATCTCTGCAAGGCATCAGGAGTCCTTGAGTATTACCTTATTCAAGGCATTCAAAGAAGAGGCCTCTGATAGACCAAATGGCCTTTGCAGGAGAGCTTGTGTCCACTGTTAGTGAATTCCTGCTAAATTCTTGAAAGGTGAGTGGTATTGCCTTCAGCGTGTCACATGTGAGGAATTTGAAGCTCAGAGCATGGATCTTTGTTTGGTGAACTTTAAAACTTAAACTTTTTACACTATACCCTAAATATGTGGGAATGATTTTCAAGGAGTAAAGATGGGAGAACATATTTTCTAATCCATCCAGCATTTATGGAGATCGTGTTAGAGCTCTGGATAATAATCTAGTGTCAAAAGCAGTAGCGCATTTTCACTACCAATTTTGAGAAGATTGGCATGAAAACCTAAAGCTAATTATAATGTAGAAGTAAGTGCTTCATGGAGATGAGAGGACCCGCTTAGAATACAAGTGTCTGTTTTAGAATTAGATTACTTTATAGCAGAATGCTTGTAAAACACAAGCATTTTTATATGAAATAAAATATAGCTTCTGCTTCCAAGAAGATGTGAACATTGTAAAAATCAGAATTAAGTCATATGAAACTGTCTCTGCCTTTTGAAAATCCAGATGATTCCAAGCCAAAACATTTTTTTTTTGGCAAAGAAATATAAGAAGTTTTTAAAAACAATAGACCCGGAGAATCTCCAGTGCTTATAAAGTGACTACTGTAACTGGGAGGTGAAATGGGAATAATGATTAAGTGCTTGCTTTCTTTGGATGTCTCCGTTCGCCTAAGTGAGCATAATTTAGGTGACTGTGTGAGCATCTGTGTGGCAGCTGCTGGTGCTACAAGTTAATGCCAGAGAAGACAAAATAGTTGGCACACAGATTCTAATTTCATTATTGTACCACGAGCCAGAAAAAATAGGAGTTTATATTCTTTTGAAGTGGGAAAATGTTGTCTGTTTTTTTCTTGGGTTTCACACACTTGAACACACAAAGTATCCTCAAGATATTTGTAAGCATTGTCTAACAACTTAGATTATAAGCTGATTTGTTTGTGCTACTGTAAAAAAACAAATCAAACTAGGTGAATTTTATCTGCTGGTGAAATCAGGATTCCATTTTTTTTTTTTTTTTTTTAAATTTCTAAGGTAGACTCCCAGATAACTTTAAAATGTCCTATAAGCATTTAAAGGAGGGGTTACTGAAGTGTTCAAGTAAAGTTTGATTGGAACATCGCCATGCCCACTCATTTACATATTGTTTTTGACAGGCTGCTTTCCAGCTAAGTGGGTCCGCAGAGTTGAATAGCAATAGAGTCCTTTTGGCCTGCAATCCTAATATAGTTACAGTTTGGCCCTTTGTAGCAAAAGTTTGCTAGTCCTCGATTTAAAGTATTGACTGATAGTAGCTTCCTATTGGATGTCACTTTGCAAGGTGCCAGAAGGCCTGCTTGGCCACTAGGACATCTCCCCGCCTCAGACAACATGTCTTGATCCTCCAGGGTTAGAACGACTGATGAAGGAGAAAATGTCTTGGAAAACCATTTGAAAAGAATGGAGGGCTTTCTCCTCCAGGGGAATCATTTTTCTTCTTCTAAGTGAGATGGCCAACCCAGCTGATGCGTTCAAGTCCTTCTAATTTTAGCTCTTTGGTTAAGTGGCATTTATCTCAAAGATAACTTATTTGAAGGGCTGTCATGTGGAAGAGGCCATGGGGAACCAAATTAGGATTAATGTGTGCAAGTTACTGTGAGGCCAGATTTCAGCTTAGTAAAAAATAGTACTTGCTGGAAACTGCCGTAGCTATCATGCGCTTTTGTGGGTAATGAGCTGCCCGTCACTAGAGATTTTCAAATAAAGGTTACATGACCACTTGCTACGTGGAATGCAAACAGTGGATGAGAGATGGTTGTGTTTGAAAACCTCTGGGGCCCCATTCCAACCTTGACATTGGAATGGCTTCTTTGGTTAAAGTTCTTTGTTTCCAAGCTCAGTTTATGACCACAATTTTAGTTTGTTGAGGGTCTTAGAGAGGCATCTTGGGATGATTTTCTGAAAATATAATATTAGCCAAACCAAAGCAGTATAAAGAGAGACAAGCTTTTCTGGTGGGCAAAGATGGTATAAAAAAGGCTGGCCCAGAGCCTCTCTCCCCTTTGGCCACTCTAGTCATGGAGTGGCGTCAGAAGGGCACTGCTTCTTGTCAGCCTCACAGATGACTGGCTCTCTTCAGCTACTGCTACCATTTTTGCTTTCTGCCTAGTCTCCTGGAAAGAGGAAGGACCTGGCTGGCGGCCTATCGCAGATGTAGCAATCAAAACTGTGTGTGTCCTGCAATTTGTCAGAGACTTCAGGTTGAGATCCTGCAGTGAAGGGCAGGTCTGGATGAAGCCGTACTGTCTCTGTGCAGTTCTGCCATCATAGCACAAAAGCAGCCATAGACAGTACAGAAATGAATGAGGGTGGCTGTGTTCCAGTAAAACTTTATTTATAAAAGCAGGCAGTGAGCTGGAATGGGTCCCTGAACTGTAGCTTGCTGACCGCTGATAGAGACTCGGGTTGAAAGTTAGAAGTGTATAGAAAATATCAGTTTCAATTCTGTTATGTGTTGGAAAAAAGGTGAAATGGCATGTCCAGAGTCACACCGTGGTTGGGCTGGGATTGTAAACCAGGATGTACTTTTAGTCTAGGGCTTATTTTGTGATACCACATAGCCTCGGCTGTGTGGTCAGGTGATAGCATTTGATTTTTAAGAGAAGGCCACGTGAATGAAAGGAAGCTCCATCCCCAGTGGCTGCTCCAGGTGGTCTATGAATAGAGACAGTGAGAGCCCAAGGGTGTTGTTTTTAGGGAGGCAACCCTTTATCCCTGTGACCTGGCTTACCCCTTTAAAGATGGGCCCTGTTCACAGGAAAACAAAATATATGTTGCCTAAATTCTTATGGAGAAATAGTGCCCTGGAGTTGTGAAAAAGAAATGGGCTCCCGCAGCTGCGTCACAGCATTTGATCACTTCAGCCGAGAGTGCCAGGAGATTTGAGACAGATGTTTTCAGACATGCCGCATGCCTAAAACATTTCCAGGGGTCGGGCTGCAAATAGTGACTTAATAAGTGGAGAAACAGGGAAAGTATGCAAGTTGAGGACACAAGAGTTTATTCACCGCTAGGTGCACGGCCAACCCCTTTGCATTACATCTGCCTGTCAGGGTTGGCTCTTTAATCTGTCGTGCCCTCGGTATTGCTCTTTGTCTGCCCGTGAATAAAGTGCAGCATTGTGGTTAGTAATCCCACTCCAGTGACTCGACTTCAAATGTGGTTTTGGAGTGCATCCCAGAGTTCTGTTTGCTAAGCTTCCTACTCCTGTTTCAGAGACACCACTGAATACAGAGCAGCGAGCACTGAAGGCTTCCCTCTTTCCTTAAACCTGTCGGGTTGTGGGCTCTCTCTTTCCCCCTCTTGCTCCTTTCTTTTCTTTTCTTCTGTTTTTTTAAACCTTCCAAGGCAAGTTCATGGATACTAAGCTGATGTGTTTGTTGTTTTTTTTCTCCCTGCCTCCGCTCCTAGTGAGTAACCACACTGGCCGCATCAAGGTGGTCTTTACTCCGAGCATCTGTAAAGTGACCTGCACCAAGGGCAGCTGTCAGAACAGCTGTGAGAAGGGGAACACCACCACTCTCATTAGTGAGAATGGTCATGCTGCCGACACCCTGACGGCCACGAACTTCCGAGTGGGTGAGTTCCTCCACGGTCCCTAACTGTCCTTACTGAGTCGAGTTTTATGAGATTGTAGCATTTAGACACCCCCTTCATTCACACTGCTCTCTGCTTCAATGGATGTCTGTCTATGAGTACGAATATGTTTCTTTCATGGGATCTTTTAAATTACTTTCGGAATAATTTTTAACCTGATTTTTGGTTTCTTAGGGGAATGGCAACTAGAATATTTTCCCTTATTGCTTAGCATTTACGCAGCCGTGTGGTAATGGGAATATATACAGTACAAGAAAAGAGAGTAGGTTTTAGATTTAGACCCTAAGGCATGACTTGTGCTGATAAGCTTCAAATTTTATCAGCCTAGTGATAAGTGGAATTTGTATTAGATTCGACTCATGTAATGAATTTTGGAAGGTAGTGATGAAATTTGAAGTTTTTACTTCAAAAATAGCCAAGTTCTAAAACAAAACTCCAAGAATTGTCAAAAACCTGTACTTGGTTGTAGAAAGGGATACAGAGTTGCATCTTTTGCCACGTTTCTGCTCCGTCTCACAAGACTGAATATAAATTGATATATAACGTGGATTTTGGGAAGACAGACTGGTAGATTACTCTCAGTACTCCTTTAAGTTAATTTAAATATGAACTAGTAGTTGCTGTGTGCAAGAAAGGCTTGTTGGTTCGTTTTGAATTTTTGTTTTTTACTTTTTTGCAAATGGAGAAAGTATTGCAGTCCACGGAATGCTGTCATGTTGCCATGCTGTCATGCAATACAGTATTTTTGTCACAGAAAAATGTCTTTTATTATTTTTTGACCAATTATGGTTTGCATGTGTACTCAAATAATCGCAGACACCCACGTTACTTTCTGAGTTACTCACAAGAATAACCCAAATGTCAGACAGATAATAACACTGGCTAGATCTGGTCTTTTTATGGAATATTGCTGTTTAGTCTTGGAAGTGTGTGTCTGGGGCGGGGTGGTAGGAGAAGGGGTGTCTATTTCAAACTGATTTACATCAAGACAAAATAAAGGGAGAGCTTGAAGTTCTTATTAGCTCTTTGATTATTCCTTTGCTTTATTGTGACTCCCAATCCTTAGGAGGTCAAAGCATATTTTTGATCGTCTGTACTTGGAAAAAATATGTGCCCATAGATACGATTTAAAAGGGCATTGTGAGTTTCCTGGCTATGATAGGGGTACCCTGGGCATAGTTTTTAAAAGAATTTAGCTGTTAGGTGCCAAATGGTACATTGTGCTTTGCAGGGCAGGGAGCCAAGTCTAATGGGAAGTGAACTGATGATCAGGAAACTGGATTCTGGTCCCGGTCCTGCCACTAACTAGCTAATCCATAGGCCTTGCCAGTTAATATTTCTGGGCCTCAGTTTTTCTCATTCATAAAACAAATGGGATTGTATTTAATGGCCTCTAAAATTTAGTCCATCTCTAAGATCGTATGACTTTTTATCGGCAATAAGTAATACTATTTTCTGGCTTTTCTTGGAGGGCTACAGACAAGGAGGGGAAAGGAAAAGGCAATTCCAGTAGACTATCATGAGTCTTATGGCTTTTCCCCACTTTATCTTTCTTGGTTGCCTTCCTTACTTACTGCTCCTTTCCCTACTTGTGTTTATTGTAAATCTTTACAGTAGCAATGACAAAATAATCAAATGGGTGGTAATTTTTTG
Organism: Mandrillus leucophaeus; assembly: GCF_000951045.1. NCBI lineage: Eukaryota > Metazoa > Chordata > Mammalia > Primates > Cercopithecidae > Mandrillus > Mandrillus leucophaeus. The sequence continues at coordinate 1,326,596 of NW_012102743.1, read as the reverse complement.
GCTTCCAGTGTATTCATTTTGAAACTAAATATTTTGAAGGCTTTGAGAAACAGAGGAAGTCTACTTGTCGAAACACGCCGCACACTTTCCTTCCTGGCACTGAACCAGATGTTTAGGAACAGAATATACATAGCCTATTCAAAATGCAAAATGAAGCAAAATTATTTACAAAAGCATTTCAAAAGCAGAACTCCACTCTCCATAGAGGGTTGGCAGAGCAGTTTAATTTTTTAAAAAGTAGAGGATGGGGTGAGAAGGGCCCATAGTAATAAATAGTTTCACACTGGAAATTGTGGGAAACACGTCATTTATATTCTGAGCTATTTCCCTCTCCTGTTTACATTTTATTTCAAATATTGGATAGTTTGAGGGATAATTTTTATGATATTTCTTTCTTTAAGAATGGTAATTTTGTAGAACTTATAGACTGTGATCTGTTGAAAATACAGAAAAATTAAAAATTTTTTATGCATGTATCTTTTTGGGACTTTACTGATTTAGTATATTTTATTATTTACAAAAAGTGGTTTTCTGATTTTTTTCTTCTCTCTTTATATTTGTTTATAGTGTACCATATCTTTTGACAAAAAAGACGTATTTGGAAAATAGTTTAAAGTTTGGGGAAAATTCAAAATTTACTGTCACTTGTCAGCTACTCCCTTTGATCTTTAATATTTGTCAGTACTTAAAGGTGAGGGCTGGCAAACTTTTTGTAAAGGCCCAGATAGTATAAAATATGTTTTAGACTTTGTGGGCCATACAGTTTCTATTAAAGCTACTCAACTCTGCCATTGTAGTGTGAAAACAGCCAGAGACAATCTGAACAAGAATAGGTGTGGCCGTGTTACAAAAACATTTGTTGGGCTGAATTTGGCTTGAGTGCCATACTCTAAGGAGTCAACATAATCCAGGGAAAATTATGTGGACTTCATAATCAGTTTTGATAATCAGCACAACAGAAATAATTTCCAACATTTGCATGGTGATTTACAGTTTTTTTTTTTTTTTTTTTTTTTTGGATGTGGAACAGACATGATCATCACCATTTTTTCAATATAGAAACTTAGGTTCAGAGTGTTAATTAAGTGAGCTTGCTTTAGTTTCTTGGCAAGCCAGTTAGCTATGCCTAGAATCTAGATATCCTTTTGCCATCTGTTTTCTTACCTGCCTGGAGTCTGACCATGATGTATAGGAGGGATAAGGTGAAGGACCTCATGGAGTTGTGTCTTGTGGGAAGCCTGGCTGGGATAACAGAGAGAGAGAAAGCAACTGAGAGTCCAGCATACGGGGGCTGAATCCTGGGGTAACATTGGCTCTACGTGCTCTTTGGGCCCAGCTCACCTCCTCCATACAGTGCAGGTCCTAATAGATATGTGGAGGTTGTTCTTTTACAGGCTTGTGGGATAATTCCTTCCTTCCTTCCTTCATGCCGCTCCTGTGTTGGTCTTCTGGTCTGTGATGAGGGTGAGTCTGGGCTTTCCAGGTGTGAAAGGCGGCAGGTATTTTCGCATGACTGTTGAGCATGCAGTCTCTGTTCTTGAGTATTCAGTGGGAGAAATAGTAAGTATGACTTTCGCTTAATGTGACTCTAAAAGTGAGGCCCAAATGAATATAGTATCCAAAGGAAGCACTCTGAGATTCTAGAAAAGCCCATTTTTATGGATAGTGATTTTGGTATGGTTTAACAGAATAATTACTTTAAATGGTATTTCCTATGAAGCAGGTTTCTAATGATAATGAGGTTTTTTTTTTTTTTTTTTTTTTTTTTTTGAGCTCTGCCTCCTTGTTTGCCCCACCCCTGCCTTTTTGAAAAATGGAAACATATCCCTTGTTGGGTGGGCCAGCAGGTTCACCGTTGTTGTTTTAATGGATTCTTAACATTTTATAGGGCTAAAATGCAGATGACCTTCTGGGATTTTTAAATTGTTTATAAAGCCTTAAGTTCCTCTGACAAGAAGAACATATAACTTCATGTTGTCACAACTAGAATATTTCAAACGCAATAATACTGTCACTTGGTATAACTTAATTGTGGAGACATTGAAAAGCAGTCATGATGGTCAAAAAAACACATTTGGTTTATGTGATTCTGCTTTCTCTGAGTTACAAAAGACTTATGTTCTATTAGCGCCCATTGAATAATTATAGAAAACATTTGACCATTTAAAAAGTATGTTCTCATACATGATTCCATTTGATGCTTACTGTCTCTTAGGCACATGGTAGTATCCATAATTTGCAAATATGAGCACTGAGGCTTTACTGGCTTGATTAAAGGTTATTTCAGCCAGGTTTTCTTATCCTAAGTCACAATACCTCTGGCTCTCCCATGTTGCCTCCTATGACCATATATTAAGTGACTATGTATAAAACATGGTAGTAGATTTTCTAAGATAAATCATAAAGCTGCCTTCTAAGAGCTTATACTTTGAGGAGGAGATGCAGGGTATATGTAAATAACGCCAAATTAAGGTAGAGAGCTGCTAGCAGGCGCCCAGAGAAGGGAAATATCACTTCTAGCTGAGGGAGGATGCTTAGAGAGAAAAGAGATGGCATGCAGTTTTAATGTTTAGTTCACCTTGCTGTCCCTGTCTCGCAAGCATGTTGTCTCCTGCTGAAGGGCTGATAGAGAAATGCAGATGGCCTGATTGTGGAATGAAGGGAGATGTGGAACTTGAAACATTGGTAAGTTCCAAAATAAAAATGGATGGGGGAGTAGAGGGAAGAGAGAAGCAAAGTTGACATGGGAAGGAAGAATTTACCCCCCTAGAATTGGGCATGGAGATGAGAAGGCAGAGGTGGTTTCTGGGAATTGGGAACAGTTTCACTTAAATGTGGAACACATGAAAAATAATAATGGTAGATGACAAGTTGGGAAGGCAGATTGGTGCAAGGCTGTGGAACACCTTGAATTTCAAGCTTGGGCATTTGGATTTTACTCTTTGAGAATTTACTCAAGTTCTCTGACAGAAGTTGATACTTGTCATTTTGAAGAAGAGAGAAGTGCTTTCAGTTTTTTAGCTAGGAAACTCATGTTTTAAGAGGCTAAATAAGTTTCTGAATAAATGACAACCTCTGGCCTCCTGTAGCTGTTCTGGGTCTTGTCTGATGCTCTGCACTGAAAATCTTCCTGGAGATTTTGCAAAACCAGCCTAATACTGTGGTGCTGGGATGAAGAACAGAAGCAGTTCGTGCTGCTAAGCTGACTGTGTAGGTTCTGCTCACAAGGAGGGAAGAAAATTTTCTCTCGTTGAGGCATTAAATAAATTGACGTAACTGCTCAAGAGGGGCAAGCATATAGTTTTTTCTGGAAAATTAGTTCAGTCACTGAGTTTCTCATCCTTTGCCATTCATCATTGTTTGGATTTCTTGATGTTTGTCTCACACAGAAACCAATCAAAATGCCATCGTGTCACCCTTTCACTGGAGAATATATTTTCCCCTTAATATATTGTGCAGGTATGTCTCAGGTTTTAAAAGATGTTTCAATACAATACTAAAAGAAAGTGGTTGCTTTTCCTTCAGGCAATTTAGAATGCCTAAGAACTTGTCAAAGAAACCACTTCCACATACATTTAGCCATATCAAAGAATTTTATTTTCTAATACTGAATAAAAGTCATAATGTAGAGCATTTTCCTTTTATTTATTTATTTTATTAATTAATTAATTTGTTAATTTTGTTTTGTTTTGTTTGTTTTTTTGAGGCGGAGTTTTACTCTTGTTGCCCAGGCTGGAGTGTAGTGACGTCATCTTGGCTCATTGCAACCTCTGCCCTCCGGGTTCAAGTGATTCTCCTGCCTCAGCCTCTCGAGTAGCTGGGATTACAGGCACCTGCCACCATGCACGGCTAATTTTTTGTATTTTTAGTAGAGATGGGGTTTCACTATGTTGGACAGGCTGGTCTTGAACTCCTGACCTCAAGTGATCCACCCGCCTCAGCCTCTCAAAGTCAGGATTACAGGCGTGAGCCAACATTCCCGGTCTTTTCCTTTTTATTTTATTTGAGGTATAGACCACCTTTAAAAGGCTAGTATTAGGAACAGTTACTCATTTAACATGCATTTATTGAGCACATACTATGTGCCAGGTATAGGTTCAGGCAATAGCAGTGAACTAAATAAAAGTCCTTGCCCTCCTCTAGCATTACAAAAACATAGTGTGGCTACAACGTGGATGAACCTCAAAGATGTCATGCTGAGTCAAATAAACCAGTCACAAAAAAACAAATACAGTATGAGTTCATTTATATGAGATGCCTAGAGTAGTCAAGTTCAAAGAGAAAGTAGAATGGTGGTTGCCAGGGGTCATAGGGATGGAATGGGGAGTTGTTTAATGGGTATAGAGTTTCAGTTTTGCAAAATGAAAAAGTTCTGGAGATTTGATACAGAATAATGTGAATGTACTTAGCACTACTGAACCACAGCACTTAAGAATAGTGAAGATGGTACGTATTACATGTATTTTACCACAATTATAAAAATACATTTAAAAAATACAGTATATTTGTACACTACTGTCAAACGGATACTACCAAAAGTATACTGTAAGAAACATTATGTATGAACTAATGTCAGGAAGTGATACTCTGAGAGAAAACAAAGCTGAGAAGGGGATTGGAGAATGGCAAGTATTGATGGAAGGCGTGGTTGCTATTTTACAGAATTCAGGGAAGGAAGGGCTCTCTGATGAGATAACACTGGAGCAGGGGCCTGATGAAGTGGCGATGAGTGTTGTGAGGACACATGACTTACGTTGTCATCAGACTCTGACCGTCCTTTTTTTTTTTGAGATGGAGTCTCGCTGTGTCACCCAGGCTGGAGTGCAGTGGCACAATCTCAGCTCACTGCAACCTCCACCTCTCAGGTTCATGCCATTCTTCTGCCTCAGCCTCCCGAGTAACTGGGACTACAGGCATCTGCCACCACGCCCGGCTAATTTTTTGTATTTTTAGTAGAGACAGGGTTTCGCCTGTTAGCCAGGATGGTCTCAATCTCCTGACCTTGTGATCCACCCGCCTCGGCCTCCCAAAGTGCTGGGAGACCGTGCCTTTTATTTTGTCTAAACCGTGGAGCACCCCCCACAAAAGGCTGACATTTGGAGCATTCTTCCAGACTTTCCTATCTCCTATCTTGAGTTTGGTTTCATCGACCTGCATTGTATCAGGGAATCAAATTAATATCTGCAGATAAAGCGCCTTATACACAGAGGATAGAAGCAACCGAGTCTTGTTCTCTGGATGAAAAAAATGATACAGTCCTGGAATTCTTGCAGGAGTCTTGGTGATTTATAATAAAAAGTAAAGGTCTTAGATTTTAAAAAAGTTATCAAGAAAGTGGTGTCGCCTTTCTTCAGCATTCTTTTTTTTCTTTTTTCTTTTTTTTTTTTTTCTGAGACGGAATCTCACTCTGTCGCCCAGGCTGGAGTGCAGTGGCGCGATCTCGGCTCACTTCTAGCTCCGCTTCCTGGGTCCACGCCATTCTCCTGCCTCAGCCTCCTGAGTAACTGGGACTACAGGCGCCTGCCACCATGCCCAGCTAATTTTTTTTTTTGTATTTTTAGTAGAGATGAGGTTTCACCGTGTTAGCCAGGATGGTGTCAATCTCCTGACCTTGTGATCCGCCCGCCTTGGCCTTCCAAAGTGCTGGGATTACAGGCGTGAGCCACCGCGCCCGGTCTCTTCAGCATTCTTTTATGGAGGGCAGATCACATGAGTTTGGTATGGAACTTGCTTTTAATTAAGGGAAATCAAATTGGTTCTTGCTTGTGAGTGAACGTGTGGAGTGTGCGTGGTGGCAGTGGGCAGAGGGCAGGAGGACCCTGGGTAGAGGAAGGGGTGCGTGGAAAGGTGATTCCATGGGTTACTTGGAAGAAGAGGGGCAATAAGTTGACCTTAAGTGCCAGAATCAGGAGAGAGTAAGGTCCTATTTGGTTGAAGAGGAAGATGACTGAGGCAGAGAAGAGCGGTGGGGCGGGGTGCAGAGTGGTTGTATAAGAACATATATCTGTCGCCAGGACAGTTTTTAAAAAATTAAGCTTAACTAAAAGCAGGTTCTGTGGTTCGCCAGATCTGTGGGAAAGGCACGTGTGATAGATTGCTCCTTTTAAGCCATGCCTGGCCTATGTCGTGGAAGTGGATGGGGCTCCTTGAAAGGGTTGTGCTAGGCCAGCCTGGAATAAATAACCTTTCAAAATTCCTTGGAGTCTGTAATACAATGTCACAAAGTGTGTATTCTCTTCTAGGCTGTCGGCTTGAGCATACAGAGTGATCTTTGGAAAAGCCTAAACTGCTTAGCATAGCATCCAGGGCCCTGCTGCTTGGCTCCACGGCATTCACTTCAGCCATGCCCCTTCTTCCACCCCAATCCTCTACTTCTGCCAGACTGAGCCTCCAGGGATACCAAAGGTCCCCTAGTGCTCCAGGGTGTCTTGTGCTCCTGGGTCTCTGTGCATACTGCTCTCTCTGCCTGGAGGGTACATTTCCCTACCCAGTCTGTTTGGACAATTACCCACTTCTTTTTCAAAACTCAGCTAAGTAACGATCATGCTACAAAGCCTCGTTTCCCTTATTTGTTGACATGCCTGTTTCTTCCACTACACTGTAAACTGATTGGGAACAAAGACTTGTCTACTCCACCTTGGCGTCTCCAGTGCCAGCACTGTGTCTCCGCTTTGGAGTTGCTGAATGTTGACAATAAATTGTATATTTGGCTGCCTAGGTTGTGAGGTGTGCACAGACCTTACCTGATACAGCTTCATCGTTAGTTCTCAGGCAAGTAAAATCACAGAAGTGAAATAATTAACTGAGAAGACTGTGTCAGAGTTTAGGGGCATAGGAAATAGCATATTCCACTAACCACAAGATGCATGAAAAAGGACACCCTGGTAGCAATTTGCATGGAGCTTTAAGTTTTTAACACTGACTTCACTGTACTTTCTACTCATGGGCAAAGTGCAATTAGATTTCCATACCTTTAGTACAGCTGTTCCTGCTGCACACACTTCCTGCTCCCCACTCTTGCATCCATGTAAATACTGACAGTCTTTTACAGAAGAACCTTAAGTTCCATTTCAAATAGTTCTGACTGTGCTGTTTTTTTCTTTTTTTCTTTCCTCTTATACCTCTAGTCATTACTGTGTCATTTGACACTTGGTTGTCTAGCTTCAGATATATTGACTGGCTCCAGTACCCCGGGTTGGTAATCTCACATCTCTCATAACCTCTCTCATTCTTGACTTCCCTGCATGTAAAACGAATTATTTAGTGTCCTAACCTTCCTTGGAGGGCTATTCTGGGGGCAGACCGAAGGTGCATATGGACTCCTTGGATTGACTGGAAGACCTTTGTCTCTTTCTGAATATGATAAGTGCTTTTCTGAATTATCAAACTCCATCTTGTGTGCTGTGGGGTAGAGGCGTTGAGAGAGTGTGTGCTTATGTCTCCTGGAGCTTGGTGCTCCCTGTGTACCCCAGACACAGTGGTTGCTTTATTTACTGATCCTAACCGCACAATAGCATCAAGAAGGATATAGAAGGACATTTCTTTACCCCTTCACTTTGGTTCTCTGGTAGGGGTACACAGAAGGCTCTCTACTTGTTTACACTTAAGCTTGCTGTGGGTAGGTTAGACCTTGCACAAAAATAATATCAGGCTTCAATAGGATATGGCCAAGACAACATTGTAGCACCATGTCCTCTCTGCCTTGAATCATGCTTCTTCTTGAGTTCACTTGCTTACACAGGAAGCTCTTGCATGTTGCCAAGCCCTCTGGCAAGGGTAAAAGCATTTAAACAGTGTAATACATTTTGGAACCAAAAGCTGTGGTCAGGAGGAAAAGTAATCATCTTGAATAGATGGGGACATCTCCAGTGATGTATGATTATAACATTTGATCCTACTTTGTGCTATTCACTTTGCTGTCAGTTGTATAAGTTACCTCTGGTCTCCTAGGTTAAAGTAAATTTAAGGAAGCTGGACTTAAAATAGATATTTGTAACTACATTTATGTGATGCAGTATATACCTGCAACATTTATTGGCATATGAGTTGACCTCAATTTTGCATCTGTTGTATAAAAGTCAAGTATTTGTAGCAACTTTTAACTATTAAGAGGTGTATATATGTGTGTGTGTAAATACACATTTCCAGGTGGATAAAGAATAATGAATTTGTCTATTGTTGGAAAGCCTCCTGGAACTAACATACAAATGATGTGAAAATGTTTTTGAGGTCAGCCACATAGTCATCTTCATGCTAAGCAGTCCAGGAAAATAAAATAACTACCAAATGGAGAAGGATAAAGTTAGTGAGCATTTTGTTTAAGATTCATTCTCCAAATTTATATCATAAAGAAAGAAAAATAAGAAGAGCCAGATGCCCTTCCATTGCCAATTTAATGTAGTGCTGTCATTGATACACTTATTAAAACGTGATTTTCTATTTAGTTGAAGGGTATGGCCCTAAGGAATGGTTTACTGTTCAACCTCATTATCTTGAATTTAGACTCATGCAGTACTTACTGAAAGACTGGCATGACTGAGTGTTGGCTTTTCCTAAGATTTTGTTGGGGAGAAAAAAAACTGTATGCAATACAGAGAGATTTCTTCACTCTGAGACCAAACTTCATTCAGATGCCCATCAGATTCAGTAAGAATTGGTCTGGATTATGGGGACTTTGTAAGTTTTCCTAGTGCGGAAATTCAGCCTAATTTTCATCAGATTCTCCCTAGAAGAGGTAAAAGGAAAACTTGTAATTAAAGTCTACTATAGTGAGGAAAGTGAAACACTGCCCTTCTCCTGGCATGTTGGGAAGTATCCTAGAGCATTCTTAGCTAAAGTCTTATTTAGCAAGATTAGAATATGTCACTTTTCGCCACTGCGTTGTCCTTTTCTGAAGAAAGGGTGATTTATGAGTCCTCTGGATCTTCTTGTGGTATTAATAACATCTTGAGCCAGCTGTTTTATTGGGTGTACACAGAGGGTAATTAGAAACATCTGAGAATCCCATAGTGTGCCCAGAAAACCATGACACTGTGTGGAAATGAAAAAAAAATAACTTTAATGCCAATATTGTATATTTGGTAAATAGATGAATTAGTATTGAACAAAATTTACTTTGTATTATACCATTTTCTAAAAAGAAGCTAAAGTCTAAAGGCTGAAAATATCCTTTTATTGAAATACACTCACTGCAGAAATCATAACCTTATTTGGTAAAAGCCTACTGACTCGGCTGTTCATACAGTAATTATCATTTCCCTCCTGTCAAAGTCTATCATATTTTGGACCATTTTGTGCCAGAAGAAGTATTTCTTCTTTTTACCTGGCAGTTACTTGAAAATTTTAGACTTCTGAAGGATCTCATTTAAGGAAATTAACTCTTAAAAGCACTAAAAGGACTAATAGTGTCCAATTTACCTAATAGTCTATCCTAGAAATCGGGTTGGGATGTTGGAGTTTGGGCTTTATTTCAGCTGGTTATTTGAAATTTGATCTGCTGCAGTGGTGGCTGAGTTTGAAGTATTTGTGGATGCAGCAGCAACAGCCACTAAGTTCTTAGGGCTTGATTTAAATCAGGCACTGCTCTTCTTACTCTCAAGACAAAATCTAGACAAGAAAACCTAACAATTTGGTGATGGCTTGTGAATGGTTCCTTTCATTTTCATTCACAAATAACAAGCCCCTATGAGAAGTCAATATTGAGTCACACTGACATAGCCCAGGCAGACATGGGCAGAGTGGAGGGTGGAAGTCTCCAGTGTCTTTCCAGCCTGTCTTGCTTTGCATGTCCCTATTTGGTATGCCATTTTTATTCTCTTTAATAGTTTTTAATGGATTCCTCATTGATCACATGTATTAGTCAGTTCTTGCATTGCTATTAAAAACTACCTGAGACTGGGTAGGTTATAAAGAAGAGGTTTAATGAACTCACAGTTCCGCAAGCTGTACACGAAGCATGGCTGGGGAGGCCTCAGAAAACATACGATCATGGTGGAAGGCAAAGGGGAAGCAGGCACATCTTAGATGGTTGGAGAAGGAGGAAAGAGTGAAGTGGGAGGTGCTACACAGTTTTAAACAACCAGATCTTGTGAGAACTCATTGTCACAAGAAGAGCAAAGGAAAGTTCGCCCCCGTGATCCAATCACCTCCCACCAGGCCACTCCTACAACACTGGGGATTACAATTTTATATAAGATTTGGGTGGGAACACAAGTCCAAACCATATCATTACAGAGATGAAGTTGTAGCTAATTGTGTGTTTTGCTGGAGGTTATCAGTGGCTTAATGAAGCCCCTGGAAGGAGAAGTGAATTCACCCGTGTAAAAGTGTTTACAGGGTAGGATACAATTAGTACACAGAAATGTGACTTCAAATGCCTGCCTTCTTCAATCCCTAAATCAGAGGCTCTCAGTACTGGTAGTATTATACAACAGAATCTAGGATTGATCTAAAGGTACAGATGTCCAGCCTGCCCCCCAGGGTCCCTAAATCAGAATTTCTCAGTGTGCTTTGGATATGTGTATTTTGAAAACAAATAATGTAGGCAGTTGTTATGCTTAGCTTTGGTGGGGAACCAATAGTCTAAACCAGTGCTTATCACCCTTTAATGTCCATAGGAGTCTCTGTGGATCTTATTAAATGCAGATTCTGATTCAGAATCAGGATTCTGGGTAGAGCCTGAGATTTTGCATTTCTAGCACACGCTCAGGGGATGCTGTGCTGCTCACTTGTGGATCACTCTGTGAGTTGCAAAGGTCGAAACTATTATTAATCCACTATGATAAAGATATGTTATCATGAATTAATGATGTTTATCAAGCTCTTAAATGAGCCTGATACTATATTAGGAAATGATTTATAAATGCCAAAAGAGACTCACCCATATCATTAAATGTGTTAATCTTTTTCAAATCTCCTACCTCAGGTCCTATTCCTGATAAGGCTGAGGTTTCCTCATTCTGTGAGGCAGCCTGTCTGGCAGAGTCCTACCAGGATGGCTTAAGCCTGTGGAAAACGCATGCATAATTGCCATACGAAATGCTGGGAGGGCAGGCTGCCTTCTTAATTCACCCCACCATTTCAGCTCACTCCGGTCTGCCTCATCTTCAGAATTTTTCAGGGGATGGTGAGAAAGTGTTTTGTTCACATGTCCCCTAAATTCCAAGGGATATGTGTCAAACTCTCCAAAGAATTTTCACCTTTTTTGCTCCAGTGGGACAGACTTGGTTTCTGCAGCACAGCCAGTATCTCAGGACGTGAAATGACAGATACTGCCTTTTGTCCTCAGCTTTGGGATGTAGCCCAAATCCCATAACAGAAGTTCATTTCCAGAGTCTGCACAATATCTCAACGAAACATTACCAGCTGCCAATAGTGTGGTGGTCTTATAAGCAAGGATGATACTCTTGGTTTACTAGTAATAGGACAGTTATTTCATTGTCTTTCCAGGAAGGTGGAAGGGGAGATATTTGCATAGGTCCATCCTTATTCTAGTTAAGTCCTACTTGGAATTGATGTTAAGCATTTTGACAATATTTGAGGATACAGTCTAGTTTGAGACAAGAGAAGCTACACTTGATTTAATTGAATGATATCAATTAGTTTAAACCTGTCATGTAGCCATCATTCTTTCTGATAACATACGTTCTCTATGTTGAACTTGCCTACCTGAATTGCCCAGATTTTGACGTGTGAACATGACACTTGAGAGTGCTTTGAGCACAGAGTTGAATTAATAGAAAATAAAATAGAGTGAAGATGAATTCATTCGCTGGTATCACCAAATTGCAACCTTCCCTTCTGTGTGTCACCAAAACCTCATTGCATTTCCTTCACCTCCCTCTGGCCTCTTCCTCTTTCCCACATGGTCTACTAATACCTAGCTTCTTTCTCTTATTCCCTGTCTCCAATTCTCTTATTTCACTTGCACCCATCAGGCATATTCTTAGCTGGGTGCTCACTCAGCTCACTCTGTTACTCTGAAATATCTGGTTCACACTCATAATGCAGAAGTGAAACGGAAAAAACTATCTGTCTATCAAATAGTTCCCAACTGGGGCAGTTTTGCACCCCCACCTAAGAGACACATTTGGCAATGCCAGCAAACATTTTTGGTTATCCAAATTGGGGGTACTCCTGGCACATAGTGGGTGGAGGCCAGGGATGCTGCTGTGTGTCCTACAATGTACAAGAGAGCTCCCATGGGCTGGGCACGGTGGTTCACGCCTGTAATCCCAGCACTTTGGGAGGCTGAGGCGGGTGGATCACGAGGTCAGGAGATTGAGACTGTTCTGGCTAATATGGTGAAACCCTGTCTCTACTAAAAAATAGAAAAAATTAGCTGGATGTGGTGGCGGACACCTGTAGTCCCAGCTACTCCAGAGGCTGAGGCAGGAGAATGGCATGAACCCGGGAGGCGGAGCTTGCAGTGAGCCGAGGTTGTGCCACTGCACTCTAGCCTGGGAGATAGAGCGAAACTCCGTCTGAAAAAAAAAAAAAGAAAAGAGCTCCCATGGCAGATAATAATTTGGGCCCAAAATGTTGTTAGCAACAAAGTTGAGAAGCCCTGCTCTAAGCATTGCCATTCTTTCCTGTCAGACAACATCTTAGACCCGCTTTCCTATTTTGTCCAGGTCCTTGGAAAACCCTCCCTCTTAATCTCAAGATTGTTCTGTAGACGAAACCTCTAGCCTTCTGTCACAGATGTCCTCCTTTGATGATGGTGCCAGAGCAAACCCACAGTGTGCCTTTCAGCTGTCCTTGTACATGTGTTGACCTAGTCAACTGGACCCAGGCTCCTAGAGGCTTGATTTACATTTGATAATTTGTATGAGATGATCACATTGGATTTCAAAGGGTGCAAGGATTGAGATGGTTTGAGATGTGATGGGCCTTCATTGTGAAGATTCTCTGGAAACTGAAACAAGAAATGACAAATGGGAAACCATTTAGCACAGGAGGCATTTTTTGCACGTCTCAGAAAGTGATTGTATCACAGAAACTGCTTTTCAACACTAACCATCACTACTGTGGACACTCATTTGCAATGTGTCTGAGCTGTGGCTGTTGGAAAAGGAGGGAATGCTGAGTGTGTTTATTTGAACGATAGCATCATCATACATTCAAATAAACATAACACCTTAGTAGGGTATCGGTTTGTTATTTCTAACCCAAACATCTTTACACATGCCTTTTGAAGGGTCATTTTGCCAAGTTTGAAAGAAAAACCTATTCAAGCATTAAAAGTCTGACATATTATTTAACTCATTGAAAAAAGAAAAACCTCTTTGGGGCCAAAACACTCTAGGTCAGTTGGACAACAATGTGTATCATGTTTTTAAACTATTCACTTTTGGACCAAGAAATGGCCCTAGAGAGCAAGTAAAAGACATTGCCCTCACCTGCATATAAACTCATACAGCAGTCTTCCCTTATGGTTTGGTCATCTTGCCCAGGAAACTTGGAATTTTCACAGTTATTTCTTTTGTGCTTTTTTACTTGAATGAAATGCCTGTTGTTAATTCCCTTGGTGTGTAGGGGGTTATATATTATTGCTTATCTTCATGAGACTCCCAAACCCATAATTTACATGACTGATTTTTTCCACCAATTGCATCTTTTTTTAGTTTAAAATATACATAATACAAAATGTATTATTTAAGCTGTTTTTAAGTGTATGTTTTAGTGGCATTGAGTGTATTCATAATGTTGTTTAGCCATCATCATTATCCACGTAGTAACTTTTCATCATCGCTAACAGGACCTATATCCATTAAGTAAAAATTCCCCATTCCTCTCTCCCTAGCCTCTAGTCACCCCTGTTCTACTTTCTGTCTCTGTGAATTTGGGTATTTTAGAGACTTACTATTTGTCCTTTTGTGACTAGCTTATTTCACTTACTTTGTTTTGTTTTCTTTATTCTTTATCTTTTTTTTGTTTTTTTGAGACAGAGTCTCGCTCTGTTGCCCAGGCTGTAGCACAGTGGCATGATCTCAGCTCACTGCAACCTCCGCCTCGCAGGTTCAAACGATTCTCTTGCCTCAGCCTCCCAAGTAACTGGGATTACAGGCATGCGCCACCATGCCTGGCTAATTTTTAAAAAATATTTTTAGTAGAGGCAGGGTTTCACCATGTTGGCCAGGCTGGTCTCAAATTCCTGACCTCAAGTGATCCACCTGCCTCAGCCTCCCAAAGTGCTGGGATTACAGGCGTAAACCACCACACCTGGCCTCACTTACTATGTTTTCAAGGTTCATGCATACTGTAGCATGTTTTCTTTTTAAGGCTGAATGCTGTTCCGTTATTTGCATATACTACCTTTTGCTTATGCATTCATCTGTTGATGTATATATTTAGGTTGTTTCTACCTTTTTGCTATTGCAAATAATGTTGCTATGAGCCCTGATGTATAAGTATCTGTTTGAGTTCCTGCTTTGAATTTTTTGGTGCATATACCTAGAAGTAGAATATCTGGATCAGATGATAATTCTCTGTTTAATGTTTTGAGGAGCTGCCAAACTGTTTTCCACAGAGGCTGTGCCGTTTTACATTCCCACCAGCAGTATGTGAGGGTTCCAGTTTCTCTACATCTTTGACAACACTTATTTTTCCATTCTTTTATTGTGCTTCAGCTTACCCTTTTTGTGTATTTTATTTTATTTTTCTTCCCATAGGTTGGTGGGGTACAGGTGGTATTTGGTTACATGAGTAAGTTCTTTAGTGGTGATTTGTGAGATTTTGGTGCACCTATCACCTGAGCAGCATACTCTGTACCCTATCTGTAGTCTTTCATCCCTTGCCCCACTCCCACCCTTCCCCCTAAGTCCCTAAAGTCCATTGTATTATCCTTATGCCTTTGCATCCTCATAGCTTAGCTCCCACATATCAGTGAGAACATACAATGTTTGGCTTTCCATTCCTGAGTTACTTCACATAGAATAATAGTCTCCAGTCTCATCCATATGGCAAATGCCATTCATTCATTCCTTTTTATGACTGAGTAGTATTCCATCGTGTATGTGTGTGTGTGTGTGTATATATATATATACACATATATATATATATGTGATATCTATTTCTCTCTCTCTATATATATATAGACGTAAATATATATACCACAGTTTCTTTATCCACTCGTTGATTGATGGGCATTTGGGTTGGTTCCACAATTTTGCAATTGTGACTTGTGCTGCTATAAACATGTGTGTGCAAGTTGGAAAAACCCTTCTAGACATTGGCTTAGGCAAGAATTTCGTGACTAAGAACCCAAAAGCAAATGCAATAAAAACAAAGATAAATAGCTGGGACTTAATTAAACTAAAGAACTTTTGCATGGCAAAAGGAGTAGTCAGCAGATTTAACAGACTACCCACAGAGTGGGAGAAAATCTTCACAATCTATACATCTGACAGAGGACTAATATCCAGAATCTACAAGGAACTCAAATCAGTAAGAAAGAAACAAACAATCCCATCAAAAAGCTGGCTAAGGGCATGAATGGACAATTCTCAAAAGATGATATACAGATGGCCAAAAAACATATGAAAAAGTATTCAACATCACTAATGATCAGGGAAATGCAAATCAAAACCACAATGTGATACCAACTTACTCCCGCAAGAATGACCATAATCAAAAAATCAAAAAACAGTAGATGTTGGCGTGGATGTGGTGAACAGGGAACACTTTTACACTGCCGGTGGGAATGTAAACTAGTATAGCCACTGTAGAAAGCAGTGTGGAGATTTCTTAAAGAACTAAAAGTAGAACTACCATTTGATCCAGCAATCCCACTACTGGGTATCTACCCAGAGGAAAATAAATCATTATACGAAAAAAGATATTTTCCCATTTTTTAATAAAGTAATAACCATACTAGTGGGTATGAAGTGCTGTCTCTTGGTTTTGATTTGCATTCCTTTAATGATTGATGATGCTGGCCTTTTCATGAGCTCATTAGCCATTTGTATGTCTTCTTTGGAGAAATGTCTGTTCAAGTCCTTTGTCCAATTTTGAATTGGTTTGTCATAGTGGATTTTTCAAGAAAAACCTGAGATTTCCATTTAGCAAGCTAAATACTTAACTACAGCATTATCTCTAGCTGATATTGATTGTGACTCTTTAGGGAGACCTGAGTTTTAATACTGGTGCTGCCACTTGGACAAGAGTCATTTTTAAGTCTTAATTTCTTCCTCTCTAAAAGGAGGAGTTCAGGAAGTAGATGTTCAAGATCCTTTGCAGCCCTGAAATTCTATCATTTTGTCGAATATGAAACCTGTCTCTGCAGAGAATGCTAGAGTGTAAATGAAACGAGGCTATCTTTATGATGTTTTACTCTGAAAATATTTACTGTGATTTCCAAGGATGTATGGTGTGTTCCCCTTTGTACTTTTTTGGGCTCTGTTTTCCACTTTGAATCAAAGGATGATTTTGTACAACTCCAGTGACACATTGTATGTGTCATGAGCTTGACAAGTTTGATCAGAAAACTTAAGGCCTGAAAGATTTGAAAAACTTACAAATGACTGTATTTTCTTTGCTTAGTTTTTAAAATCAAAGTTCTTAGAAGAGTTTGGCTAGAATCAGAATGACTCCATGGTGGCCTGAAGGAAGAACAGCTTGTTTGGAGCAGGATGAAAGGATGGAGTCAGGTTGGGCCAATAAGGCTGCAGAAGACCAAGTTTTTTAGTTTAGTTTAGTTTTTTTAAAAGAAAACTGAAATGAGAGCCTGCAAGCCTTAGAATGTGCTGGGGTCCTGCTACAAATGATAACAAATGTATCATTCACATTAAAAATCTGAGCCATGAAGGATTTAAATTGCCTCACTGTGGGGAAAAAGTCAAAAGCCAACTTTAAACTTAAGGAAAATCATTTTTATAATAAATGAAGAGGTAGTTTTCCTAATACATATTTGAATTCATTTATCTCTTGCCAATTCCTGGTAAATTCTAAGTGAATTCTGAATTCATCTAGATTAACAGCATCTTGAATTTTTTCTTCACATGGGAGTAAAGAAAAGGCCACACACGTGAGCATTCTTCAGCAGTCAGAATACAGCCTTTAGTGGCACTTGTACCAGAGATCCACCTGGCTCCGTGTCCCTGGAGGCGGCACCAGTGGCACCCTTTTCCTTTAGGAGACGGTGGGGGGAGGAAAGGTTGGGGTTTTATTCCCCCAGCTCCCTCCTGCAGGGTCCCTGAAGGTGGTTTATGATCCTACACCTCAGGCCACAGCGCTGTCAGGAGGTGCTTCTCTGTGCCAGTTCTTTGCTTTTCCAACCCCAGGGTTCTTGCTGTGGGTTTCCCAGAACTCTGCCTGTACTTTCGTCAAGAGTCTCCTTATTAAACTATCTTAAATTTTGCCCCACTTGAATGTGTCTTTCTTTCCTGACTGGCCCTTGACTCATATTAAAATTACATTAGCTAGGCCTGTAGGTAGATTTTTTTTTAAGTTGATCCATACGGCATCTTAAAAAAAATGGAATTAGGTTTTTTGAATATGTAACACATAGTGCAAAATTTAGAAGGGACAAGAGGACCTACTGTAGAGTGAAGAGTCAATTTTCTTCCCAGTTTTGTACTCTAAACACTCATTTCTCCTTCCCAGTGAGAACTGCTCTTTCCCATTTCTGTCTTCTCTCAGAATCTGAATGTACCGGCATATGTGTATATATATCCTTGAAACTGCTGGAATATTTTATTTATTGTATTGTATTATGCGTTGTTCAGTTAGCAGTCCTTATCAGCACAAATAAATCTGCCTTGTTCTTTTTAAAGGCTGCATATTCCATCCTGGCATATAATATAACTTAACTGGACTCCATTGTTGGGTAGTTGACCTTTCTACTTTTGCTTTATCATCCAAGCTACAGTGAATAATGCAAGTCTTAGTATACATTCGTGTGTGTGAATATCTGGGATAAATTCTTAGAAACAAAATTGCTGCATCAAAGGGTATGTGCTTGTTTAATTTGAACAAATATTTGCCAAATTATCTACCATAAAAGTTGAACTAGGCTGGGCGCGGTGGTTCACACCTATAATCCCAGCACTTTGGGAGGCTGAGGTGGGCAGATCACTTGACGTCAGGAGTTTGAAACCAGCCTGACCAACATGGTGAAACCCCATCTCTACTAAAAATACAAAAATTAGCTGGGTGTGGTGGTGGGTGCCTGTAAGTCCAGTGACTTGGGAGGCTGAGTCAGGAGAATCATTTGAACCTGGGAGGTGGAGGATGCAGTGAGCCGAGATCGTGCCATTGTATTCCAGCCTGGGTGACAGAGTGAGACTCTATCTCAAAAAAAGAAAAAAAAACAAGTTGAACTAATTTGTTTTCCCAACAATATATGAGCTTGTCTGTATCACCATACTCTTTCTAATACAGATTATTATCATTATTATTATTTTGAGATGGACTCTCACTCAAGATTGGAACTACAGGGGCACGCCACCACGCCTAGCTAATATTTGTATTTTTAGTAGAGATGCAGTTTCACCATATTGGCCAGGCTGCTCTCCAACTCCCAACCTCATGATCTGCCTGCCTCGGCCTCCCAAAGTGCTGGGATTACAGGCGTGAGCCACCACGCCCGGCCTCTAATACAGATTATTAAACACTTTGTAGTCTGCTTCTCTGATAGATTGGAGTTTAAGTTGCGTTTTGCTTGGGCGTGAGATTAAGTTTCTTTTCATGTGCCTAAAACAGAGTTTCTCCACCTCAGTGTTATTCACATTTGGGTGGATAATTCTTTGTTTTGAGGGGTTGTCCTGTGCATTGTAGGATGTTTGTAGCATCTTTGGTCTTTACCCATTAGATTCAAGTAACAACCCCCCCCGCCTCCCCCATCCCCCCGCCATCCCACCACCACCAAGAAGCTCTCTGGGGACAAAATCACCCTGGTTGAGAACCACTGGTCTAAAAACTTTTCTCCTTTGCCTGTTTTCCTTTCCCACTGCACTTTTGGTGTTTTAACTTTGCTTATGGTGTTTTTGCTATTTACTTGTTTATTTCCTTTTAGGCCACACAAAAATTTTATATGTTTTTTTATGTAGTCAGATTTGTAAATATGCAGCTTCTCACTTCATACGATTAGAGAAATTGATTTTTCATAGCATTTTGTTAATTAAATAAAAGTACCAAATTCTTCTTCCTTTTATCAGCTATGATACTTCCCTTCAGTCCTAGACAACAAACCCAGGGAAACCAGGGTAAGCCCTGAATTTAATTGATGACTGCTAGCACGTAGCTGTATCGGAGAGGATCAGAAATCTTAAATTACTAACAACTACCACTATCGTGTCTCTTCCATATGCCCAGCACTGTTTGGGTACCTTGCACATATTATATCTTAGCCTTGTGACAGAGCCCCTGCGTAATCAGGATGTATAATCATTTTAAAGGTGAGGAAACTAAGGTCCGAAGTGGTGAAGTCACTTGGCCAAGACCACAGAGCAAGCAAGTAGCACAGCTAGGTTTTGAACCCAGATCCTTCAGAATCCCAGGGTTGTGCTTTCACCTTATGTGTGAAGTTATCTCATAGCCAGCTCTGTGCTGGGGTTGACATTAAGCGTCAAGGGAATTCTCAGAGAAAAGACCATATTTGTCATGCTTGTGAGATCCATCTTACTTCTCTTTGGCCTGGACAGACCTGCAGAGTACTTTCTTCCATCGCATCTGACTCAGGTTGTTCACTGAATCCTGGGTCTTGGTCTGAGTTTTGTAGTGTACTTATGTGAACTATTTCCTCCTCACCTGTAGAGTGGGAAGGATAATACCTACCTCATAAGATGTTGTGAGGGTTAAATGACAGCATGGTTTGCAAAAAGGCTTTATGATCTGCAGAATAATGTCCATATATTAAGTATTATTATTGTTACTGTTAATTGCTTGCTTACCATACTTCATATAGTTGATTACATCAAAACGCAAATTTGTTAAACTATAACAATTGAACATATTTTAACGTATTATAAAATATAAGACATTGGTATTAACACATGTAACCAGTGTATACTTAATTTGTTGAGTATATTAAATTTATCAAATATTACAAATTGATAGCATTGCCTAGTACTTCAATATTTTTATGTCATTTATGTCAACATAAAATATGTCATTCAATAATTTGTGTCATAATTTAGCTATAATTTCAAGTCTGATTCAAACTGATTATCTTACTATATATACTTAATGAATTTTAAGAGAATTCAAAGAACTTGGATTCCATCTGATTTATTGTTTGGGGTTTTCATGAAGAAATTTACAAATATGACAGGTCTGCAAATGACAGATTTTGCACACTTGGCCATTACGTCAGTGACTGAAGAGCAGAGGTTTTGTTTGCACTCCAGGCATGCAGGGGTAAGCAGACACAATTTTCCCCCTTTCTAGAGTTCTTGGCCTTGGAAATTTAATATCTACTTTAACCTTAAACATAGAGTTGCTGAAAATCGTGTAAGTCAAACATCAAAGGTGTTTAGAACCTAGAGACTTGTTATTATCTGTGATTATTTTAGATGTTAGTCAAATCAAATTGATATGTGGCTAATGCATGGATAGGGATTAAGAACTTTGAAGGCTGTAAGCAGTGAAGGAAGGAAAAACACTTTTCAGTGGCTCATTTACTGTCACTGGCGTGTTTCTGAACAGTTGAAAGCTGATGAGTGTGCAGTTGTACGAAAGGATCCTGTGTGCAGGAGGAGTAAGCGTTTTGTAGAAATCTGTAGGGAACTGTTTTGAGAAGTGAATGGGAAGCACTTAGAGCTGAAAGTAGCTTAGAGAGCATCTCATTGATTCTTTTCATTTTATAGATCAGAAAATTGAGGCCCAGACAGGGAGGTTATAACTTCAAGGTCATAGTTGGTGGCAATGCTCAGATACAGACCCAGGCTTCTGACTCCTGTTGCATTTCCAAGTGAGATGGTTTTTGTAAGATTTTTATATCTGGAACATTTTAAAATTGGTCATCTATAGGATGATGCTACAGTGTGGAGATTTCTAATGCAGTTTGCATGCGTAAGAGGAGCATCAGAGAGAGATTCTGCCCCAGCTGAAAAGCCAATATCTTTTTCTCACTGACCTGTGCCCACCCAAATAAGGTGAGGGTGAGAATCACTGGGTTACTGGGAAAAGCTGGAATGACCATAGTCAAGAGAGAATATAGGCCAGGTGCGGTGGCTCACGCCTGTAATCCCAGCACTTTGGGAAGCCAAGGTGTGTGGATCATCTGAGGTCAGGAGTTTGAGAACAGCATGGCCAACATGGAGAAACCCTGTCTCTACTAAAAATACAAAAATTAGCCAGGCATGGTGGCATATGCCTATAATCCCAGCTACTTGGGAGGCTGAGGCAGGAGAGTTGCTTGAACCTGAGAGGTGGTAATTGCAGCAAGCCAAGATCATGCCATTGCACTCCAGCCTGGGCAACAAGAGTGAAACTCTTGTCTAAAAAAAAAAGAAAAAGAAAAAAAAGAGAGAGAGAGATAATATGTATGCATAAAACAGAGTATTCCTCAGTCATTTTGTAAACCTTTGTTCAACAAAAGAATGAATAGATTGTGTTGCATAAACTTCAGATAGAGACTGATAGAATATCAAACCCAGATATCCAGGGATTAAGAATTTCAAATGCAAGTAGTCATGTAGAAGAAATATTCTGGGGCACTGACAGGCCCTCCTATCCCAGCCACAGAAGGCTACTTACTGCCCACCGGAGCCTCTGCAGGGCCTGGTAATTATGGACATCACAGTTCTATGCCACTTTTTGGAATTCATCCAGAGAAAGAGTTGAGACAGGGCATCCCAGATGAACCCAAATAGGGGTGACTTATAGTTCCCTGGTTAATTCCTGGAGGGGGACCTGAATAACAGGCTCTTGGATCATGCAAAGGATGTAGAGTAATAAAGGACCTATGATTCATTGACATTGTGGTTGTCGAAGGAGGCACCTTCTAGCCAGAAAATGGAAGATTTCTTTCCAGTGATTCACATGTATTACCCAGAACACTTCGACTTCCTGGAATTTAAAATATAAACTCAAGTCTCTTGGCAATAACTTTTAAACACTGCAGATCACTGGCTTCTCCTCTCCTCTCCCTTTTCCCCTAACCCGGATCCTTTAGATAGATAGCAGTATACATAAATGTTAGGTAGCCGTGATGACAAAAAAACTTCAAAATGATGCACAGAGTGTACCTTTTCTTTTCTGTGATACTGATGACACATTCTCGGTCCAGCACATTATAACCATGCAATAGGAAACACAGTTCTTTGGACAGCTCGGTTAGGGTGAGATGAAAATATCTATCATGATTCTGTGTCTCATGGCCAGGCAGGATGCAATGACATGGGAATACAGGGGGCCTAGGGTCTGCCTAATCTTAGCCCTGTGTGCGCTTCTGTTAGTAAGGTAACAAAGTACCTGCCTAGCAAGCTGTGGTCTGGGCGGTGACAGCTACGATTTGCTTGCTTCCATCTCCTAGGTGAGCAGTATGCTTGCTGCTGTGGCTCCGCAACTCAAGGGTGTCCTATCACAAATAATGAAAAATATGGGTCCTTTCAGCATAGAGATGACTTAATGGCAATAGTCCCTGTGAACCTTGAGTGCTTGCTTATAAAGTCAAGGCCCAGCCAATCTGCCAGCCACTACACTGAGATCTTGAGTTTGACTTACCAAAAAGCTGTCACCTCTTATACTTCCTGTCTAGCACCTTTGAAAGATAGCATCACTGCCTCCACTTCCAGAACAGAATTTCTGTTCTTCCTCTCTTCTATTTCTGATTCTTTGTGTCCAATTCATTCAACTCTGAAAATAATACTTTCAAATAACATCCAGAAAGTCTGGTGATTGTGCTTCTAACCCCCACCCTCTCCAAACCTAGTGAAGCTGCTTATTTCTCTGCCTCTTGGATCTGTGGGTGGTCCCATTTAGGCTTCTTTAGTTTCCTGTGTGATCACCATTAGGATTATTAGAGAAGAATTCCCAGATTAAAAGTGTGGAGAAAGATTTGATTTGAAACTGGAAGGAAAGGAAAAGTAATGTTTACTGAGTACCTTCTGTGTACTCAACTTAGTTTTAGCTATTGTCACATGCTATTTTTCTTCATCCCAAGAACAATGGGTATATTATTTCCATATACTGATTAGAAATCTGAGGCCTAGCAAATTTATTTTATTTTATTTTATTTTATTTATTTTTGAGATGGGGTCTCGCTCTGTCGCCCAGGCTGGAGTGCAGTGGCACAATCTCTGCTCACTGCAACCTCCACCTCCTGGGCTCAAGCAATTTTTCTGCCTCAGCCACTCGACCTGGGATTACAGGCACCCGCCACCACACCTGGCTGATTTCTGTATTTTTAGTAGAGATGGGGTTTCACCATGTTGGCCAGGGGCTGGTCTCGAACTCCTGACCTCAAGTGATCCACCCACATCGGCCTCCCAAAGTGCTGGGATAACAGGTATGAGCCACCGCGCCCAGCCTCAAATTTAAATAGAATATTCAATCCGGAGAAAGAATTCAACTGTAAAAATAACGATTATGGGCAATTTCCATTTCTGTAGCCACAAAGAGAAAATTTATTAGGGGCTTGAGGAGACTTGCCCCTTTTAATTGTTGGTGGATGAATCGCAAAACTTGAATTTAATGGAATCCAAGTGCCTTGGACTGCTTTTGAGCAGGTCATTTATGTGGTTAGAGCAATGCTGCTTCCAAGGGAATGTTTTGATTGATTGTGTCAGCGTCCTTGGGTGGCCCTTCCAGGAGCTTGAATGCCTGTGTAAGTTTGGTTTCCTCTGGCTAGCTTCTAAGCTTCTACAGATGAGGTACCACATCTTCTCTCTATTTTGTTCTTATAATAATGACTAGTGTAATAATCAGTATGGAAATTCAGCACAGGTGGGTTGACCTGCTATAGAAAGAGGCTTTTTCAGCTCTGTTGAGAGTCACTAGATATTACAGACAAGTACTATCAACTAGGTATTTGGGCCTTGTGATTAGTTGCAATTATTTCTGCCTCATTATTACTGGTCATTGTGGTACGAAGTTGATGGAAGGAAGGATTTTATTTTATGTCCCTACATATTTCTCTTATTTCTCTGCATAAGGGAATAACCTCTACATAAGGGAAAGATACTAACAATTGTTGGATTTCTATTTTATAGGGTATTATGGCTATCATGTCATCTACTCTTTATAGCCATCCTGTGAATGATATCGCTTTACACCAAGTTACAGAAGAAAACATAAAATGTAGGGACATAAAATAGCTCGGGGATGGAAGTTGGATTTTATTTTATGTCTCTACTCTGTCTGTTGCTGACCAGGACAGTATGCTGAGAATTCAGAGACAACATTTAGGCCCAGCAAGAGCTATGATAGGTTAATAATTTTTGTTAGAGGAGAGGAGAGTGCAGCACCTACCCTATAGATGCTGCTGTCATGGTTGTTGCCAGCAGCCCAACAGTTACCTCAATGAAGACTGGGTCTTTCTCACCCCTCTTGACCACTCCAGAAGTTATTGGAACAATGTGTACACTTTGGAGATAGCGTGGTAGACTTTGAGTATTGACTCTGCCATTTATTAATAGTGTGCTTTGAGAAGAATACTGCATGTCTCAGAATCTCAGTTTTCTTCTGTAACTTGGTGTAAAGCGATATCATTCACAGGATGGCTATAAAGAGTAGATGACATGATAGCTATAATACCCTATAAAATAGAAATCCAACAATTGTTAGTATCTTTCCCTTATGTAGAGGTTAAATAGGAAGCTTTTTTTTGTTTTGTTTTGTTTTGTTTTGATATGGAGTCTCGCTCTGTCTCCCAGGCTGGAGTGCAGTGGTGCGATCTCGGCTCTCTGCAACCTCCCAAACTCCACTCCTGGGTTCAAGCAGTTGTCTGTCTCAGCCTCCCAAGTAGCTGGGATTACAGGTGCCCTCCACCACACCCAGCTAATTTTTTTGTATTTTCAGTAGAGACAGGGTTTCAACATCTTGACCAGGCTGGTCTTTAACTCCTGACCTCATGATCCACCTGTCCTGGCCTCCTAAAGTGCTGGGATTACAGGCATGAGCCACTGCACCCGGCCAGGAATCTTCTTATAGAGACTTTGCTGTTCTTGCCTTCTGCAAACAAATGAGCACATGAATGAATGGAGAATGTTAATATTAGCATTAAAGTAGATATGTTATTTCCTTCACTTTTGTGTACTAAATTATTAGCTGCAAAGGATTAATATATTTTAATTTATTAACAAAGAAAGTGGAAACTTTTCAACAGGTTTATAGTGGGCGTATTAAAGAACCTGCATTTTAGACTAAACATTCATGATCCCTTTTATTGATGATCAGTCTTAGGAATTATGAATCATTTGGTTAGTTAGTAAATAAATGAGAAATATAGTTCTCATCTAACTTTGTATTTATCCCCCGTGGCTTTTGAATTGTTTCTTTCAGATGGGAACCGAGTGACTTGCCAAAAGTGGGCATGCTTGCTAGCATTTCGTGATAGCTTCACACGAGCTTGAGAAGCACATGCTGAGGAACTTTCTTGACACTCATCAGTTTTAGAATAGAGTGACAGCCAGAGATAAATCATTTCTGTGTTTTGTCTTCCTCAAAAGAGCAAATTTGGAGGGAGAAAGTTGTATCATCTTAACTACCCTTGTGTGGCTGAAGTGTTGAATCTGAGGTACTAGAATAAAGAATGAAGTTTTTAAAATTTTGCATGTTTATTTAATAGATTTGTATTTGTTCATATGTATGTGAATAGGTTTACACATAAGAAATGCCACAGTGATAGTGGTCAAATAACACCTTAAAAATAAAAATTAGTTCTTCCCTAATCATTATTTTTCTTGTTTGCTTTAGGAATTCTGAATGGATGTCATGACTGTATATCTAATAATTACTTAGGAAATCCTCTCAATCTCTGGGCATGCAGTATGGGCTATGAAAACCAAAATTTTCCATTTTAATCATAAAAACTCTGAACATTTTTATGCTAATGGTGAAAGCAGAAACTTTGTTCTTGCCCTCAAATGAAGTTTAAGCTTTCCTGTTGATTACACATATCCTTGACAAGATTCCCCCTCTTTCACCTGCCTGGTTATTGATCAGCTCATGAGCAGATGGAAGATCTAAGCATAAATCACTCATGAGGATGATGAATAAGCTGTAAGTCTATTCACATGTATACCCTTGCTTATCCAGTGATAGTAGAAGCTTCAATATTTGAGAAGGGGATTAATGACATATTTTATTATTGTTTCTTGTTCTTTTTGTTAAAGGGAATGAACAATATAAGTGAATAATTAATTGAGTTTTTAGGAAGGGTTCAGAAAAGACCTGCCAGATACAGATAGGAACACTTGTCATTAAACCCATGGCCAGCAGACATTGCACAGGTGTGTGTTAGAAGCAAAGGCAAAGGGCTTTGGGAAAGAGAGTAAGAAAGTGTTCCTTTTAGATCTGAGAAATAGGAAGCTTTAAGAGGCTGGCTTTATTTATTTATTTATTGAGACGGGGTCTCACTCCATCACCCAGGCTACAGTACAGTGACCTGATCTCGGCTCACTGCAACTTCTGCCCCCTGGGCTCAAGCGATCCTCCCACGTCAGCCTCCCAGCTGGCTGGGACTACAGGTGCGTGCCACCACACCTGGCTAATTGTATTTTTTGTAGAAACAGGGTTTTGCCATGTTGCCTAGGCTGGTCTCGAACTCCTGAGCTCAAGTGATCCACTTGCCGTGGCCTCCCAAAGTGCTGGGATTACAGGTGTAAGCCACCATACCCAGCCTTTAAGAGCTTTAAATTGTTAAATAATTTTAAATATGCTAGGAATGATGGCAAGAGTACAAAATATGGTCCTTAAAATTATTCTGGACATGATATTAAATGTGGTAAGACTATTGGAGACTGTGACTGAGGTGGCAGAACTGTTCAATCTTTTGATAATTGCCATGATCTTATGGTAGAAAAAGCACTGGAAGCAAGGGTGAGTGGGGTAGGATGATGAAAAATGGCTTACAGGATACAAACATGCAGTTATTAGGTAGAAGGAATAAATTGAATGTATGATAGCAGAGTAGAGTGACTACAGTTAGCAAAAATGTATTACACCTTGTTGCTGGACACCCTAAATACCCCAACTTGATCATTATGTCTTATATATATGTAACAGAATTTTATGTGTACTCATATATTTGTATAAATAAAAGAAGCAGCACCTAGATTTTAGGACTTTCAAATTAAACATATAAGGTTTGGGGGAGAAAAAGAAAATAAATGAACCTATGTGAAAATCATTGATTTCTAGTTAATAAAGATTTGATAATTGTTTCAGAAATAGACTAGAATGGCCATGTCATTAACTAGGTCATAATTTTATAGAAAAAAGCTTATTTCATGTCTCTCCTTCTTATCATAGTGCTCTCTCCAGAAAAGATGCTCAGAGAAAACAGGTGTATTGATTCTTCATTTTTTTTCTCTCAATATGTCTAGTAAAAGTCAGGGCACACACTCATTATAAGAACAATGATTATTAAGTTGACTTGTTCATTAAGATTAAGAATAATGGACCAGATGCCGTGGCTCATGCCTGTAATCCCAGCACTTTGGGAGGCTGAGGTGGGCATATCACAAGTTCAGGAGTTCAGGACCAGCCTGGCCAACATGGTGAAACTCCGTCTCTACTAAAAATACGAAAATTAGCCAGGTGTGGTGGTGCATACCTGTAATCCCAGCTACTTGGGAGGCTGAGGCAGGAAAACTGCTTGAACCTGGGAGGTGGAGGTTGCAGTGCTGATGTTGTGCCACTGCACTCCAGCCTGCGTGACAGGGTGAGAAACCAACTCAAAAAAAAAAAAAAAAAAAAAAGAAGATTAAGAATAATGGCCCAACTATGAATAAATCTGAAGTTTGGTTCCCATACCAGGAACCAAAAGAGCATTAATGATACTGGGTATATATTATTTCCTTAAGATGTGTTTAGGATGTGGGCATATGTTGCTAATGCTTATTTATGGTCTTTTAGTCTATGCTTTGACTTTTTGCAAGATCTACAAATAAATATTTCTGATTACAGAAAAAAAGCATCAGCCGGGCGCGGCGGCTCATGCCTGTAATCCCAGTACTTTGGGAGGCCAAGGCAGGCGGATCACGAGGTCAGGAGATCAAGACCATCCTGGCTAACACGGTGAAATGCCATCTCTACTAATAAAACACAAAAAATTAGTGGGGCGCGGTGGCGGGCGCCTATAGTGCCAGCTACTTGGGAGGCTGAGGCACGAGAGTGGTGTGAACCCGGGAGGTAGAGCTTGCAGTGAGCCGAGATAGTGCCGCTATACTCCAGCCTGGGCAACAGAGTAAGACTCCGTCACAAAACAAAACAAAACAAAAAGCATCATTACTTATTTTGATGTCATTTGGAATAAAAAATGACCCAAAAAGCTCTGCTGGGAAAAATACTTTTAATTGATCCGTGTATAAACCCAGAGAAAGTTTAACTTTGAGTCTTTTGGCCTCTATCAGGAGGCTGGAGAGTTGGTTCCACTGAGGTTCATTCCAACGATTGACAACATTTGTCACCTACTTAGGGCATTCCCAGCAGTTTTCTAGGTATTAATGAGAAGATACGCATCTTTGAAATGTGCATGCAGACAGTTTTCGTATGATGCATATTTGTGCACATGGGTGCTGAGAAGCAGGTCCTCCTGAACCTTCAGGGAGAATTCAAAAGGAGGCCTCACTTAGAGCAAGTACGTAGAGTGGTCATGAGTCCCAAAATCGAGAGAAGGAAGAGTGGGAAGAGGAATTCTTTCAGAATCTAGCCAGGAGATGGCATGTGCATTAGTATGCATCCAAGATAGGGAGTGTGGTGTGTTCCAGAATCACAGATCATTCAGTTTCATGGTCTAAATGGAGAGTCATAGAAAAATCCTGTAGGGAAGTGAACTGATTGGTTGAGTATGCTAATCAGAATGTCCCTCCTGGCTATGGTATAAAGAGAGCATATTGGAGGGATTATGAAAAGAGGTGGAGGGACTATTGAGAAGCCTCTGCCTTAGCCTGCGAATGATATAATAGCTTGAACTTGGACAAAGGCATTGAGGAATGGAGAAAAAGAAATAGGAGAGACGCTGAAGAGAGAGAAGCAGTAGTACTTAGCTACAATTGACGTTGAGTTATGGGACAGAGAAGAATCTAGGCTTCGATGTTTATGGTTCATAAGGAATATTCTTTAAAATTTAATAGATTATAGGACCATAAAAACTTAGAACTGAGAAAGCAATTATGTATTAGTTAGGCCTTTCATGTTACAGACTAGAAGAGCATGTTGCAGAGAGCCGCACTGAATTGCTCAACGTTATTTAGCTTTGCGATGCAGACCTACAACGGAACTGAGGTCTCTTGTCTCCCAGTACAGGGACCTTCTGATATACTAGACTTTAAACTTGTACAGTAAACTGTCTACGGAAAAGGTGATTTTGTTACACCCAGGAATTTATCATCATCATCATTATTATCATTATTTTAGCGGAGTCTCTTTCATAATGAACATAATGGACTTAGATAATGTGAATCACCTAGTAAAGTTTGCTTAAATGCATCAATTCCATGAAGAGAAAGAGTACAGTTTTAGAAGCGAATTGGTGAAAATGCTTTATTCCAAATGGCTTGTGAAAACAAGGATTTAAAAGCTGGTAGGTTTCCAGCTTTGATGGTATTGTGCCTATTAGTAGAATTAAGGTGTAAAATGCCTTCTTCTTTCCCCATTTGCTTTTCAAGTTTCTAATTCAGTTTTGGAAGTTACCTCTTCCATCATAGCCTAATTTTAAAAGTAGATACACACCCCTCTATGAGTAATATATGTTTTTTTTTTCTTGTTTGGATCAGATCTGCTATAAATTATACAGCTTTATGTTGAGATCAATTTGGTAAATTTATTAGTTTATAAGAGTTAGATAAGTGATTGTATTTTGTAAAAATATTTCATTGTATATTGGTTAAAAATGATACATATAAAATGTGTGGTACATTTTAATTCTGAATTAAAACCTCCTCATAGGGTTGCCTTAACTTCAGTGTCTAGCCATAAAAGGAAAGGAAAAAGAGTAACGGGAGGAATACTAGGGAAAAGTTGCTGAAATTCTTCTTTGTACACCCAAGTAGTTTCTCTGATGATACTTGGTTTATTTAGGAGAATTGCCAGAAGGATTTAGAAATGTTTCTAGTCCTTATTAATGATGGTAGTTTTAATTTACTTTTCTTCCATGTCTCTGATTCTTATCCTGTACAGAATCTAGACCTCCAATTGTTTTATTGTGGTAACTGAGTATTAGTGTATACACAAGGATGTTTCAAAAGTCAACTTAGTCTAATTCTGAGCTACATCTCAAGAGAGTTAATTAGAAACATACTCATGGGCCAATACTGAGGTTTAGAAAGAATTATCTTAAGGAAGTCAGTTTTGATACATATTGTCTTGATTTAATGGAATGTTCCAGATTCAGGAAGTATACATGGAGCCCTGAGGAATGAATAGGCATATTTTAATAACCTGAACTTGACATATCAAGTTATTTAAGTTAAATGGAAGGAGACATGTTGGCTCATCTCATCAGTCAATAATGAATCACGTGGCTCTGAATAGCTTTAGCATTTGACTCTGGAAAGCTCTGCTGTGTGATTTTAAGCAGTGTGCAGTAGAAACTCCAAAATTACCTCCATGTAACTGACTTTCCAAATTAGCCAACACCCTCTACTCCCTTTAAAAAATATGCTGACTGATGCCCATAGTGTGCCGAATACTCCTGGCTGAGAGCAACTCCTGGGTTGACCCCACACATGACACCACCCAGATCTGAGTTTTGTTTCTACTAAGAGTCAGTTCTTTTGTCCCTGCCTGAAATTGCATTATTTAATTAAATGTTATGTAAACTGATTAAAAAGTGAGTGCCAAAAAAAGAATTATTTGTATGAAAAGATGAATAATTTGGAAAGAATCAATAAAAGTGAATCTCTAATATGATATTGACTGCTGATTGAAGGTTAGGCAAGACAATATTAAAACTTTGGAAAGCAGTTGGGTGCGGTGGCTCATGCCTGTAATCCCAGCACTTTGGGAGGCCAAGACAGGCAGATCACGAGGTCAGGAGATCGAGACCATCCTGGCTAGCACAGTGAAACCCTGTCTCTACTAAAAATACAAAAAAAAACAAAAAAAAAAAAAAAAAAAGACAGGCACGGAGGCAGGCGCCTGTAGTCCCAGCTACTTGGGAGGCTGAGGTAGGAGGATCACTTGAACCCGGAAGCAAATTATAAAAATCAGGAATTTGGCATTCAAACGACTTCCCAATTTAAAAAAGTTTCATAAAAGGCTCATTTGTTCATTAAAAAAAAAAAAAAAAACCACGTATTAGGTACCTACCATGTATTAAGCATTTTGCTAAGCTCTAGGGATGAGCAGCTGAAAAAGACAAGGTCCAAAAAAGATTTCTTTCTTTCTGGAACTCTTGTGCTTTTGGAGGAGTCAGATGTGAACCCAGACAATTAGAATTCTGTCTATTCTGCACACCTGCATCTGTTGCTTTCAGAGCATGTGGCAGGGAGTGGGAGCTTCCAGCTTTGCCCTGGCATCTTCTGGAATGGCCTTAGGAAAGAGGTCATGCTTAAGCAGAGGTGTGGGTGGAAGTAGTAAGGTGGGGAGGTGGGTCGGAGTGAAGAGGAAAGAGCCCGTATAGAACCCTGTGTGGGGGGGAATGTGGAGTGGTCAGAAGAGTCCAAGTGTTCCGGATGACTGAGACTAAAAAGAACATGATGACAGCAGTAGGGAGAGATGAGACTGGATAGGTTGCAAGAACTAGATCAAGAAGAGCCCTTCTGCCATGATTTGGTTTACATTTCTTCCACTGGTATAGAGAATCTCTGAATTAGTGAAGCAGGAAATTGATGGGTGTGGCTTTCAGCTCAAATGAATCTGAATCTTAGAGGGAATGATCCAGTTAGAAACTATTTGAGGACCTTTTTGCTACCATCGAAATTTGTGATAATATCTAAAAACCACCATCTAGCCCCTGTTAGACATTCCTATCACTCTGTGCCTAGTTGTAAGAACAGAAAATGGAGGCTGAGCACAGGGGCTCATGCCTGCCATCTCCATACCTTGGGAAGCTGAGGCGGGAGGATCGCTTGAGGCTAGGAATTTGAGACCAGCCTGGGTAACACAGCGTGACACATCTCTACAAAAAGAAAAAAAGAAAATTAGCCAGGCTTAGTGGCACATGCCTGTAGTCCTAGCTACTTGGGAGGCTGAGGTAGGAGGATCACTTGAACCCAGGAGTTTGAAGCTGCAGTGAACTATAATGATGCTACTACTTACTGCACTCCAGCCTGAGGGACAAAGTGACGAAGTGAGACCCTGTCTTTGTCTCAAAAAAATAAAAGAAAAAAAGGGTGTTGTGTAAAATAAGCAATCTGGATTTTTAATCTATCAGACTATAAAAATGAAACTTGTGATGTTGTCTTACAAATTTTTAGTATTTAGTATTTGTGAAGAGCCATTTGAAACCAATCAGTATTTGGGATTGTGTACCCACCAGAGGCCAGGAGGCCTCGAAAACTAGTTTTCCCTGGGTGTTTTTGTGTTACATGGAGATTTAAAGGTCACAGTCCACCTGGCCTTTTTAGCATGTTAAAAAAAAAAAAAAAAAAAAAGGCATCAGGAGCCTGTTTTCTTACCTAAGGGTTTTCTGGTTGTGGTATCTAGAAAGATCTGAGGCTGAGCTTCTCAAGTGTCCCTCTCTCCCACAGCTACACAGGCTGTTATGTGTGCTTTGGGATGGTTAATTTCCAAGTCATGGTGATTTTGACACCTTGCGCTGCATCCAGCCTCGCCTGCCTATATGCTGTCAGTGATAGTTTGCTGCTCAGAAGAGAGGACTAAAAGGGATCCGTGCCCTTTAAAAGAAATAAAAGACCAGGATAGAAAAAAGAGGCCTTGGCTGTGGCAACAGAGTTAGGGGGGAGCCATGGGAAAGTAATGATCCATGAAGGTTGGGAATAAAAAGGAGTTGTAGTCGGGCCTTGCAGATTTTTGTTTATAGTAGTGGTTCCCAAACATTGTCCACCCAGAATTTATTCCTTTTGGCATCTGCCGGAATTTTATAGACCCCATTTCATTTTATTGCCCAGTGTGTTTCTTCTTTCATGTCCCATGGGGAACGTTTCTCTGCTTTTGTGTGAGTCCTAGAAGGTCTCCATGCCCTTCTTTAGCCTGCATTCTTCCTCTGTTCTTCCATTCCTAACTCCACCCGAAACTGCCACATTTTATTTTTCTTTTCCACCACGTTATGTCTCTCTCCCCCTTTGAAGCCTTCTGTTCAAAATAGCTGCTTATCTTTAAAAAATAGGAAAGGAAGTTTTATTTAATAACTAATATTAAGATATTTAGATAACAGTTGGAAGCAAAATTTGTTATAATCTGTACTTAATACACTGGGTAAAAGCTCCAGATGGAATGAGTTAAATAATTAAGCAAGAAAGAGAAGAAAATAAAATATCAGCATGAAATAGATTACTTATCAGATACTTGGAGGGGTAGTAGCTTTTAAAGAATTGAAACCATAGGACATATAATAGAGAATAGCACTTACAAACTTAAGTATAGAAAAATAGCACACAAAATTTGTGTAATCCAGACAAAAATAAACAGGAAATAGAGTGACAAAGGTGTTTTCATCGATAGGACAAATAGAATCTTAAAATTTATTATCCGTAAAAACCATCATGAGAGTAATTTAAAAATCATTAACATTCTAAGAGATAGGTAAAATATATGGATAAAAAGATAGCTCAAACAAGAAGTAAAAGCAGTAAACAGATATGTGGGAAAATGTTCAAAATCTTTAGTAAAGACATGCAAAATCAGCATTGTGGTAATGTAATCAGATAGTAAGAAAAATATTCATAGCTCAGAACTTATCTTGAAACTAGTAAATTGGTAAAAATATTTAGAAATAAAATCCAATTTTGACAACATGTTAATTAATCAATCTATTTATTTACATGTTTTTTGAGACGGAGTCTCGCTCCGTCGCCCAGGCTGGAGTGCAGTGGTTCTATCTTGGCTCCCTGCAAGCTCTGCCCCCCGGTTCACACCATTCTCCTGCCTCAGCTTCCCAAGTAGCTGGGACTACAGGCGCCCACCACCACGCCCAGCTAATTTTTTGTATTTTTAGTAGAGACGGGGTTTCACCGTGTTAGCCAGGGTGGTCTCGATCTCCTGACTTGGTCATCTGCCCGCCTTGGCCTCCCAAAGTGTTGGGATTACAGGCGTGAGTCACCGCGCCTGGCCGACAACATGTTAATTTAATATATTAATATAGTGCTATTGAGTTATTGATTGACATATTCTTTTTGGAAATTCATCTGTTGATATACTTAGAAATTCAACAGCCCAGCACTCAATTCTAGAGAAAGTAGTGAAGGAAATAATCTACAGTCAAGTTCATGACCTGACCGGCTGTAAGGATACGCACATCCCTCTTGTTGCTGATATGCTGGTTTGCTTTCCCTTTTTTATGTTCCCATTGCACGCTGCCATAATAATTACGAAGTTGATGAGGGTGGCTAACGTTTGCTGAGTGCCTACTATGTGCTGAGTTCTGTGTGCTTTGAATATATGAATTCATTCAGGTCACACAACAGCCATATGAGCTGGATACAGTTATTTTTCTCATTTTACAGGTGAAGAAGTAGGGTGGGAAAACATTAAATAACTTACCCAATGTCCTGCCAATAAGAAATAATGAAGTTGGGATTCAAACCCCTGGAGATCTGATTCCACGCTCTTGCTCTTAATGTCTATGCTCTGTATTCTCCCAATGGTGAGACAGTTACATTAATGTAATTGACTCAGGTTATATTTTCTTGTTTGCTGTATCTCCTAGCACGTTGCCTTGTGTACTAAGCAATTCGTAAATATTAACTGAATGCATTAGACAATAATTACTAAGAATAAAACTTTGTGCTTGTGGAAGATGTTCTTTGGAGCTTTATCTCTAATAGTTAAAAAATGCAGACAAGGCTGGGCATGGTGGCTCACACCTGTAATCCCAGCACTTTGCAGGGCTGAGGTGGGCACATCACTTGAGGTCAGGAGTTCGAGACCAGCCTGGCCAACATGGTGAAACCCTGCCTGTACTAAAAATACAAAAATTAGCCAGGAGTGGTGGTGGGTGCCTGTAATTCCAGCTACTTGGGAGCCCGAGGCAGGAGAATGGCTTGAACTTGGGAGACGGAGGTTGCAGTGAGCCGAGATCGCACCACTACACTATAGCCTGAGTGATAGAATAAGACCCTGTCTAAAAAAAAAAAAAAAAAGAAGGAAAGAAATGCAGACAAGCTAAGCACAATAGAGGAATGGCTGTATACTTTACCATCTGCCAATGGAATATTATATAGCTACTAAAATCAATCATTAAGGCTCTGTAGCAATACATGGCATATGTAGCAATACATGGCACATGGCACTACATAGCCAATACGAAGGCTATGTAGTAAGAAAAGAATGCAAATGTGAACTGTAGTGATTAAACTGTAATCTGAACATCCCTCTAGGCTTTACAAATTTGTGGGTATAGGTAATGTGATGATCAAATCACATTACGCTAGTCCAAGCCCTTGCTTGCTTACCTGCACCTGTCTGCACCCCTGCAAGTGTTTCTGATGATCCCCAAGGGCTGCTCCAAAGACCTTGAATTACAGGGATGGAAAAGAAC
This sequence comes from Mandrillus leucophaeus, assembly GCF_000951045.1. NCBI lineage: Eukaryota > Metazoa > Chordata > Mammalia > Primates > Cercopithecidae > Mandrillus > Mandrillus leucophaeus. The sequence continues at coordinate 1,290,826 of NW_012102743.1, read as the reverse complement.
CTGTGGATTGTGTCCCCCAGCCACCTCATTTTTGCAGGTGGAGACACTGTAGTCTACATAGTGATTTAGAGGTTTTTGAAGATTGTTGCTGAAGGAGGCCTCAATCTCAAGGCATTTGGTGTTTCTGCAGCCAACAAATGTTGCTGCATTTTTCCTAAGGGTGACAGAGCCTTGAGGTTTAGGAAACATTAGGAGAGAGCAACAATGACAGCATCTGTGATGAAGAATGTGAAGTGGAATTTTATGACATGCCTGATATATGGAGCTCCTTAGGTTATGCAAAGTGTAAAACTAGATCAAATTAGATAGCGCACAGCAATGGTGAGGTTGATGATAAATGAACAGGAAGCTATAAACAAAGCTGAGATGATGAATGGCCTCATCCTATCTGGTGTATGTGATAGCGCTTCCTCTCTCCTGGGTTATAAACAGAACATGGTATTGAAGCATTCACTAATGCCCACCAGCATTAAAAATTCGATTTGTGGTATTTTTGGAATTGTTGTTTGCATTAAGGTTGATCTTTTGCACTTGTTGAAATCTGCATTTACTTTAACATTAACTTCATATACCTAGTATTTGATAGGTGGGGATGGAATGAAAATGGTCTTATTAATTTTCAAAGCAGGTAACAAAAAGAGTAATGTCCTATTTGCTTGAATGAACTAAACCAATGGTTAAAATAGTCTTTAAAGTCAGGGATGCTTGGATGGTATCTCACCACCATGTTGGTTTGTTGATGTAATAGCCTTGGAGTTCTGAGGTTAGATCCTATGGAGGAACTTCCTTGTAATGATATCTCTCCACCCCCAACATTTTTGTAGGTATTAATTAGTAAGTTTCTACATCTTCTGGCATGCTTTGTTTTCCTTTTTTCTTTTTCTTCTTTAGAAGACAGGGTCTCTCTGTGTTGCCAAAGCTGGTAACAAACTCCTTGTTTCAAGTGATCCTCCCACCTTGGCCTCCTGCAGTGCTGGGACTTCGGGCATGAGCCACCGTGCCTGGCCCCCAGCATGCTTTTATTTGCTGTTTTAAAAAAGTCACCTCTTTGTCTAGAGCAAGCTTGTCCAACCCCAGCCCATGGACTGCATGTGGCCCAGGATGGCTTTGAATGCGGCCCAGCACAAATTTGCAAGCTTTCTTAAAACATTATGAGATCTTTCTGTGATTTTTTTTTAAAGCTCATCAGCTATCATAAGTGTTAGTGTATGTAATGTGTGGCTCATGACAGTTCTTCTTCCAGTGTGGCTCAGGGAAACCAAAAGATTGGAAACCCCTTGTCTAGAGTTTAAAACTAATGGTTACTATTAGTATTTGTGAAGTCTTTTCATTCTTGTGATATATAAAATAGAAAACACCTTCATTATAAAAGAGTGAAACGATAATGTATTTTTACATCTGGTGTCAAATAAATGCATATATTCTTTAAAAAAAAACAGACCCAAAGAGATGCTCACTGATGGAGAGTGCTAGGTGCGTCTTTAACTTTTTTAAAGCATTTTCTCTTTGGAACTCTGTTTTGTCTTTTGCATTTACTATGGAGAATACTAGTCTCTTCTCTTACATGTGAAAGAAAATCCCCATACCTTCTTAATGATTATATATTTAGTGAGTTTTAAATTAAAACTTTTAGAAATTTAACTAGAATCTGGCCAACTGGTTATTTAAAAATGTAAAATAAGATTTAAAAACCCAAAGCCAAGTGTCCACTGCACATTGAAAGTGTATCCAATAGAATGTCCTGCAGCTATCCTTGTTTTTCCCTGGTTCTGTCTCCTGTGATTCACATTGCCTGGGTCCTAAGTTTTAATTTATCATTTATATTCTTTGTGTTTTACTCTGTCTACTTTCACAGACTGCCTTGTATCCTTATGGAAATGAACAGGAATTTGGCCTGTGTCTGTATCTGAAACCCAGCTTGTCTCCCTTTCTCCCACTTACACTCCAGCCACATCGGCTTCCTCCAGCCATATCAGCTTCCACATCACTCTAGCCACATCAGCTTCCTCTCAGTTTTGGAACCTTTCTAAACCACCTCACCTCAAGATCTTTGCTCAAGTTATTTGTTCTTCTGTAAACACTCTTCTGCCAACTTTTTACCTCTCTGGATTCTTCTCCCTTTAGGTTCAGCTTAAATCTCACTTCCTTGGACAGGTTGCTCTGTTTTTTTGATGGAGTCTGAGTCAGTATAAGTTAACAGACAGATAATCAAGAATTGATGATAGGCAGTTTTAGAACACAACAACTGTAAATCTCTACATTCCTTAGGGAGAAAACCAGTCCACATCCTTCTTTCTTGGTCATGTGTAGGACTAGGCCTTCCTGGTTCCTCTGTTCTAGCTTTAGAAGAAGGTAACTGTCTTCTTGGAGTCCAGCCTTTCTTTTTTCCCCTTAGTGATGCATACTGAATGAAAGGCAAGCATATAGGTTTGGTTTTGTGTAGTGTGGCATAGTTTTTTGTTTGTTTGTTTGTTTGTTTTGACAGTGTCTCACTCTGTTGCTTAGGCTGGAGTGCCGTGGTGCAATTTCAGCTCACTGCAACCTCTGCCTCCTGGGTTCAAGTGATTCTCATGTTTCAGCCTCCCAAACAGCTGGGAGTACAGGTACATGCCACCATCCCTGGCTAAGTTTTGGTATTTTTTTAAAGTAGAGATGGGCGTTTGCCTTGTTGGCCAGGCTGGTCTTGAACTCCTGGCCTCAAGTGATCTGCCTGCCTGGGCCTCCAAAAGTGCTGGGATTAAGGTGTGAGTCACCGTGCCCAGCCTACGTAGCATAGGTTCTTAAAGTGAGCAATGGTTTGCTGCAGCATTTAATTATTTTATAACATATTTGTTATCCTAAAGCAGAATGGGGGGAGAAATAATGTGGTAACTTAACTTTCTAAAAATATGACTACCCATCACCAACCAGCCCTGCAAGGGATGTCAACAAAAATGCTGAAGGCCGTTAAGGGAATATTATTCTAATCAGAGACAAGTGGGAAAGTCAAATCAAAATCATGTGTGTGTCTGTTCTGCGAAAGAGCAGATACAGGTTTTCCTTCAGATGGAGGTTTGTTTTCCCTGCTCTGCCTTTGCCACAGTAACTTGAAATGGTCTGTCTGCTGGCACAGAAAGCCAGCGAGTGGGTGGAGTGGCCAGGACCCTGCTGCAGGAAGGTCAGGAACATTCTTAGAGTGCCTTTTGGGAACAAGCAGCCGAAGTATTTTTATAGTCAGCTAAGATAACAGGAAAGAAAGAGGCAGGGTCTACCTTTTTATGGTATAAATTTTTAGAAAATTCAGTTTGCCTGCATTTATATACAAGTCATGAATATTCGTTCATCTAAACAAGGTTCCAGTTTGTGGCACAGAATGTGAATATTATTCTGTCAGCCCAATTACTTGAGTACCGAAAGTTGTTTTACAGACCAAAGTGAATGGTGGAATACAACTGAAACGCCTGACTTGTTTAAAACCTCCAGCTTGTTGTTCTTCCAGCATGGATCCTTTTGCTCATTTTGACCTTTTACAGTTGTACCATGAGATACCTTGAGTGACGGTCACAAAATTACATTTTCTGGAGTAACAGGCTGAAGGCCCACATACCTCTTATTAATTGTAGTAGTAGCCAGGTGACTCTGTGATGTGATATTGTGAATTATGGCGATGACCAGCAAAGTGTCAAGCTAACAAGGTTATGGAACGTCTCAGCCAGCATTCTACAGTTCACCTTGCTATAATATTTTCTAAAATATATGCCCCATGGCTAGCCTTGTAACCAGCATACCACAGGCATCTCAAGTCAACCTTAAAGATAACTTACTCTTTTCCTCTTGATGTCCTGAGGTTTTATAGAACTTGGGCAGCACAGATGATACATCACTAGATGATGTTTTGAGAGTAGCATGAACTTTGGAAACAGAAGGAAACTATTCATAGTTGAATCCTAAAGTTTGTAAGTCTATTTTCAATTTGTTTCTTTGATATAAATGACTATATAGGTGTAAAAAGATTGCCTGCCACAAAGAGTTCAATACATACGGAACTGAGACAAAGAGCTTTATATTGTCATTTAGATTTTAGAAATGCTAGAACTGGAGAATAGATATTTTATTTATTATTCATAAAGGGTTATAAATACTAGACTTTTATTGGTTGAAATAAGTCAAGCAGAAACCATTTCCTTTGTAACCAGAGAGACACAGGGTTGTTGGAGTTTAGGGATTATTGCTATATCCACGTATGCTAGTATAGTCCTTGAAACAGCTGTATGGAAGTTATCTCAGGGGTTTAAAGGTAGATTTAAATGAAACTAATTAAGTTCATGATAGATTTCAAAGTCTACTACTGATACTGGAAATACCTTGTAAAAGTCTATTGGTTACTGTTTCTTTGTTTAAAAAAGGTGGTGTTGGCCGGGCGTGGTGGCTCACACCTGTAATCCCAGCACTTTGAGAGGCTGAGGCAGGTGGATCATAAGGTCAGGAGATCAAGACCATCTTGGCTAACACGGTGAAACCCCATCTCTACTAAAAATACAAAAAATTAGCCAGCGTGGTGGCGGATACCTGTAGTCCCAGCTACCCCGGGAGGCTGAGGCAGGAGAATGGCGTGAACCCAGGAGGTGGAGCTTTCAGTGAGCCGAGACGGCGCCACTGCACTCCAGCCTGGGCGATAGAGTGAGACTCTGTCTCAAAAAAAAAAAAAGAAAAAAAAAAAGTTGGTGTTTTACATACATATATATAAAATATATATATACACACATACATACAGACACATATATATGTATGTGTACACAGGTACACACATTATATTCTAGTATAGATTGATTATAGGGAGCCCTCACTTTGCATCTTAATAATCAATTAAAAAATAATGAGTTCTATGACCTTAAGAATTTTTTGCCAAAGCATTAAAAATATTTTAGTGTAGGTTATAAATATATAGGAAAATCAAAAAAATAGTACAGCTAATATTTATTTAGTACTTGATAATTTAAAATGTTAGAAACATTGAGAGTTAAAATGTTTTATTTCTTTGAGTAAAACTTGGGAATAATTTCAACATGTTTGCTTTTCATTATATAGCTTATGATATAGAGCATTTCTTTTCTTTTGTGAACCATTGTACTCCTTTTTGAGTTTGGCCAAAATGTTGGAAGCTGATCCAAAGTTGTGAAGTAGCTGAGAGTTCCTTTAATGTTAATCCCCTTGGGAATCTTCATCCTGTTCATTTTACAGCCGCCTTCCAATTTCTCGTCCAGTATCGTCACTTCGTATTTCTTTGCTGCACTTTCTTTTTTGTTGGCTCATACTGTCTTTCGATTATCCACTTGTGTAAAATGTCCCGTGATTTTTATCCCTCTGAGATGAGGAGACAGCAGAACTCTCTGCTTTGCTGTTTGTGCCTGAACTGAATACGGGATGTGCAGGGACCAATCACCAGCAGGCTTTGAAAGAAGTGACATGATTCGTCACTGGTCGTGGTCCACATCTGTTATTCACATCATGATTTGCGAACTAAAGAGCTAGCAGTGAGGTTTGTATTTCCTGCAGTTACTCAGTTAGTATACCGTGGTAACTGAAGTCTGAACCACATCGTTGGGGGACTGGTATTATTTAACTAAAGTATGATAACGGAAATTCACGCGTATTGGAACCATACCAAGTGAGGAGTGTCTGTATTCCAGTTATAGATTATCTGTAGTACATTTAAAGCTTGGCCTAGCTCCCTTTGCTTTACCCGTTACACACTGAGCCTGTCCAGTGTAGCCAAGCTGTGGTGTAGAAAATCAATTCAGAATTGAACTGAGAGTTTCGAAGTCATTGATTCGATCTTGGAGTCAGCTTTGACTTTCTCTTTTCTTACCCAAGACCTCACAGAGTAGATTGAGCACTAGTGCAAATATTTTTCAGACCCCATCCAGCATGGGGAGTTTTGACTTGATCTGCAGTCTACACCCTGAAGAAAGTTTCTGGGTTGTCACCTTTGTAATTTTTCCAACTCTGTCCTTCCTCCTCCACTTTCTCCCCTCTTCCTTGTTCCTCCTGTACCCATCATCAAGTTTTACTGATTTTCCCTTCAGCCTTATGTTCCTGCATGTTTCTTTTAGTTCCTGTTGCTATCATCCTAATTATATGGATTTCAATTGTTATAATAGTTTCCTAACTGACTTTCCCACTGTACTCTCTCTCCTTTCCAGCTAATCCCGCATGCCATCACCGGAGTAATCTTCCTGGAACACTCTTGCAGCTTTACTTAATCCTCCGCTTGAAGCCTCCAAAATAACTTACTGATTACAGAATAAAATCCAAAGCCCTTATCAAGCCTGTAATAACTTCCTTTGTCTGACACAAGCCTCCTTCTTCGAATTTATTACCTGATCTCTTCCCTTCCCTCAAGAACCCGTAGTTTCAACAACATAGGTTTACTCATTATCTCCCAAATATGCCCACCACCCCTCCTTTCTACACATTGTCTTCCTAAAATGCACTTTTTGATGTCGTCTGAATCTTCACCAGTTTGAAAAACTTATCCTGAATGATCTCTTCTGTGAAGTCTATTTTGACTTGCTAGAAATGTCTTTTCTCCTCTCTGCAGTTCCAAAGGATTCATATTTCATACTTTCCAGTTACCGCTTATTTGCTGATCTGTATTTTTATTTATGTGCTATTTATTTTCTCCATTTAGATTTTAAGTCCTAGATGGGCAGGGACTGAATCTTCTATACCACCAAGAATGGCATTTGACAGAGTGATAGGTATAAATCTATCCCTTCCCTCATTCAGTATTTTCTGTTTTTTTTTTTTTTTAAAGCATTTCTTCTAGACATTGGGCTATGTGCTAGCAGTAAAACATAACAAGGTAACTTCCCGACCTCACAGAGCTCTGGTTGAGTGAGGCATACAGAGAAGTAGTCAGTTGATTGTAATGCTGTAAGATGCATGGAATGATGGATAGTGAATCAGATTCGTGGAAGCAAGAAGATAAGTGTCAAGCCTAGTTGAGGGGCAATGGGAATGCTTCTAGAAGTGAGGTTCAGGCAGAGTCTGAAAGATACATAGGAATCAGGTAGTTGACGGGGGCCAGATGGAAAGAATGTTCCAGGCAGAGGACTCAGTGTGGATAAAGATCTGGAAGGGTGAGAGCACACTGAGGAACTGAATTAAGTTCCATGTAGCTGTATTGTGGAGAATGAGGTAAGATTCCTAAGTGATGAGGTTGCAGAGGATCCCTGTAATGGGCAAAAAGTTGACATCTTTGGTGAATGTCCAGGAGGGAGGACTTCCAGGATCAGATGTTTGAGTAGATAAAATGAGGGAGCAGCACCCAGGTTTTCCTTAAGGATCACTTGGTGGATGGAGGTATTGGAGGGAAGACAATGAGTTCAATTTTGGACATTGTGAATTTGAGGTGCCTATGAAATACGTGCATGGTGACATATAGTTGTAGACAGTTTGAAGCTTGGAAGAAAGCTTTGACCAGGAAATAAAAATTTGGGTGACATCAGTATATGATAGAATGAAATCATAGAGAAAGAGTGTGTAGAGTCAGTAAAGAAGACTTCAAAACCAAACCTTAACACACATCAGTATATAAAGAACAAGTAAAGAGAACAGAGTCTGCAAAGAATGTTAAGATGGAATAGGCGGGAAGAAGGAGCAAAATAGGTGAGTGAGGTGTCCTGGAAACCAAGGGAAGACTGAAATCCATCCATTGGGTTTAGAAACGTGGAAACCGTTCATGACCCTAGTAAGAATAGCTTTTGTGTAGAGGAGGGGCAGGGAAAACGTAAACTGGCCCAAGATAGATTGTAGCACATTGAGAAGTCAACAGACAATTATGGTGGAAAGTTTAGTTACGGAGGAGAGGATTTAAAGAGGGTGGAAGCTGGAATGAAATGGAGCTGAGGGGCTTTTATTATAATATTGTCTAAGCTACTGGAAATCTGTGATGTTTAAAGGCTGACAGGAAGAATTCATTAGTGATAAAGAGGTTGACCATAAGCTAAAATAGCCAGAGTTATAACTCCTCTTAAAATTATTTGCCCAGTCTGTCCTGTTATCTTTCAGTATTCTAAATAAGTTAATTCCAGACTAATTTTGGGCTTCACTGAGATCTTGTTACACAAGATTGCAAATTCCTGTAAAGTATGATTCAAACTATTCTACTTATTTGTTCTGGGTAGCATTTAGTGTCTTAAATAGAGAAAAATTTCAACAAATTTTATTTTTATTACTGTCATTTGTTTGTTTATTCTTTGAGCAAATATATGTAATTTTTAATTTTTTGTGGGTACACAGTAGGTATATATATTTATGGGGTACACAAGATGTTTTGATACAGGCTTGCAATGCGTTATAATCACATCCTGGAGAATGAGGTGAGCAAATATTTATTTAATGTCCATTGTATGCCAGACATTTTTCTAGGTGTCAAGGATATTAAGGTTACCAGGCCATATACACTACCAGGCCATACATACCACTTGTTCTTGAGGAGTTTATCATGTAAGGAGTCAGTTAATGAAATAATTATGGATTGCAAATGGTACTTAAAATGGCATGGTGTTAGACAGTAATCCTGAGTGGCTACTGTATATACTAATCTTTTCCTATGAACTTTTCTTTCCATTGTTGGAGGGAGAATAATTACAAGCTATTAAAGAGTTAAATGACTAAAGATGGAAAGAAAAAAGTAGTGAGTAACAGAGACTACCTTTGGCATAGTGAGTTTACTCCTCTGTTTACCATTTCTAAAGTTCGTGGGACTCTGATGCCTATAATGGGCTGTGTGTTTTGCACGTTTTGTTGGTTGATCATTCCTTAGCCTCTGAGAGACTAACAGACTCTCCACTTTTTCTCTTTTCCCTTTCAGTCATTTGCCATCTACCATGTATGAATGGTGGCCAGTGCAGTTCAAGGGACAAATGTCAGTGCCCTCCAAATTTCACAGGAAAGCTTTGTCAGATCCCAGTCCACGGTGCCAGCGTGCATAAACTTTATCAGCATTCCCAGCAGCCAGGCAAGGCGTTGGGGACGCATGTCATCCATTCTACGCATACCTTGCCTCTGACCGTGACTAGCCAGCAAGGAGTCAAAGGTAAGCTTTTTTCTTTCTGCCCATTTGCCAGACCTCTGTTAACCTGCCAAACCCACATAGAAGTCAAGGATCTGCAGATGGCCGGGGGTGGTATTGAAACAGAAAGGAGTACATGATTTGTGGCCTGAGAAATGGCAGTAGAGACAGAATGTGGGCCCAGGTATGTAGCTGCAGTTCTTTCTAGGCCATAGAGAATTGGTATCTAGGAAAAAAGAAAATAAAAAGGAGCCCATTTTTCTCTAGTGACTCTTACCACCAAGAGCTAATAAATGTGCATGGCACTGTTCTGACAAGGCCTGGGAAACGGGAAGATGAACAAGACAGTGTTCTGGCCCTTACAGCATTAATAAGCTAGTGGATCGCACAGTACCTGCTGGTGAACTTCGTAATTAAAGAATGCTTGGTTTCAGTTGTAAACGATCATTTAACCTCACTGGACTTCAATTTGTTCATTTGTAGAGGAAAGTAAACTAGGTCACTTGGAGCTCAAAAATTCTATGACGAATTCATCCTTTTAAACCTGGCATTTTTATAAATGCACACTTTTGAAAAGGGGGTCATAGGAGTTTAGTGGCTCTAATGCTTTAAAACATGAATCCTTGCATCAGGAGATGAGATTTTTGTTTGAAAGCTGTAGAACGTAGCTTGTTATAGATAAAAAATAATGCACTTTGGTATTTTGTGTGTGTGTATGTTACAAGAAGCACAAAAATAACAGGTACTCTATTGTTTAAGGGTAAGAGAATTGTGCCTTGTAAAATTGGGTTTTTTCTTTTAATAGAAAAATGTAAATCCTAAAATTTTTATGATAGAAATTGTATGAGAAATTCAAAACTAATCAAATGCTTGATCTTTCTGATGAACATTTGATAAAATTTATCTGCTTAGAACAAGCAGGATGCATTTCACAGCTTTATGACTTTGGAGAAGAATATTTTAGTCTCATGTATATGTTACTGTTAAAAGTTTTAATTTCTCTCTATAATTTCAAATTTTAAAAAATATAAATTCAGGCTTAATTTTTATTTTGCATGTGCCCTTAAGAATTTTGATGGCTATGCAGCAAAGTGCTGCACATTATATAAATATGTGTGCATGTGTGTTTATAAAATTTACTTTTATGTTTTAAAACTTTTGGTTTGCCTGTTAGTTATTCAGGACTAACAAGTTTTCCTTTCAATCTGTTTTAGTGAAATTTCCTCCTAACATAGTCAATATCCATGTGAAACATCCGCCTGAGGCCTCCGTCCAGATACATCAGGTTTCAAGAATCGATGGCCCAACAGGCCAGAAGACAAAAGAAGCTCAACCAGGCCAATCGCAAGTCTCTTACCAAGGGCTTCCTGTCCAGAAGACCCAGACCATACATTCCACATACTCCCACCAGCAGGTCATTCCTCACGTCTACCCCGTGGCTGCTAAGACACAGCTTGGCCGGTGCTTCCAGGAAACCATTGGGTCACAGGTAAGCATTATCACCAAGCCTGCTTTAGTAATGTGTTACAGATATGGTATCATTTTAACAAGAAAGCCAGACTTGATAAAAATGGTTTTTATAAAAAAGGCTTTAACAAACTATGACTCGTGGCCATATTTTTGTAAATAAAGTTTTATTGCCACACTCATAGCCACACTCATTCATTTACATATTGTCTATGCCCATTTTCATGCTATGACTGCAGAATTAAATAGTTACAGTGAGAACACATGGTCTGCAGAACCTAAAATATTTACTGTGTGTCTTTTTACAGAAAAAACTTGCCAGTCCCTGATGTACAGAATACATTTATTCATTTGTTTATTGATTGATTGATTGATTGAGTTGGAGTCTCACTCTGTTGCACAGGCTGGAGTGCAATGGCACAATCTTGGCTCACTACAACCTCCACCTCC
>NW_012102743.1:1274181-1279386 GCF_000951045.1 Mandrillus leucophaeus | reverse complement strand
TGAGTTTTGAATTCATTGTGCAATAATAATTCATGTCATCTTTGACAGGAAGTAATATTTCATGTTATCTTTTATTTTCTTATAAAAATTCAGGCCAGGTGCGGTGGCTTATGCCTGTAATCCTAGCATTTTGGGAGGCTGAGGCGGGTGGATCACCTGAGGTCAGGAGTTTAAGACCAGCCTGGCCAACATGATGAAACCCCATCTATACTAAAAATGCAAAAATTAGCCAGGTGTGGTGACAGGCACCTGTAATCCCAGCTACTTGGGAGGCTGAGGCAGGAGAATTGCTTGAGCATGGGAGGTGGAGGTTGTAGTGAGTTGAGATCACACCACTGCACTCCAGCCTGGGTGACAAGAGCAAGACTCAGTCTCAAAAGAAGGAAAAAAAAATCATAAATTGCAAGGTATAGTGCAGGAGTTGCTTGAAGTATAACTTTAGGCCTATATTTATATCATAAAGTGAGAAAAAGGCAAAATTTTCTTTAAAGCTTATCATTGAATGTGCATGGTGAAGATAACCTAAAAGTGTTGGTTCGTGCACTCCATTATGTGATAATGATGGAGGCTTCATTCTGTGGTTTCCCTCCTGTCTTTTGGTTATGGTTTAAACCCTTCATGAGAAGACTAGATGAGATACATTTATTATTATTCCTCTGCTATGTCTTGAATATTAAAAATATATCGTGTGTGTGTATATATGCATGTGAAATACTTGGGGGTAATAGAACTAATTGTCCCTGCTTTAGACACCTGGGAAACACTTTTAGGTACTAAATCAATGGTAGGATTGTCACCTTTCTTCTAGGAGAAGGAGGGAAGATTGTAGACCTGAATGGAAGGCAGCATGTGGGAATGGAAAGAGCATCCTTGTGGAGTTGTAAGACCTTGATTAGAGCTGTAAACCCAGCACTTGGTAGGAGGGAAGCAGCTTCCTTATCTGCAAAGTAGAGATAAGACATGGGGCTCATGAGACTTTGTTAAGATTAATCAAGATAATTGTGAGCCCTGCTTTGCAAATATTGTAGAACTATGCAAATATTAGCTTAGAGAATATTTATCAAGATAGAGTCAAACTTAAGCAACCATCTACCATGACTGTTTTTATATCATGCGCTTTCAGTAAGACAGGGACAGCATCGATCCCACAAACACAGCCCTCATTGGCCTGTGGACACCTGAAATGCGACTACAGGGGACCTAACGTGGCTTTTCATTCCCCAGTTTTGCAAATGCTTTTGGGAGAAGGAACACCATCAATTTAAATGTAGCTTAAAAGTAAAGACAATGTTTATGCTGAGGGTAGGTTTTGACAAAGACAGTGGGGCTGAAGATAAACTTTATACACTTCACAGCTTTGCGCTGAACTGCTGTTGGAGAGGGAGGACAAATTTGGTGCCATTTGCATTGTTTAGTCATTCCAGCTTAGGTTGGTCAGGGAGAAAGGAAAAAGCAGATCTTTTTAAAATTGTGTGCCCAGTACCTTCCTCCCCGTTTCCAAGTTGGAACACAGATGATAAAAAGCAAGAAAATGAGGCATAACAAACTTGTTATTCTTGTACAATATTAGGCGATTGCTGACAAGAAAAGATGAAAAGATACTATTGACTTGTAAGCCTAGAGTATACAATTGAAATGAATTGGCTAATTGATGGAATTACCCAAATAATTAAAACTCAGCGGGATACTTTTGTCTTATCTGCATACATCTCTGACTTTTGGTCTAAAAGATCCAGACAGTGATCTCAATTCTTAATTCATTTTGCATATGTATTCACTCATACACAGCTTCAAAATAAGACCTATTTTTTGGAAAGCATTCTCAGTATATATTTATTGGTCTTCCTGTTCATGAGGAATGTTGCTGGATGCCAAAGGCTGCCCAATTAATTTGTGCAATTAGGGTGAACCAGGCATTTAAAAAATACATTACTGACAAATAATCAATAGTGTTTAGGTGTATCCTACAATCCTACAAAGGAGTTTGAAAACATTTGTGCTTTCTTGCTGTGGTTGGTTTGCAAACGTAGCTATAATCAGGAGTTATAGGTAGATTTTAAATGGCAGAAAATCAAAAACAAAAACAAAACCCTGGATAAATGCTCACTATTGTTTGCTCAGTGGAGCCCTCTTATTAGTTGCAAATGTCAACCATTGAGACTTTTAATGCAACAGTTACCAATAAACATCTATGTGTATATATTGCTATGAGAGGTCATATACAAAATAAATTTGACAGAGATAGCCCTTGTTTCTGTGGCACATTCTAATAATTAGGTAGTAAACGTGGGATTGAAAACTCAAGATGAACTGTGATCAATGTATTTAAATTCAGGAAAGCTTTGTAGAGTAGAATTTCAGAACTGTTTGGATGGTGGAGGAAAATGGATGATTGATGAGGAAACCAAGCTCACAGAGCAGAAAGGGAGAGTAATTAAACAGAGGAAAGAGAACAGTACAAGAAATGGGCAAGGAAGAGCTGTCAGAAGAGATCAGAGAAGTAAAATAGCTTAGGATTCTTGGCAGGCTCTTGCGCAAATATTAAGCCTCTTAAATCTGAGGCATAGTGTAGTATAAATGACTTGCTGGCAAGGTCAGAGTGTCAGGAAGCCCCTTTGACCAAGTGGTCAACTCAGCATCATTAATAGTGGGGCAGTCTGACCTATGTGCCTCCTGCTGTGAGACAGTATAGAGTTTGCAGAATTACCTATGAAGCATTCTTGCCAAATATATCTAACCTGAATCTAATCAAACCCTTAGACTTAACCCCAAGTTTATAGGGAATATGAAGGGTAAAGAAACAAGTTAAAAACATCACATTCAGACAGAAAAAACAATCAGACATTTACAATATAGGGCATTATTGCCTGGTTTCTTAAAAAAAAAAAAAAAAACACAGAGTGTAAAAGAAAGTGAGATGATGTTTGTAGAAAGAGACTACAGAGACACAAAAAATAAGTATAATATATTCACCTTAATTAAATCTTGATTAAAAAAAAAAGCCAGATCTAAGAGATTTTGGGAATAGTTGGGGAAATTTGGACGTGAGCTCTGTGTTAGTCCGTTTTGTGTTGCTGTAACAGAATGCCACAGACTGGGTAATCTATAAAGAAAAGACATTTATTTCTCACTGTTTTAGAGGCTGTGAAGTTCAATATCAAGGTGCCAGCATGTGGCCAGGGCCTCCTTACTAAGTCATCCCATAGCAGAAGGACAAGAGAACACGAGAGAGCAAAACAGGGCTGAACTTGCTTTTGTAACAAGCCCACTCTGGTGATAACTAACCCACTCCCAAGATAATGCCATTAATGCATTCATGAGGGAAGACCCTCTTATTAGGTCCCGTACTCCTAACACTGTTGCTTTCAGGGGATTAAGTTTCTAACACATGAACTGTGGGGGACACATTCAAACCCTGGGAAATGTCATTAGATGATATTTTGGCATTATTAGTTTTCTTATGTGTGATAATGGTATTGCAATTATGTAGGAAAATGTCTTTATTCTTTTTTGTTTGTTTTTTTTTTGAGACAGAGTCTCACTCTGTGGCCCAAACTAGAATGCAGTGGTGTGATCTCAGCTCACTGCAACCTCCACCTCCCTGGTTCAAGGGATTCTCCTGCCTCAGCCTCCTGAGTAGCTGAAGTTGCAGGCATGCACCACCACACCCAGCTAATTTTTGTATTTTTAGTAGAGACGGGGTTTCACTATGTTGCCCAGGCTGGTCTTGAACTCCTGACTTCAGGTGATCCACCCGCCTCGGCCTCCCAAAGTGCTAGAATTACAGGCGTGAGCCACTGCACCCAGCAGGAAAATGTCCTTATTCTTAATAGATGAATGCTGAAAGTTTTAGGGGTGAAATTCCATGATGTTCATAATTTACAGGCACACTTTGTTTTATTGCACCTCACTTAGCTCTTTGTGTCTTTTACAAATTGAATGAAGCTTATGGCAACCCTGCTTATTGGCAAGCAAGTTTTTCTGACAGCAGGTTCTCACTTTGTGTCTCTGTCACATGTTGGTAATTTTTGCAATATTTCAAGACCTTTTCATTGTTATATCTGTTACGCAGATGTGTGATAAGTGATTTTTGTTACTATTGTAATTATTTCGGGGCATCACAAAGCACACCCATATAAGATGGCAAACTTAATTGATAAATGTGTATTCTCTGACTGCTCTACCAACTGGCTGTTCCCCCATCTCTTGCCCTCTCTTCAGTCATCCCTATTGGCTGAAACACAACAATATTGAAATTAGGCTAATTAATAATACTACAATGGCCTTTAAGTGTTCAAGTGGAAGAGTCACACATCTCTCACTTTATTTATTTATTTATTTATTGAGACAGAATCTTGCTCTCTCGCCCAGGCTGGAGTGCAGTGACATGATCTCGGCTCACTGCAAGCTCTGCCTCCCGGGTTCATGCCATTCTCCTGCCTCAGCCTCCTGAGTAGCTAGGAAAACAGGTGCCCGCCACCACGCCTGGCTAATTTTTGTATTTTTAGTAGGGATGGAGTTTCACCATGTTAGCCAGGATGGTCTTGATCTCCTGACCTCGTGATACACCCTCCTCGGCCTCCCAAAGTGCTGGGACTACAGGCCTGAGCCACTGAGCCCGGCCACATCTCTGGTTTTAAATCAGAGGCTAAAAATGATTAACCTTAGTGAGGAGGGCATGTTGAAAGCCAAAATAAGCCAAAAGCTAGGCCTTTGCCTCAGTTAGCCAAGTTGTAAATTCAAAGGAAAAGTTCTTGAAGGAAATTAAAAGTGCTACTCCAGAGAGTACATGAATGATAAGAAAGTAAAACAGCCTTGTTGCTAATACGGAGAATGTTTGAGAGAGGTCTAGAACCACCAACATTCCCTTCAGCCGAAGCTTAATCCAGAGCTAGGTCCTAACTCTCTTCAATTCTCTGAAGACTTGGAGAGGTGAGGAAGTTGAGGAAGAAGAATCTGAAACTAGTAATGGTTGGTTCATGAGGTTTAAAGAAAGAAGCTATCTGCATACCACAAAAGTACAAGGTGAAGCAGCAAGTACTGATGCAGAAGCTGCAGCAAATTGTCCAGAAGGTCATTGATAAAGGTGGCTGTACTAGGCAGCCTTATACTGGAAGAAGATGCCATCTGGGACTTTCATAGCTAGAGAGAAAGTCATTGCTTGGCTTCAGAGGACAGGCTGGCTCTCTCGTTAGGGGCTAATGC
>NW_012102743.1:1271052-1274131 GCF_000951045.1 Mandrillus leucophaeus | reverse complement strand
CCTGGGTTCATGCCATTCTCCTGCCTCAGCCTCCTGAGTAGCTAGGAAAACAGGTGCCCGCCACCACACCCGGCTAATTTTTGTATTTTTAGTAGGGATGGAGTTTCACCATTTTAGCCAGGATGGTCTTGATCTCCTGACCTCGTGATACACCCTCCTCGGCCTCCCAAAGTGCTGGGACTACAGGCCTGAGCCACCGAGCCCGGCCACATCTCTGGTTTTAAATCAGAGGCTAAAAATGATTAACCTTAGTGAGGAGGGCATGTTGAAAGCCAAAATAAGCCAAAAGCTAGGCCTTTGCCTCAGTTAGCCAAGTTGTGAATTCAAAGGAAAAGTTCTTGAAGGAAATTAAAAGTGCTACTCCAGAGAGTACATGAATGATAAGAAAGTAAAACAGCCTTGTTGTTAATACGGAGAATGTTTGAGAGAGATCTAGAACCACCAACATTCCCTTCAGCCGAAGCTTAATCCAGAGCTAGGTCCTAACTCTCTTCAATTCTCTGAAGACTTGGAGAGGTGAGGAAGTTGCGGAAGAAGAATCTGAAGCTAGTAATGGTTGGTTCATGAGGTTTAAAGAAAGAAGCTATCTGCATACCACAAAAGTACAAGGTGAAGCAGCAAGTGCTGATGCAGAAGCTGCAGCAAGTTGTCCAGAAGGTCATTGATAAAGGTGGCTGTACTAGGCAGCCTTATACTGGAAGAAGATGCCATCTGGGACTTTCATAGCTAGAGAGAAAGTCATTGCTTGGCTTCAGAGGACAGGCTGGCTCTCTCGTTAGGGGCTAATGCAGCTGGTGACTTTAAGTTGCAGCCAGTGCTCATAGGCTGTTCTGAAAATTCTAGGGCCCTTAAGAACTATGCTAAATCTACTCTGCCTGTGCTGTATAAAGGGAACAGCAAAGCCTGGATGACAGCACATGTGTTTGCAACATGGTTTACTAAAGATTTTAAGACCACTGTTGAGACTTGCTGCTCGGAAAAAAAGATTCCTTTCAAAATATTACTGCTCATTGACAGTGTACCTGGTCACTCAAGAGCTCTGATGGAGATGTACAAAAAGATGAATGTTGTTTTCGTGCCTGCAATCACAACACCCATTCTGTAACCCATAGATCAAGGAGTCATTTTGACTTTTAAGTCTTATTATTTAAGAAATATATTTTTTAAGGCTATCACTGCCATAGATCATGATTCCTCTGGTGGATTGGGGCAAGATAAATAAAGAGGTTTCTGGAAAGGGTTTGCCATTCTAGATGCCATTAGGAACATTCATGATACATATGAGGAGGTCAAAATATCAGCAGTGAAGATATTTAATTAAATTAGATACTGGAAAAAGTCAAAGCCAACCCTTATGAATGAGTTTGAGGGATACAGGATTTCAGTGGAGGAAGTCACTACAGATGTGGTGGAAATAGCAAGGGAACTCAAGTTAGAAGTGGATCCCGAATATATGACCAAACTGCTGCAATCTCATGTTCAAACTTGAATGGATGAGGAGCTGCTGCTTATGAATGAGCAAAGAAAGTGGTTTTGTGAGATGAAATCGACTCCTGGTGTAGATGCTGTGAACATTGTGAAATGACAACAATGGATTTAGAATACGCTATAAATTTAATTGATAAAGCATTAGTGGGGTTTAAGAGGACTGACTCATTTTGAAAGTTCTAGCGTGGGTCGAATGCTATCAAACAGTATCACTTGCTACAGAGAAATATTTAGTAAAAGGAAGAGTCAGGCAAAGCTGCAGACTTCATTGTTGTCTATTTTAAGAAATTGCCACAGCCACCGCAACTCTCAGGAACCGCCATCCTGATTAGTTGACAGTCATCAACATCAAGGCAAGACCCTCCACCGGCAAGAAGGTTATGACTCGCAGAAGGCTCAGATGATTATTAGCATTTTTAAAGCAATAAAGTGTTTTAAAATTAAGGTATGTACTTTAAGGCATAGCGCAACTGCAAACTTAATAGATGACAGTATAGTGAAAACATGACTTTTATTTGCACTGGGAAACCCAACAAATTCATGTGACTGACTTCACTGTGGTAGTCACTTCACTGCAGTGGTCAGGAACTGAACCCGCAACATATCTGAGGTATTGCCCGTGGTTTCAGATGTATTTTACACAAAGTAGCACAAACTTGATTCTTGAGCAGTTCATTTGCAGATAGGTGTTCATTGTGTTATCCTTTGAATATCTCAGTGTATTTGAAAATTTTTTAGAAAGAAGGGGGAAAATGTTAAAATTTCCTAGACTTAGAAATAGAATAGTATACTTTAAAGCTGAATTTAAAAGCTTTCACTGTAATACATTTAGAGACTTTTTAGAAACAAACTTAAAGTTTTTAACTGTTTAACAGAGGTGTTGGGTGGGTGTGAGGTGACCTGAGGCCAAGGAAGAGAAATTGACCTTGTGAAATGACCAAGGGCCAATCTAAGAAGTCAAGTTGAAAATAAAGGAGATGACTGTAGGGGATTTTGTGAAGAATTAAGCGTCGGGATTGCGTTTACAGGCTGTTGTAAAGACAAATATCATGAAGAAAGGGACTATTCTGAATTTTCTTGCTTCACAAATCAGCTAAATAAATGCTCACTAGAATTGATTACCTGACCCTTAGGGCAGGGAGGTTTGTGAGAAGATGAGCACTAACATCTTTGTTACAAGCAGCCTCATCCTTGATTAATATTAGGAAGGGTGTACTCTTAATTATCAGTCAGGAAGTCCAGGCTGTTTTAGAGATGGAATGATAGAGAATTAATGGAGAGAATTCAGTGATCAGTGAATAGATTTGCTGATGATAGTTAAATTCATGACCACAGAGGACATTTCTTTGGATTGCATTATAATGGGAAAAGAGCAGGAATAATGGAGTTAAAAGTTTCTGTAGTGTTTTCCCACCTTGACGGAGAATGCCAACCTATAGGGAAAAAACCATTTCTATTGTTTTGTTTTTGTAAAAAGTTACGTTTAGTATTTCAGAGTTCTAAAAATATGTTTAACAATCAGATAAATCATTGATTTTTATGTGAATCAGGCTGTCTATAAGGCAGTCTCTATAGGCATCACTAAATCTCC
>NW_012102743.1:1257432-1271002 GCF_000951045.1 Mandrillus leucophaeus | reverse complement strand
CGGCCTCCCAAAGTGCTGGGACTACAGGCCTGAGCCACTGAGCCCGGCCACATCTCTGGTTTTAAATCAGAGGCTAAAAATGATTAACCTTAGTGAGGAGGGCATGTTGAAAGCCAAAATAAGCCAAAAGCTAGGCCTTTGCCTCAGTTAGCCAAGTTGTAAATTCAAAGGAAAAGTTCTTGAAGGAAATTAAAAGTGCTACTCCAGAGAGTACATGAATGATAAGAAAGTAAAACAGCCTTGTTGCTAATACGGAGAATGTTTGAGAGAGGTCTAGAACCACCAACATTCCCTTCAGCCGAAGCTTAATCCAGAGCTAGGTCCTAACTCTCTTCAATTCTCTGAAGACTTGGAGAGGTGAGGAAGTTGAGGAAGAAGAATCTGAAACTAGTAATGGTTGGTTCATGAGGTTTAAAGAAAGAAGCTATCTGCATACCACAAAAGTACAAGGTGAAGCAGCAAGTACTGATGCAGAAGCTGCAGCAAATTGTCCAGAAGGTCATTGATAAAGGTGGCTGTACTAGGCAGCCTTATACTGGAAGAAGATGCCATCTGGGACTTTCATAGCTAGAGAGAAAGTCATTGCTTGGCTTCAGAGGACAGGCTGGCTCTCTCGTTAGGGGCTAATGCAGCTGGTGACTTTAAGTTGCAGCCAGTGCTCATAGGCTGTTCTGAAAATTCTAGGGCCCTTAAGAACTATGCTAAATCTACTCTGCCTGTGCTGTATAAAGGGAACAGCAAAGCCTGGATGACAGCACATGTGTTTGCAACATGGTTTACTAAAGATTTTAAGACCACTGTTGAGACTTGCTGCTCGGAAAAAAAGATTCCTTTCAAAATATTACTGCTCATTGACAGTGTACCTGGTCACTCAAGAGCTCTGATGGAGATGTACAAAAAGATGAATGTTGTTTTCGTGCCTGCAATCACAACACCCATTCTGTAACCCATAGATCAAGGAGTCATTTTGACTTTTAAGTCTTATTATTTAAGAAATATATTTTTTAAGGCTATCACTGCCATAGATCATGATTCCTCTGGTGGATTGGGGCAAGATAAATAAAGAGGTTTCTGGAAAGGGTTTGCCATTCTAGATGCCATTAGGAACATTCATGATACATATGAGGAGGTCAAAATATCAGCAGTGAAGATATTTAATTAAATTAGATACTGGAAAAAGTCAAAGCCAACCCTTATGAATGAGTTTGAGGGATACAGGATTTCAGTGGAGGAAGTCACTACAGATGTGGTGGAAATAGCAAGGGAACTCAAGTTAGAAGTGGATCCCGAATATATGACCAAACTGCTGCAATCTCATGTTCAAACTTGAATGGATGAGGAGCTGCTGCTTATGAATGAGCAAAGAAAGTGGTTTTGTGAGATGAAATCGACTCCTGGTGTAGATGCTGTGAACATTGTGAAATGACAACAATGGATTTAGAATACGCTATAAATTTAATTGATAAAGCATTAGTGGGGTTTAAGAGGACTGACTCATTTTGAAAGTTCTAGCGTGGGTCGAATGCTATCAAACAGTATCACTTGCTACAGAGAAATATTTAGTAAAAGGAAGAGTCAGGCAAAGCTGCAGACTTCATTGTTGTCTATTTTAAGAAATTGCCACAGCCACCGCAACTCTCAGGAACCGCCATCCTGATTAGTTGACAGTCATCAACATCAAGGCAAGACCCTCCACCGGCAAGAAGGTTATGACTCGCAGAAGGCTCAGATGATTATTAGCATTTTTAAAGCAATAAAGTGTTTTAAAATTAAGGTATGTACTTTAAGGCATAGCGCAACTGCAAACTTAATAGATGACAGTATAGTGAAAACATGACTTTTATTTGCACTGGGAAACCCAACAAATTCATGTGACTGACTTCACTGTGGTAGTCACTTCACTGCAGTGGTCAGGAACTGAACCCGCAACATATCTGAGGTATTGCCCGTGGTTTCAGATGTATTTTACACAAAGTAGCACAAACTTGATTCTTGAGCAGTTCATTTGCAGATAGGTGTTCATTGTGTTATCCTTTGAATATCTCAGTGTATTTGAAAATTTTTTAGAAAGAAGGGGGAAAATGTTAAAATTTCCTAGACTTAGAAATAGAATAGTATACTTTAAAGCTGAATTTAAAAGCTTTCACTGTAATACATTTAGAGACTTTTTAGAAACAAACTTAAAGTTTTTAACTGTTTAACAGAGGTGTTGGGTGGGTGTGAGGTGACCTGAGGCCAAGGAAGAGAAATTGACCTTGTGAAATGACCAAGGGCCAATCTAAGAAGTCAAGTTGAAAATAAAGGAGATGACTGTAGGGGATTTTGTGAAGAATTAAGCGTCGGGATTGCGTTTACAGGCTGTTGTAAAGACAAATATCATGAAGAAAGGGACTATTCTGAATTTTCTTGCTTCACAAATCAGCTAAATAAATGCTCACTAGAATTGATTACCTGACCCTTAGGGCAGGGAGGTTTGTGAGAAGATGAGCACTAACATCTTTGTTACAAGCAGCCTCATCCTTGATTAATATTAGGAAGGGTGTACTCTTAATTATCAGTCAGGAAGTCCAGGCTGTTTTAGAGATGGAATGATAGAGAATTAATGGAGAGAATTCAGTGATCAGTGAATAGATTTGCTGATGATAGTTAAATTCATGACCACAGAGGACATTTCTTTGGATTGCATTATAATGGGAAAAGAGCAGGAATAATGGAGTTAAAAGTTTCTGTAGTGTTTTCCCACCTTGACGGAGAATGCCAACCTATAGGGAAAAAACCATTTCTATTGTTTTGTTTTTGTAAAAAGTTACATTTAGTATTTCAGAGTTCTAAAAATATGTTTAACAATCAGATAAATCATTGATTTTTATGTGAATCAGGCTGTCTATAAGGCAGTCTCTATAGGCATCACTAAATCTCCTATATTCAAAGAACAGAAATTAGTCTAATAGAACTATATAGGGTGACAGACAGGAATGGTTTTCTTGAATATAAATCAAGTATGAAGTAGTTGGCAGGTCCTAATGTTGGCAGAGTTAGGTTTCTGTGCTACCTGGAGTAAATTGTGGTAGTCTACATATATTTGAAAACATTTGCAAGCGTTTGCTCACTGACTGTTAGAATTACAACTCCAGTGGTTACAATTACCAGCCACTTCAGGGTAATCTCATGTTTTCACAGGCTTAAAACCCGAACATTTCCATGGTAGTTATCATCTCTGAGGAGAGGCCAAGTTTCAGAAAATACCCCTCCAATCTATCTTTGCATCATAGGAACATTAAATATATTTATCTTTTTTACATAAAAATCAATTGTATAAGGGTGTCCTTTGTTTTTAAATTGGTTCTCTCAACAGTGACCTAAATTCAAAGCTTATTTTGCATCTGACTTTTTGATTGCCTCAAACATGTTTTATTGATTGCCCAATTGCTGGAAACAAACGTTTAGTGACCTAGTTATGCCAGATGGTATGAAAAGGCCTTGTATGGGAAGCATTTAGAATAGCAATATAGAGTTCGGGGTCCAGCTTCCATGCTGAACCTGCCCATTGCCTGGCTGCACAAGCCTGTGCTCTTTGTTGAACCCAGGAACCTGCCATGTAATCAGACAGAGGCATTATAAGGGGAGACAGAAAATTCAGGTGCTTCAAGATTTCCTATTTCAAAATGCTGAAAGAGCAGAAAATTTCACATATAAATACCTGAGTTAATTAATTTATACAGAATATGTTTTAAGTACAGCACTCTAACACAGATAAAGATGATCAGATAACACATGAACCCACTTTTATAGTTTGCAACTATAAAACTCTTAGAAAAGATTTCAAAAGCCGTAAGAAACAAACTTTAAGATTAAGGTCTTTAATACATATTCTACAGAAGAAAATAAACTTTATGTGGATTAGGAAGAAAGGAAAGGACTAGTAGTTGATGTGGAATCCTGATACCACTGGAAAAACTCTTTTTTTATTTCCTTTAATTATTGGTCATATAAATAATAAGCCCTAGGGCAAAATTGGGTTAAAGTGACACAAGAACTGTTTGGGATTCTATTAGAGATGCCAGAAGTTGTTCCAGCAGTTCTCTTTGGACAGGAAAAATGGAAACAGAATGGGCCATTGGAGAAAAAGATTATTTAATTGAAGATAGGTCTCTTTTGGCAGATGCGTTCAGTAACATCCTAAGCTCTAAAGCTTAGCACTGGAACACACACATACACACACACACCCCCCCCATTCTAAAGGGCCAAATGGATATCCTTAGCTTTTGTTTTAAAAAACTTAAAAAAATAAGCTTAATGGAGAAATTAACAGGAAAATATGAGCTCATCGAGGTGGAAAGTATCCTAATTGCATGGCTGAAATTACTTGTTTTTTTTTTTTTTTTTTTTAAGAGTTTCAATTCTTTTGTCACAGGACTTTGAATAAAGAAAAGTATTTCTTGGTTTCCACTGGACAAAAGCCAGTAAGAAGCTGGGGAAATAGATG
The DNA here is from genome assembly GCF_000951045.1 of Mandrillus leucophaeus. Classification (NCBI taxonomy): domain Eukaryota; kingdom Metazoa; phylum Chordata; class Mammalia; order Primates; family Cercopithecidae; genus Mandrillus; species Mandrillus leucophaeus. The sequence goes on along the minus strand of NW_012102743.1, from coordinate 1,266,516 downwards.
TGATGCCTGCCAGCTCCACATGGGAGAAAAAAGATGGGTAGATGGTTGGGTAGATGCAGATGAGATAGGCACTTTGGAAATCTTTTCTCAGAGGTGAGAAATGGTGTTCATTTAGGGGAGCTGAGACATTGAGTTCTGCTCAGAAACCCGCTCTTGAATTTCCACAGTATCTCTTCTGTCCTGACAACCCGAATATTACTGGGATGAAGCCTAAATCTATGATTAAAAACAAAAAACAAAAAAACAAAAAAAACCTAGTTTGATCATGACAGAGTAATGCCAGAATTATTGTAACACTTTTCACACTGGTTATTCTCTAAACTGAGTCCATAAACTATGTAAATATATTAGAAGTCTAAAGAAAAAAATGGTTGTAAAGCATCTTACTTACGCAATCTCCCTTGTGTGGAAGGGGAGCTGAGCCAGGCTGGGTCAGTAGAGGGCAGAGGTGAATTGTGGCTCTTTCTTCCTCCCCATTGCCTGAGGCCACACGCCCTTATGGATAGGGCCCTCCCAGGTGATATTGGACCAGTGCAGTGGCCTGCCTTCTTTTGAAGGAGCTGCTGGGCAGTGGCTGGGGAAGGTGAGGCTGAGGCTACTAGACATCTGTCTTTTTGCTGAGCAGAGAGCTCAGTTGGAGTGTGTGCTGATTGCATTTACTGAAGTTTGGCTTTCTTGAGGTGGAATAAGTCATTAACACCAGGCACTTCCTATGCCATCTGGGCTTTTCTTCAGTGTCCCACTCAAGTACTCCTTTGGCATGATCTAAGAAATATTTAATTGAGTGTTAGTGAATCTGGTTGTCTCTTGTGCCTCTAAAATGGCTGCTCTCTGTAGCCATCCGTGCCAAACCTTACCTGCGTCAACAGCTGAAGGTATCACCGAAGGTGTCCTGCACATCTCAGTGATAGGTGCTGGAACTCCTAAGTGTTTGCTGGTCTTGTTCCAGGAACCTCTGCCAGATTGACTTTCATGCAGGGGCCCTCTAGCCTGGAGTCAAGAAAGATCAGTAAAGACAGGGGTAAGATCCAGAGAGGAAAAACACCGCATGTGAGAGAGAACATGTCTGCGTGTCACTGGGCTCCTGCCAGTGGAGAGGAGAACTGCTCGTTTTACTTGGATTGAGAATGTAGGGCTGGGACATTAGGATAATCAAAATATAGATTCTTAGAACTTCAGAGAATGGGTTGTGACCCAGACATTACCCTTCGTGCGGCCCAGTATCCAGTCTTTACCCAGGCAGATGTCTTCTGGGAACCAAAGAGGCTGTCAGCTTTAAGTGTCCACCTGCCCTGACCTGTTTAAGAGAAGCAAGCCTGTGTTTCTTCATTGGTTCTCCCTAAGCCCCTCCTCTCAGACTTTTTCTTTTCATTTTATTGGCAATGAAAATTCCTGACCTGTTTAAGAGAAGCAAATCTGTGTTTCTTCATTGGTTCTCCCTAAGCTCCTCCTCTCAAAGACTTTTATATTTTTTCATTTTATGGGCAATAAAAATGCCTTTATCATGACATGGAATATCAAATTACCATATTTTATACCTCTAGGACTCACTAAAATAATATACCTATTAATAATTAGACTCCTGTTTCTACATAGGATTAAGCACTGAAAATAATAATTATGGAGCGGCTCAGAGTAGAAGTGTGCTGAGCTACTTCTGATATTGGCAAAGTGGTAAGATTTTATGGTCACTGTGTTTGAAGATGACAGTTCTGAGCATGTTGGAAATAGTTTTAAGAGATGATGGCTTGAGTTGATGGTTGATTTTGGCTCTATACATTATAAGAGATGGTTTCAGGATTTATGGCTGGTATTTCTAGGCTCTGATGGTCTGATGTGGCTCTGTGCTATCCCTCAGAATTGAGATTTGCTAAAATGAAGAGGAATCAACTGGTTTACTAAAAAATCAGTCCGCTAAAATCTGCCCCATAAAATTGTAGCAGAAAAGCAACAATTTTTTATTTATTTATTTATTTTTTGCCGTATATTGAAGAGGACAAAGCTCTTTCCTGAACCTTCTCTAAGACAATGATAGTACTGTTTTTTCCTTTCTCATCTTTCCATTTTTTTCTCCTCTTCTGTCTCCTTTTTTAAATAAAATAATTCATGTATAGAATTGAATGTTCTATTTCAACAAGGTCACTTTATGAGACTGTGCATTTACTCTAGTGACACTGCCATTGTGCAAAGAGCTTGGACACGTCTGAACAAGACTTGCGACCATTGAATATTTAAAGTATGTCTCTAGCCTTGAAGAAAATTCTAGAATTCAAAATATTTTGAATATTTCTAAATATTTTAAACAAAGAGAGCAATACCTCCAAGATGACCACTTTGCAGAAGACTGGTGTAGAATGTGCAAGCTCTCACGGAGTTGTTAAAGAATATGGTCTTAATATTCTGTGACTTCGAGGTAAGCCTCTTTTTTTTTTCTTTTCCTTTTTCTTTTTTTAAGAGATAAGGTCTCACTCTGGTGCCCAAGCTGGAGTGCAGTGGCAGGATCATAGCATGCTGCAACTTCAAACTCTCGGGCTCAAGTGATCCTCCTGCCTCAGTCTCCCAAGTAACTAAGAGTACAAGTATGTGCCACCACACCTGGCCATGGGGCAAGCCTATTTGTAAGACAATACATTTTTATAAAACGAATAGCTGATTTGACCTTCAAAACAATCAGGTGAGACAGGAAAAGCAGATAATTATATCTCCCATTTATTTATGTGAAATTTGAGGCTCATAGATTGGGACTAGCTTGTGTTGGTATTTCCAAGGTGATAGCTCTCTCTCCATTTTAGCAAACTCATCATATCTTGGACCCTCAGTTTCTTCATTTTTCAAGTAACTGGATTGGCTAAGGAGACTATCAAGGTGTCTTTGAGCCCTCCAATGCTCTGTGATGATTTCTACATCTTTGTTCTTTTCTGTAATCTTAGACACCACTGGTGCTGACATATGCACAGGCCATATGGACAAATCAATGTCAAATAGAGTGAATGAATAACTATACTGGTCTCTCAAATCCTACTGACTTGAAAGACTCCTCTCTAGTATCAGTTTCTCTGAAAAGCTTTTTAGTGCTTCTTCAACCCACACTTCTCTCTGTTCCTTATATCTTTATTGCATTTAGAATCTAATCAGTTTTGAATTTAAATATTTTAAAGTTGTTGCTTTTGTACCTTGTTTCTCTTTCTCACCAGCATGCACTTTTTATAAGGCCAGGATCACTTATGACTTGATCTCAGAACTAGGCACAGATGAATTGTGGGTAAATAGGTTAGTCTAGGTTGTGCTTCAGTAACACATTAGCATAACAACGTTTACGTTTTGTGTGCATTAGACATCTTATAGGTGAGCAGAGGACTCTGTATATTTCAGGGACTTGGGTTGATAGTGGTTCCATCATGTTCCTGCCATGTTATCCAGAATATATGGCTTCCTTAATTCCTACAGCAGGGAACAAGAGGTTCTGCGAAGGACCACACTCATTATCTTTCCCATTGCCCCCTGTTCAGAATGAGTCCCATGGCCATACCTGTTAGTGCTATGGATGGAATTATACCTCCCATCCCCAAATTCATATGTTGAAGCCCCAAACCCCAATGTGACTGTATTTGGAGACAGAGCCTAAAAGGAGATAACTAAGGTTAAGTGAGATCATAAGGGCAGGGCCCTGATGTGATAGGACCGGTGAGCTTGACCTCTCTGTTGCTTTCCCCACACACTTGCACAAAGAAGAGTCCATGTGAGCACACAGCCAGGTGGCAGCCACCCACGAGCTAGGAGGAGGGGCCTCACCAAAAATTCACCATGTTGGTACCATAATCTTGGGTTTCCAGCCTCCAGAACTGTGAGGAAATTAAAAAAAAAAATCTATTATTTAAACCACCCAGTCTATGGTATTTTGTTATGGCAATCCAACAGATAGTTTTGGAGCTGGGAAATGTGGGGAAACAAGTGGCTCTTTGGGGAACAATGGATGTTTCTGCCAGAAGAGTCAGGGCAGTGGGCAAGACAGACATGGTTCCCTGCACCAAGGGATCTAAATGAACCTGTTAGTGTTATTTGTGGCTTTCAGTTTTTCTACATGACTTGCAACCAAACCACAGGTAATTATTAGTTTTGAGTTCTGTGTACTTGGAAGAGACACAGAAAAAATGGAAAGCTTAACCAAATGAGGCATGCATTATAATTTCACATAGTGCTATGAGGCCTAAAATGTTTTTGGTTCCTTTCATTATCTCTATATAGACATGAAACTTAATAGAGAATATTTATCTCAATATGGTTGTAGAAATAAGCATTGGAGGTCAGGCATGGTGGCTCATGCCTGTAATCCCAGCACTTTGGGAGGCCAAGGCAGTCAGGAGATCGAGACCATCCTGGCTAACATGGTGAAACCCCGTCTCTACTAAAAATACAAAAAATTAGCCGGGTGTGGTGGTGAGCACCTGTAGTCCCAGGTACTCAGGAGGCTGAGGCGGGAGAATGGCATGAACTTGGGAGGTGGAGCTTGCAGCGAGCCGAGATCACGCCCCTGCACTCCAGCCTGGGCGACAGAGTGAGACTCTGTCTCACAAAAAAAAAAAAGAAAAGAAAGAAAGAAGATTGGAGAAGATAGGCGTTTATGGTCATGATTTCTGGGGGTATTCAGGTTGCTATGTCGTAATAATCATGCCTGTATGCACGTCTTTATTTTCTCTCTCAACATGAGTCTTTCTTTTTAGACACATTCCTGGTAATCAAACTTAAAATAAATCTGATCTACTCCCCATCTAGTACTAGGGTTTATGATGTGATTTGTGTTGTTTCGCCCCAAGGAAAGGCTAACAGGAATTATGGTGTCAGAATAGAATCATGACAATACTGTACTTAAATTTTCTTTTGCAACTTAAGAGCAAAACACACATATCACAGCCTGGAAGAAGACTTGACTGTTGAAATGTTCAAATCATTGTAGAGGTGGATAAAATAGGCAGCTCAGATTTTATCTTTTCTTTAGAAAAGATGTCAAGTAGAATCATAAGTTTCATGCTTAAGAGATTTTTCTTTTTTTCCTTCATATGTTACTTTAAAAACCATTTTTGTCTTAGTGTAACTTTAAAAATACCGTTTCATAAACTGAAGTAGTTGTCTGGAATTCCTTGAAGCCCATGGTTTGGCTTCAGCAGGTTTTAAACAAATACACTGTCAGAAATCGATGTGGATACATTTCCAGCAGTTAATGCTCTAGTCACAGTAGACACTTTGTAAAATCAATAGCCTGAAATATCAGAGGATTATAGTTGTATCAGATCCCCCAAATGCCTAACGTTGTTTTAATTACTCTAATAAAAGAAAGCTGAGTGGACTTAAAAAAGAAAGAAAGAAAAAATCCTTGCCTATAAAGAATGTTCTGCTCAAGCCAAAGCAAATTTTTTTTACAAGTTCTCTTAGAAAATCTGGAAGTATTTATGCATTTTCCTCTTCTCATGAGACAATGCCTGTTACCCAGCCAGTTCTGCATCGTACACTGCTCTTTGTGACAACGACCCTTAGAACAAGTTGATCAAATATGTTGCTCTAGTTGCATTAGCGATAGGGGTTAGAGATTTAGAACTTTTTACTTTTCGATGCATAGAAATAAGCGTATTTAATGATCTAGTGCTGGGATACTAAAGAGTGTTCATGAGGCTTTCTAGTTTAATTTGGAGCCATAGTCGATTCAGGGGCTAGAAGAACACCATTTTGCTCAGAACATTGTCAGGAGTCACTTTTCCAGAGTGGAGATGTGTTTATATCATAGTGAAAAGACAGTTTAACAGGAGTGAAGAAGAGGAAAGACGAAGTTTGGATTATTCCAACCTGTTACATACAGTCAGTACTTTTCCTGTAGGGGACTTCATTCTGATTCTTATGAAAAGAAGTTCAAGATTTCCAAAAAAAAAAAAAAAAAATAGGATTAACATTCCTCACCCAGATTCATAGTATTGATGGTGTAGCTTTTGTTTACTAGAATACCCCAAGGCTTTGTGCCAGAATGTTAGAGTAATGTGCTTCTGAATGTGGATGGAGGTGAGGATGGCACCTGCACGGGTGGAATAATTTATGGGACATACCTGTGCAGTGTGGGTTGATGGATTATAATGTCACTTTATAATGGTCACAGCCCAGTACACCCAAGATCTGCATTTCCATGACCATCTGGAATCATTTCTGAGATCTTGCCTATTGATAATTATTGATAATTATAGCTACCCAATATAATCTAGAATCGAGCCATTTAAGAGCCGTAACTGTTTTCAGGAAGGTTAGAGCTGCCCTTTGTGTGTACAGGTTAGTAGGAAAGGGCTGGCGTGAGGTAGGGGTAAGGAAAAGGCAGCCCGTTATTATGGTTATCCTTGATTAGGTGACCCAGGTCAGGGTGTGAGGATACAACCAGGCAGGCTGTGGCAGCATGGAATCTAATGTATCAACCTGGCAGGCAGGGGGCACCTGAGGAACACTGACTTTCATAGGATTGCCCTGCCACAGGCAACCTTGCCACCATAGCTCCTTGGCTGCCTTCAGCCCTGCCCTGGAGCTTTCATAAAATCATAGAACTTGGGTACTTAGAGGAGTATTAGCAAATAGTCTGTCCTTACAATTTTATGGGTGATGCCGCTCACATCCAGAGAGGTAAATCAGTTTGCAGTTGAGTTTGTGGGAGGTGGGGAGTAAAACTGAAGCTTTTTAGTGTCTAGTCTTGCTCTGTCTCCCAGGCTGGAGTGCAGTGGTGCGATCCTGGCTCACTGCAAGCTCTGCCTCCCAGGTTCAAGCAATTCTCCTGCCTCAGCCTCCCAAGTAGCTGGGATTACAGGCACCCGCCACCAAGCTTGGCTATTTTTTGTGTGTTTTTAGTAGAGACTGGGTTTAACCACATTGGCCAGGCTGGTTTCGAACTCTTGACCTCAAATGACCCACCTGCCTTGGCCTCCCAAAGTGCTGGGATTACAGGTGTGAGCCACCGTGCCTGGCCAGTCTTTCTACTATTACACGCTGACTCTTAGCCCATTTCTTCTAGGGATGGAGGATTCACAAGAAACCATTGCTATCTCAACCTGAAAGGACAGCTATATTCTCTAGGACCTGACTTAGTTAGAGAGTCACATGCTGTGTGGTATTTTGTGATTGGGCCATGGATCCTTGAGGGGAAGGAGCACAGTGAGCTCCACTGCTGTTGCTTCATGGTCTTGGTTCTCTGGCACCAAAACATGGCACCATGACAAGTAGGATCATGATGTCCCCAAAGCAAAATCATCTGCCGCTTGAACGTCAATATTTACAAGTTGAATTATTGGGATTCAGTGATACCATGTTGTACTTCTTGAGCAGAATTAAAATGAAATCCATTTAATGACATGCTCTCCAGAGCATTAATTCACTGAGTATTTCTTTACTAGCCAGAGCGCTTTTGAGAAAACCTAAATATTTTTAGTAAGATCTTAAGAATATCTTTTTCTTTTATTTCTATATCTAACTTCCATGTTTATTTTGTACATCTCTTGTCTGTAGGCTGAATCTGGGACATTGTATATTGAATAACTACTAGATGAATTGCTCTTTTGTTAAATAAGCCCAGGTTTTCAAAGGAGGAGCCTGGGGGAAGAGATCTAATACTGATCGAGAGCCCAGTGGGGTTTGGCCATATGGCTGTCTCATATAGAGTCCATCTCACATGTGTTGTCTCAGTCCACTCAAGAGCTCCATGAAAAATGGATGTCTCAAGTTCCATTTTATAGAGGATGAAATAGGCAGAGAGACGTTGAGAGTTTTGCCTCTAGTCATGGAGGTGGTAATTGGTAAAGTGAGGATGTGAATGTTTTTCTATTTTCAAAAACTGCCCTCTTGCCATTTACCCAGTTATGGGTCATTCTTACACTGCTTTTCACTGAGTTCAAGGGGAATGTGGCTGTGCAGAGAAGTCCGCTTCCTGTTCATAATGTGCTAATGCTGCAAGGCAAGTAGATATCTGGGAGTTTGCTTTGTGTTCAGAAATCTTTTTACTGTGGCTGGACAGCATTTGTTGAGGTAAGAGATTATTCATACTGAACGTAACTCCTTTCTGCTGTTTGTTTGAGAAGAAGTACAGTCAGTGGGCCTCTAATAATCTAATTTCAAATTTTTGTCCTCTCATTATTACTGATCATGTTTATCTGCAATATAATTTCTTCCTTTTCCTCCCTGTGAATGATATACTTTATCTTGGTAATTCTTTTTTACATTTCAGGGGAAGTACTAGATCTAGAACACTTTACCTTTATGAAAACACTTCTGTCTTTCTCCTTTTCCTCCTCTTCGTCCTCATCAGTCTTTCTGTACTTACCATTGTTTCAAAGATGCTAATTATTTAATTGGAAGCAATACAGACTTTTTTGCTTTGAGGAAAGGAACTATGATGCTTCTTTTCCCCTGTTTCCTGGTTGATTTTTATATCGAACTATACATTTAATCTCAAATTTGGAAAACCCTCCATGGTTTAGCTCCACATCTTCCCTGACTCTGCACACCCACTCTTTGTTCCTTCGTATTGACGTGCCTTCCCCTGTCTTTACCCTCCTCTGTTGCCACTGGCTCTTCTCCCAGCTGGTGGTTGGTCTTATGCTTAGCTAGAGCCGTTCCATCTCTTTGGAATCTCTCTCCCCAGTAGAGCCATTGAGTCACTTCCTTGTTTCAGTTCTTGCCTAAACACAGTACTACTTACTCTTGCAAGAGTTACAACGAATCAGACTTCTGTTTTATTTCATGTTTTCCCTCGGTGCAATCTCTACGAGTATTTTTTGAAACCTGTATCACTTCAACATTTTGAGTTTTATTTGCCCCTTTGGTCCTGAAAGATTTCTTTACTCGAACTTAAAATATATATTTTTTTTCTCTAATTTATTTTTCTTTATTTTATTCAAAGGTAAGTGTATTCATAAAATAATGTTTTAAATATAGAATAATATATAGTGAAAATTAAAACCCTTCTCCTAACAGCTACCCATCAAGTAACCACTGTGAAATATATTATTCAAAACATTTTTATATATGTATCATCTTTTCTTCAAATTTTTATTTTATTTTATTTTT
>NW_012102743.1:1236670-1253369 GCF_000951045.1 Mandrillus leucophaeus | reverse complement strand
CATATAAACAGAACCAAAGACAAAAACCACATGATTATCTCAATAGATGCAGAAAAGGCCTTTGACAAAATTCAACAGCCCTTCATGCTAACAACTCTCAATAAATTCGGTATTGATGGAATGTATCTGAAAATCATAAGAGCTATTTATGACAAACCCACAGCCAATATCAAACTTAAAATGTTTTATACTTCATTGTATAATAGTCCTTCATAGCATAATAAAATGAGTTATATACATGTAATGAAGACAATTCGTAAGAGTATTTCAGTTTATCATTTTTTAGTGTTTTAAATAGTAAGATTAAGTAATAGGTTCCTGACATGTGGCTATCTTTATGGAGTGGCCCTTTTAATAGATAAATATCTGAACACTTTTAATAAATGTGTCCTGACAGTTTATCAAATGGCCAGTACTTTAATGCTGGTTGTAGGTTTTACCCACACCAGACACAAGTTGAGGGAGGATGATTGGAGCCTGGATCCAGTCCATGCTCTGCTCATCAAACTCTATGTCCTGGTGCGGGTCACATCCTAGAGCTGCTCTTTTCTAATCCCCACACAGGGGTTGATGGAGTCCCAGTATCTGTGATTGGATAAGTATCATTTAATCTCACAATCCCTGGGGTTAGGATTACTGACTCAGAGGTTGGATGATCTGCTGAACTTCTCACTGCTAGTAAGAAGTATCCGGGATTTCAATCCAAGTCTGATGATTCCAGTCCAGCACTCTTCTTACCACTACTGCTGGATTCTCCTTCCCCAGGACTCTGCACAGTGCAGCAAACACTCTTTGAATGAGGGTGCATTGCAGGTACTGTAGGTACCAGCAATTGTAATACCTGAAAATTAAATCTTCTAAAACCTTGTGAAACCATACTCCACCATCTATCACAATCTCTTCAAATCATTATTCAGCTCTGAAGCAACTCCAGTGGTGACTTTTTAATTGACAAAAATTGCAAGCCTTGGTTACCAAATGATAAGTTTTGAACTATCTTTCCTCTCACATTGATAGGGAGATGTAAAAGTGACTGTGATCACAGCCCAACTTTGAATATTAGGGAAGTGCTACAGTATTACCTCAAAAATGAGATTAAAGTCTGAAGGTATGTGTTCCCAATCAGGCCAAGATTTAGATTGCATACATTACCCTACAATCTGTAATTTTTGACAACTAGCTTCAAAATTAAAAGTTTTTTTTCACTGTTGCTTATAATAATTTTGTGTTGTAAATGCAGTAACATGGATATTTGTGGAATAATTGTAATGATTCTTGAATAGCCTTACCATCTGAATCACAGGGTTCATACAGATGTGCACGTAAGAAGGGTTGAAAAGTTATTTTCATGCACTCAATGTTCCAGGAATCATGACCAGTGTACTGGTGAATCAGGGCTGGGAGTAGCTTTGTTTGTTTTTCTTTCTTTTGCCTTATTTGTATAAGTCCTGAAGTTAGAGGCCGAGGCAGCATGAGCAACTCTAGAGATGTGGAAATGAGGGAGGAGGAGATAAGACAAAAGGAGGTGGTTAGGAGGCCATCTGCTCAGACGCAGTCCTATCATAGATGTGAGAGCAACAGAAACACTTGAGTTCTGCTGTGGTGTGTAGTAACTTGTATTTCCTAGATGGGATAATGTAACCCATCAGTATGTAGTGACCACAGAACCTTAGACCTTGCAAAAGTTGTAAAGGTCATCTGCTTCAAATCCTGGGCATCCCTGAGAGATGGTTTTCCATGGTCAGTTCCTAGTGAAGTCAGCATCTTCCATTGTTAAGGAGCATTAACTGTTGAAAGGATCTTCTACTTAATGAGGTTGAATCCACTCTTTCTATGATTTGTAGCCTTTAGTCCTGCCAATACAAGTTAAGCATCCCAAATCCAACAGTCTGAAATCCAAAAGGCTCCAGAATCCAAAATGTTTTGAGCACCAACATAACCCTCCAAGGAAATGCTTGTTGGAACAATTTAGATTTTGCACTTTTGGATTTGGGATGCTCAACTTGTAAGTATTTGAAAATATTCTAAAACCTGAAAATAACTGAAATCTAAAATACTTCTAGTCCCAAGCATTTTGGATCAGAGATCCTCAACCTGGACCTTTATCATACAATAGGCTTCCTCTTGCTCAGGGTATCTGAACACTGCTGTCATGTCTGCACGTAGTCTCACCATTCCTCCTTTCCTCGGTTGATCCTCACAGGACTTGGTTGCCAGAACTTTCATTTCTCTGCTTGCAGTGCTTCAGCTAGGTCATGCATGGGCAGAATCCTGGGACAGCTGTGTAGGGTTGTAGTGTCTGTTAATCTGCAGCCCAAGGTTGTGTGAGCTTTTTGAGGCACTGTAGCCTGTTTGACCTGATAGGATTTTTGTTTTGGACTTGATTTAGCTGAATATCAGGTTGTAAATTTAGCGCATTTCTCCAGGATTGCTTATTTGTAAGACACATCCTGAAATGATGAAGTTTTCCATGTGAAGGTAGTGAATAATTCACAAAGGAGGAATTCCATGTGTGTTTTTAACTTGTAAAACATCACCTCAATCTGTGCGTAAAAATATAGTTAGCGTGAGCCTATATCCACGTGATTACTCTCACCAAAGAACAGAACCTAGCAGTCATAGACAAGGATTTTCTGAATGCTGATCTCATCCTATTCCATGTGATTCTCTTCAGTGTGGCCTTTTGGTGTGGGAGAGAGAAGATCTTTCCTCTACCTTCTTTTCTTCTAGGCATGTCTTACATCCAGGTGAGACCCTGTGGTGTTCAGTGATCTCTTGGGTGAGAACTCTGAGTATGGCCACAAAGATCTCTCAGATGAAGTTTCTGGCTGTACATCGATGCCTCTTCATAGTTAAATAACTGAAAGGCATATGGAGAACTTTCAGTCTTGTTTTAACTGTGACTTCATCTCTTGTAGCTTATTCTTATACTGTGCAGACCTAGTTTCAAGACACACACAGTGTTGTGGTACCACTTATACTACCATTTATTTAATCAATTTGGATGGCTTATGCTGCTCTTGGCCGTGGACCTGCAAAAACAAAGCCATGGGATAAAGCGGACTGAATCATGTAATGAAAACCTTGTACCTTTCTGGAGGCCTGGTTGAGAAAAAATGATTTATTTTTGCCCTACCCAATAAAACATTCTAGGAATCCAAGGTGAAAATTGGATTTTAACTGCCTCTAACATTTTGAGCATATAAAATCAGCAAGTGTTGAGTGTTTTGCTTGATTAGGAGACGAACCTAAAGAGTCCAGTATAGGAATGATCTGTATGTGATGTGAACTGGTGTCTTACATCAATTTTATAAAACTGGAAATAAACCCTAAGCACGCTTTGGCAGCCAGGTTGCAACAGTGGGGACCTCTGTGTTTTTACAGAATCATTTTGTTCCCAGTCTTAGGCCTGGTCATTGTTGCCCTTTCCTCCCTTCAGTCCTTCATATTTCAGGGTTACATGTTTTGTGATTAAGCTCAAGGAGTATGGAAACTACCTGATTCCAGCCCTAAGTATGTGCCTGTCTTCTCTCAGGTTCCCGTTTGTTCTCACGTTGGATGTGTCTCTCCCTCTTCCTCTCCCCTCTCTGCGTGTACATGCGGATGCATGTTTGTTTCGCTGTCTCTGGGACTACCTACCCACCTACCACTTTATCATATTTCCTTTGGTCCAGTCTTCCTCCATGTCTGAGACTATTCATCTGTGGCCCCACCGCTGTTCCAGCCTCGGGGACTTTCCCTCACTGCACGTGGTTAAACACTTCGCTGAGAGCCCTGTCTTCAAACAGACTTCTCCAAGTCGGTGCATTGGTATCTGGCACACAACGTCCCTCGCTGTTTATCCAGTTGTGTTGTTTTATGAGAGAATTTCCTTATCTCAAGGAATGCGTGTCACGTGTCTACAGGAGTTACTGCCCCGGTTTCAAGAGATGTGATGGTCTTGGGCTTTACTGACGTACACTAGGGCTTTTTTCAGTGCCTTCCCCAGAATTACGTGTTTTTTCAAGTTCATCTAAAAGAAAAAAGCAATTGTTTTGGTATGCCTACTTTTGCTTAACTCAAAATGTTTTCAACACCAGCTTTATTAGGGAAATTCATTTTGTCTCAGGGTCATTTCTGATGGAGTCTGGTACTTTCGACAGGGCAATTAGACTAACTTGTTTGATTGACAGGACCATTTACAATCTACTCCACTCACACGCCTTCTACTCCCTGGGGAATCCGACAAACATTAGGGACTTCAAATGGGACATCTGGAGTAGGGAGCTTTTATCTATAATAATAATAATAATAATGATAATGGTAATGAACCTGACACATGTAAGTGGTCAGCTATAATGTTCAGCATTGCACGTGCCTTTTTTCTTTCATGTTTCATGACCCTGTGAGAAAGATACTACTATGCAATCTATGTTATGGGTAGGAAAATGTCTAAGATAATGCGTGTAAGAAGTCCTACAGTCAGAATTCATACTCAGGCCTCTCTAACTCCTGAGTCACATTTTTAATCACTATCATATACTGCTGTTGGAGAGCACACAGCATCCTGTTGAAATCATTAAAAATAATGAAACCTTAGAACATCAAAGCTATGATGTAACTAAAACTTAGCTGGGCCTTCTGTGGTTTGGTCTTGTTTTACAATTTGGATATGTAGTCACTTAGAGCCTTAATCAGAATGCTGCATGCTTGGACCTGGCGGGAAAGAAACGCTGTCCCTGGAGGCCTGCCAGGTGACTGGTAACTACTACCTGCTGTCCTTCTGTGGGCCACCACCTGCCTGGACCTTCTGTCACCACACACTGCTCACTAGCCTGGGGTATGGATGCTAAACTTCCATTGGTTTTCTTGTTGTTGTTTTTTTTTGAGACAGAGTCTCTCTGTCGCCAGGCTGGCATGCAGTGGTGCGATCTTGGCTCACTGCAATCTCTGCCTCCTGGGTTCAAGTGATTCCCCTGCCTCAGCCTTTTGAGTAGCTGGGACTAGAGGCATGCACCACCATGCCCGGCTAATTTTTTGTATTTTAGTAGAGATGGGGTTTTACCATGTTGGCTGGGATGATCTCGATCTCCTGACCTCATGATGTGCCCGCCTTGGGCTCCCAAAGTGCTGGGATTACAGGCATGAGCCACCATGCGTGACCCCTCCTTTGGTTTTCATACAGCCATTGCTTGCCTGGATGGCCTACAACTAGCTTGTTCCTTAATTCCCTAGGTTGTTTGTTCCTTTCTTCATGCAGTGTTTCCTGAGCATTTGCAACATGTACTGTGTACTGGAATATAAACATAAGATACATATGCATTGAACAGAAATGCATCGCAGAGGCAGTAGACTATATAGACAGTGTTGTGGGATAAAAAGGAGGGAGGAACTCATTGGAATTAAGGAGATAGGGGAGGTTTCATAGTGATGGTTCTCAGAGCTATTAATACATGTCAAGGGTTGAATAAAGTCTATTCTGGGAAAGAGAAAAGGAGAGGGTGTTCCAGGGAGACGTGCTCCTTTTGGAAGGACGTGGTTTGTTCAGAAAATAAAGAGCCCTTTGGTATGTCTGCAGGATAGAGGTGGATGGGGACAAGAGATTGTCTCAGGTGGGAATAGGAAGGACCTTATAGATCATTCTGGAGTGTGCAGTTTTCAGACAATGGAGAGTCAGTGAAAGGTTTTCATCAGTAATGTGATCAGATATGAATCAGATTGGAAAGACAACTCTGGAAACTGTTGGGAGGATTTTTGTAGAGACTGAGGCAGAGGAAGGCAGAATAACCCCTTGGATGCTCTGCGTTTACACAGGAGACAAAAATGTGGGGTGTGTTAGCCTGCACAGCAGGGGTGGAGAGTCAGGTGGTCCTCCCCTCAGGCTGGCCTTTGGATAGGTCCACAGAGCAGGATCTGTTTTCTTAGGCACTTCCTTGCCCCACTGAGGTGGTCTAACTTCAGGCCCCTGCCTCTCAGCTTTTTCTCACTTCCTATGGTTGACCAGGAGTCTTACCTGGTCTTAACACTGGACAACCGTGTTGCACCAGTAGCCTGTAAGTCCTGCTTTTCTGCCTGCTCAAGCCGGTCTTGCTTAAACATGCTGGCACCTTCCTAGCTTGGCTGACCTCCCCGGGTCAGAACACTTGGCTGCCTGGAGCCTTCGTCTTTGCTACAGCTGATTTGGCCCAGCCAGTAATTGTTTCTTCTGTCCTGTCAGTGCCCAGGCCTTGGGGTTATAGGAAGATCAGAAGCCTCTTGTAGGTGGGACCTGTGCCATCTTCTCACGTTTTACACACATGCCATACCCTTAGAGTTCTGTTCCCAGATGATCCACACAAGAGATTTAAAGAGACAGATACAACTAAAATCTAAAAAGCCTATATTGATCTTATGCATTATGAGGTTCTTATTAAGAAAAAAAGGCATTGGAAACGTAAGTTTTATAAAGTACTCTGAGCAGTGACAGATTTTCTTAGACTGGAAATACCAAGGTGCTGTCATTTGGAAATGTACTTGTTCATTTTTGTGTTGTATTGATTTCTGTCCAAGTATTTTCTTTGCAAGTTTTACAGTTTTTTTCCTTTCTAATTGTGTCGATAACAAGGGAACTGGTTTATAGTGTGACTGTGAGGTACAGCAGTGCTCTGGGGCTGGGCATCCTGCACTCAGTTAACCTTCATATTTCACACCTAATCATTGCAGTGTGGCAAAGCGCTCCCTGGCCTTTCAAAGCAAGAGGACTGCTGTGGAACTGTGGGTACCTCCTGGGGCTTTAACAAATGCCAGAAATGCCCCAAGAAACCATGTAAGTAATGTTTCCTCACTCCTTTGCAGGTCAATGTAGCATATCTGTTTTTTATGATTACTCGTTTAATGATGAGGCAGTATTAGACTTTCAAATAACTCTCTTACTGAATTCTAGAATGTAGTACTATAATATGCATTTCCAGAAAATTTGCAAGTCTGAAAAAGTTTTCATGTCAATTATTTTGTAATAAGCACAGTTATTAATTATCCTCTTTAGTTGGATTACTTATGGGGAAAAAAAGTCTTAAGCGGTAATGAGCTAAAATGGACTTTTTGTCTCAGGGGAAGAGAAAATAAGACTCTTTTAAAATGGTGAGTAAATGTTTCAAACCCTATAAAAAGTCAGTGCAGTTGTTATTTCCTAGGTTTAAATTCCTTAAATGAGATTTTTATTAATATCCACAACGTATGTTGTAGTTTTTGTTATATTATCGGTTTTCAAATGTCATTAAAAGGAAAGCTGAAATGGAGAAATAATTGGTTGTTGATTTGTAAAAGAGAAACTTGTAATCACTAGGACACAATTCTTTCCCATTTTTTCTAACACTGGTTTTATGCTGTCACAGACCTCAGCAACATTAATCTGTATTAACACCCCCAGGCTTTGATTTGTTTTTAAAGTATTTTTCAGAACATATTGATCTGAATAAATCAGGTTTACACCTTTTTAATACTCTCTTACCAACAATAATTTGTACCTTTAGTTTTTCAATGTAGTATTAACTCTGGATAACTGATTTCTAATATCCAGAATATATTATTAGAATATAATATTCTAATAACTTTAGTGAAAAGTTCCTCATAGTTAATGAATTCTTCATTTACAAAAATAATCCACGTAAATAAGGACATTTTCAGTACTGAGAGAATTTTCCAAGTAGATGTTCTAAGCTGATTTGATGATCATTTGCAATGTGAATTTCCAGGAAGTAGGTTGAGTGTGATGGTTCATCCTCATTGGAAGATCCATTTGCTTAAAATTATTTTGGCAACCTGACCAAAGGGATCGCTATGATACATTTGGTTTGATTTAAAAATTTTAGTGTTTGAAGTTAGGTAGACCTGAGTTCGATTCCCAGCTCTTTCATTTACTATTGAGTCTTATGGATCATTAAACAGGAATCTATAGCTAAAACGTTGAAAAGGCATTGCCCTCTTTTGTTTTTTCCTTAAACCTGCCTCTTCTTTGTTTACCGTGTCTGTCTGTCTGTAGGAATATTGAGGAGGATGGTATGTTTTCCACTGTTAGGTCGAAGGATTAAGGATGAGGGAAGTTAGTTTCATAGAACTTTGTTTTGGGGCTAAGTCTATGTTCTCTAATATTAAATACCTTCCCCATCTTTCTTATTTTTTTTTTCATTTACCCTCTTCTTTGTGTATCTTTTGCTTAGCTGCTTCTCTTCTCTCTCGTGTCTAAACCCCAAAGTAGCAGGGATGTGATAGACATTTAAGGTAAAGCAACTCCTACTGTCCTTTTTTGTTTTTTTAATCCCTCCACTCTTGACCTTTTGTCATTTTTGTCTAGAATTGCGTCATTTTTATCTAAGATGAGTTCATTGATTTCTGTGGTTTGTGAGCTCTATATTTTGATCTTGATAAGGACTTAGTTGAATGTGAACGTGCAAAGTTTGTCACTTTTAACTACATGTTGATGAAAATAAATCCATATGTTGGCTCATTTAATGTATAAAATTGAAGAAACTGCTTTCACTTCAGGGAGGGCAATGTGGACTATGAATGAAGTAAACTATTAACATCTTGACATTTATTCTGTTTGTGCTGTCTTATGTGACTCACTCCCAAGAAACACTCAGGGTCACATTCTTCCTGTGTCATTTATAAAGTTTTCCTTTCCTTGGTTGGGACTCCTCTCTAAATCATGTTCAGTTTGGAAGGAAGCAGACTTTCCTTGGCTTTCTCCGCTATGGTTTTGTGTTCCACACCTCTTTTTTTTTGTTTGTTTTTTTCACTCAAACTAGTTCCAACTTTACTTTTCAAGTGGCTTTTATTTAACATTTGAAGTTTTTATTTAGCCACATACAGAACGGCCTTTCGTTGTTGATCGTTTTTTTGTTTGTTTGTTTTTGCCGTGAAAACTTAATTTTAAATCTGCAAATGATTTCATTAAATAGTTTGTGACCCATTAGAAATGTGCTTAGCATGAACAAGTCACTTGTCCTTTAAAACTTTTGAGAAGAAAATGAACATAAAATCCTAAACTGAGGAGGACTGTAAGAGATTGCCTGGTCTGGCTCTCTGCCTTGAAGTAGATGACGGTTGAAACTTCTAAAACAAGTTAATATCCATCTCTTTTGTCTTTGAGGAGTTTGCAGCCAGAGATCCCACAATCTCTGCAGGAAGTGTGCTCCAGTGGTCTATGGGACAAGACAGACGTGAGGCCAAGGAGCTGAATGGGGGAACTCCCACACGCCCATATCTCCCCTCTTTTAATTTGCCTTTCCCAGACGCCTCACTGTGATCTCTTTTAGTCATCTGGGGGAATCTGAAGAGAGAGGAAATACAGCAAAGAAAAGAATTGAAGGAGAAGAGGGACACCCCAGTACATATTCACCCTGTTTGTTTAGTGGTGATAGATAAAGCTCATATGGGGAGGCTGAAATAATTTTATGTTTTAATAGAAAATTTCCCTTTTTATTTTCTACTTTCCCCTTTTACTCCTCTTTCAAGTCTTTTTAATGGTCTAATCTTTCATCCCATTTTGATTATAGCTTGTTTTCTGTTGCGTAGTATTCTCTTAATAGAATTCCTTATTGCAGGACATAGCAATGGCATTTGATATTTTGGGAGTGCTTGTCACACTCAGGCCCTGTGGTAGGCATTTTTCATGAATTCTCTCTAAACTGCGGAAGTACTCTTCCTGCTCAGTAGATGGGAATTACCCTCATTGTATAGAATTTCTGTGTGAAACCCAAGAGGCTTGTTTCCCAAGGTCACAGCTATTGATAGGAAGAGGATTTGAAACCCACTTCTGCCACATCCCAGAACTTTGTCTGCATTTACTATGCCAGGTGGCCTCTCAGGTCTCACTCAAGAGTATCAGAATCTCAGGAAATAGGATTTTGTTGAGAAGTTGGTGATTGCAACATTTGTATTGTTTGCCTATTCTGAGTGCAGCCCTTTTAATTTCCTGACTTCCTCTCATCATCTGCCTATTCTTCTCAGGTTCATAATAGTAAGAATCATCTCATGACTAGGATGTCCGAGCCAGTAATTAGGATGAGTGTATAATTTATTGTCTAAACTGGGACACTTTGGGGAGTAAAGTACTGTTAATTAACTTTGCTGGAATAACAGACATCACCCAGAATGTTCCAGGACATGTAGTAACCCTACCTACAATGGATAAGAAAATCCAAACCCTGAAGCACATCACTGGGGAGGAATAGATGCTTTGTAATGGAAATATGTAATCGCTAATTAGAAGAAAATGTACAACAATCTCAAGATTGTTTCAGTTAACATAATAAAGATTTACTGATAACTTCTTGGGACTTTATTGCAAAATAAGAAGTATCCTGAAAAATAAGCAGAATGGGAAAGAAATTATGGAGATATACATTGGTATTGGTTTCTTGTATTAATAAATGAATAAGTAAGTCTGCTGATGCCTTAAATGGCTTCAGATGTCGCTTATAATAGTCTAAGATTGTAAGAATGTAAACTAAGTGTGTAACAAAGCATTTCTTCCCTTACAGCTTATCATGGATACAACCAAATGATGGAATGCCTACCAGGTTATAAGCGGGTTAACAACACGTTTTGCCAAGGTAAGACTAACTGAATTCATTGATGTGGACTCAACAGTTGTTTTGGCTTTTTAGAAACATCAGTTGTTTGCCACAGCTTGCTCATTCGCCCAGCCTGTCACAGTGAACCATCTCATGTTCACTCCTTTTGGCTAAGGAAATAGAAGGAAATAAGTTTAAAGTATGGTTATTGGAATTGCTTTATTACCACTGACACTCGCTGCAAGTTTTTAATCTAAAAGAGTTTGGATAGGAGTTTGGATCACATTAGAGAGCACATGTGGTTTCCATGCTAGTCATATCCTTGCATGGGCATGTGCACATATGTGCTTGCATGCACCCACATGTACCTGGCAGTTCTACTTCATTGCCAGTGCATGGTTGGGCAACAGAGTTCCCTTTTCTCCTCTCATCGAAATGTTGTTGGTCATCTCAGGAACTAGATATCAGAGTAAACACATTTTGCCTGGGCAAGAAGAAAAGCTATGTAGCTAAGTATGAAATGCCCTGAACACTTTTGCTCAGTTTATGTTGAACAGTACAGCAAAGTTGTACAAGCAGGGGGAAGCTGGGAGATTGTCTGGTCCAGTGTCTACTTTATAAATAAGAAAACTCAAGCCCAGAGAGGTTAAGTGACTTTCTTGTGGCAGCATAGAGCTGAGATTATCACTTGAGTTTACCAAGGCCTAGTTTAATACCCAATATGATACCATATTTTGTTTTAGTTACTTTATGGGAAGATCAATGCTTCTAATTTCCCTTTACATGTCTAGGATGAAGATGTTATTAGTAACTTGGAAATACGTGTACACTGAAACTGAGAAAGCAGAGAGCCTCCCAGAGTCTAACAGAACCAAAAGCCATGTTGAGAACATGGCACATGTCTTTTGACTTGTGTTCTGAGGCTCTGTATCCTTGACCAGCATATGTATTTAGGATAGAGTAGATTAAGGTCATGTTACAGAGTATAGGTTAACCCCCTATTCAAATGGCTCATGTCAAAGGAATATCTTGATTACCTGAGAATTTTCTCAAGTAAATTGTCTATAGTGCTGCATCTGTGTAACTTTTTTGATGTGTAGAGTCTTTGTTAAGATAAAAGACTTTTCTTTAGAAATGCACATATATTCTGTCTTTAAAAGACTTTTTCTTAAAAATATTGTAAGCCCTCATCGTGTGTCACAGAATGTTGAGAAAATTAGAATTAACCACTTAAGGAGAGGCCACCCGTGACACATTTTGAGAAACATCTGTAAAAGTTAGTAACATGGGAATATTGGATTAATCTACATAATTTTAGAGTCAGAATTTAAGGTATCATTAAATTAATTAGATGAATGAATGAGTAGGTTAAATTAAATAATGAACAGATTTTAAGATGCATATTTTACAGTATAAACCAAGTTATTGTTTTATAGATTTGGATAAATGTCTATAGCCTTAGCACATTTGTAGAATGCATTAGTAGAAATAGAATGAACAGGGCAGTGGAAGTAACAACCTTGTACACTGTGCCCATCAGACTGATTTTGGGGTTTGGATGTTCAGTGTTCATTATTGTCTTTTGGTTAATAAAGTCAACCAGGTTTGTGAAGGGCCCAGAAACATGAGTGTGTTTAGCACACAGAAGTACAGACTGAAGGGAAATATAATGGCTGCCATATAAACACGCCTTTAAATGTTTGTAAACATGCCACTAAATGACTAACTGTCCTACAAAACAAGACGTACCTAATCACAGGGGACATTTCAGGAAACTAGGTGTCTAGGGGCTAAAACTTACGTGAAAAGCTGAGCTGTAATTCCTTTCTTTTTATTCACAGTCTCTGTCCCAGGGGACAGATGGTAATGATAGCGTCATAGAACTGGAATGTGCCTACGAGCCATCTAACCTTATATACCGTTCAGGGTAAAAATACTCTATCATATCCCTGGCCAATAGTTATTATGAAACTATCAAATCACCTGTATGGACAGGAAGCTCAGTAGTTCCAAAGACATTTCATCACAAGGTTGTTGGGGAACTCTATTCTGCAGAAAAGGCTTTCTTGTAGTTGTTCCATTAAACTAGAGGACAGAGGAGGGTCCTTGTTTATCCTTCACTATTTCAATCCTGCATAGCTAATTGTTACATTTTCCAGAATGTCAGATGCTCCTAATTTCTCTTAATGTCAAATGGATAAAATATACATATGTTCTCTAGGTATGGTGTGTTTGTTTTTATTTGTTTGCCATTTTTTACCATTCATGGATACTTGAAGACAGAAGGCTTACTCTCAGATAGTTTTATGGTGTTGTTTCTTCCTTATGTATTTGGAATAATTCACAGGAGAAGACATTTGGCCTTGAAGTTTTCTTTTAGAAAGTGTTTCAGTTATGGAGCAAATTAATAGCTATACTATTATTCAGATTTCCCATTACTACTTTGTGTCAGTTTTGATAATCTGTATTACCTTAGAAAGTGCCATTTTATCCAGAATGTCAAATTTATTAATATGAAATGTTTTCCTAATATTCTCTTGTTTTCTTTTTAATTTATATAACAACCCCCGTCCCTTTTAGTTATATTGCTATTTGTGCTATATTTGTTTTTCTTGGATTAGGCTTGCCAGTGGTTTATCAATGTTACCAATTTTTTCCCCCAAAGAATCAATTATTTGCCTTGTTGAAAACATTTGTCTATTTCACTGATTTCTGTTCTTTGTTTTCTTTTCCTTTAACTTTTTGTTCAATAGCTACTGTTCCTAATTTCTTCAGATGCATACTTAGGTCATTGATGTCAGCCTTTCTTCTTTTCCTGAAATATAAATAAAAGTAAATTTCTATCAGTCTAGATTCTGACTTTAACTGTCCCTTAATTTTGTGTCATATTCTTATCTCTAAGTTCAAGTTTTAAAATAATTTCCTTTTATTTTTTATCAGCATATAATAATTATACATATTTACGGGGTATGTAGTGATGTTTTGATACTTAAAATGTGTAGTGATCAGATCAGGGTATTTAGCAAATCCATCATCTTGAACATTTATAATTGGAACATTCAGTGTATTTTCCTTCTACCTATTTGAAACTATGTAGCTATGGAACACTAGAACTTATTCCTATTTAGCTGTTGCATTTGTCCGTTTTCACGCTGCTGATAAAGACATACCCAAGACTGGGCATTTTACAAAAGAAAGAGATTTAACTGGACTTACAGTTCCACATGGCTGAGGAAGCCTTACAATCATGGTGAAAGCC
The DNA here is from genome assembly GCF_000951045.1 of Mandrillus leucophaeus. NCBI lineage: Eukaryota > Metazoa > Chordata > Mammalia > Primates > Cercopithecidae > Mandrillus > Mandrillus leucophaeus. The sequence goes on along the minus strand of NW_012102743.1, from coordinate 1,239,575 downwards.
AAGGAAGAGCAAGTCACATCTTACATGGATGGCAGCAGTCTGAAAAAGGAGCATTTGTGCAGGGGAATGCCTCTTCTTAAAACCATCAGATCTCATGAAAATTACTGTCACAAGAACAGCAAAGGAAAGACTTGTCCCCATGATTCATTACCTCCTACCAGCTGTCTCCCGTGACACATGGGAATTCAAGATGAGATTTGGGTGGGGATACAACCAAACCGTATCAGCTGTCATTTTGTATCTTTTAACAAATCTCTCTTTACCTTCACCTTCCCTCTACCCTTACCAGCCTCTAGTTATCTTCTGTTCTACTTTTTACTTCAATGAGATCAACTTTTTTTAGCTTCCACATATGAGTGAGAATAGGTGGTGTTTAACTTTCTGTTCCTGGCTTATTTCACTTAACATAATGTCCTCCAGTTCCATCCATGTTATACAAATGACAGATTTCATTCTTTTTTATGACTGATTAGTATTCTGTTTTGTATATACACCACATTTTCTTTATCCATTCATCTGTTGTTGGACACCTAGGTTGATTCCTTATCTTGGCTATTGTGACTGGTGCTGCAATAATAAGTTCAGTTTTTAAAAATTATTCTGATTTTATTATTGACCCATGGATTATTTAGAAATGTATTGCTTAATATCCAAATACTTGTGAAATTTTTCTTGTTGTATCAGTTGTTGAGAGAGGTGTTAAAATTGCCTGCTATGATTATGGAATGAATGTTTTTCTTTCATGTCTGGCAAATTTCAGTGTGTGGTTTTTTACCTTTACAATGGGTGTCTTATAGAAAACATGTAGTTGAGTCTTGCTTCTTTTCTACATTCTGATATTTCTGCCTCTTAATAGGGGTGTTTATTGCAGTATAATCTAAAGTAATTGATCCAGGCATAGCCCATAATTGGGGCCTAGCCTGAGAGGGTTTTTGGCTTTGCTCAGGAAATAATTCAAGGCTGAGCCAGCAGTGAAAGAAAGCAAGTTTATTAGAGTAGCAGGTACAACAGAATGGCTGCTCCATAGACAGACCAGGGCTATCCCACAGGTGGGGTGGCCCAGCATAGTAGCAGCAGCAGCAGCAGCATACAGCAACAGTAGCCATCCAGAGCAGCAGTCCCTGTAAATGGCTGGCTAGCTACATTTAATACTCACTGTTAATAATATGCTAATTAAAGGTCAGGTTATTTAGAATTTTCTAGAAAATAAGTGGAGGAGTTCCCGGAACCATGTAAGATAACTTCTGGGTCACTGTCATGGCATTTGTAAACTGTCATAGTGCTGGTGGGAGTGTCTTGATGCTAATGAGCAGTGAGGGTGACTAGAGGTTGCCTTCATGGCCATCAGCTGGTTCTGGCCGTTTTTTCTGCTGCATCCTATTTTGATTAGCAGGGTCATGATTAGTGCTCAGAAAATAAGTTCTGCTGATCTCCTACCTCATAATTATTGATGTGGTTAGATGTAGGTCTATCTAAACATCTTTGTCTGATCAGGAATTTTTTTGTTCTTTTCTTGCCCTTTCCTTAGAATTCCATTTTAATTTTGGCTTTTTACCAATACATTTTTGCATCACTTTACCTTTTTTTTTTTTTTCTTTTTTTGAGACAGAGTCTTGTTTATTGCCCACGCTGGAGTGCAGTGGCACGATCTCAGCTCACTGCAACCTCCGCCTCCTAGGTTCAAGTGATTCTCCTGCTTCAACCTCCTAAGTAACTGAGTAGCACCAACACACCTGACTAATTTTTGTATTTTTAGTAGAGATGGGGTTTCACCATGTTGGCCAGGCTGGTCTCGAATTCCTGGCCACAAGCAATCCACCCATCTCTGCCTCCAAAAGTGCTGGATCACAGGTGTGGGCTACTGTGCCTGGCCTTTTTGTATTATTTTAAAGGGAGTGCTCTAGGAATTATAATGTATGTAGTAACTAATAGACCGTTTATATTATAATTCCTAGAGCAATCAGGAATTTAACAGTTTAACTTTTCACAGTCTATTTAGAGTTAACATAGTACCTCTAAACAGAAAATATAGAAACCTCGCCTCCAAGCAGATCCTCTTTTTGGCCTGAAGATCAGTCTCCTGCTTACGCTCCATGCCATACCCATAGTAAAAACCACCATGAGAGTCTCCCAGACAGTAGTAGGATTTCCTCTTACTCTATGTTGGAATTATTTATTCACATTATATGTTGTTGTTCACCTCTTTCTTTTCCTGACAGGCTGATTTCTCAGACATCAAAGACCCAGTCTTATTCACTTTTATGAACCCAGAGGCCCAATTTTTAAAAAATAGATTCGATGTGGATGAAGAAAGGGTTCATTTGTTATTGATGACATAAGAAGCTCTTTTTTTTTTTTTTTTTTTTTTTTGACAGAGTCTCACTCTGTCACCAGGCTGGAGTACAGCAGCATAATCTTGGCTCACTGCAGCCTCTGCCTCCTGGATTCTAGCAATTCTCCTGCCTCAGCCTCCTGAGTAGCTGGGACTACAGGCACGCACCACCACATCTGGCTAATTTTTTTGTATTTTTAGTAGAGACAGGTTTCACCATGTTGGCCAGGATGGTCTTGATCTCCTGACCTCATGATCCGCCCACCTCGGCCTCCCAAAGTACTGGGATTACAGATGTGAGCCACCACGCCCGGCCGAGAAGCTCTTATTATAACTTTATTTTACTTGGTCAAGTACCAGTGACTTACAAATAAAACCAAAATATTTTTAGTGATTCATGATAAACTATGTTTGTAAGCCCAGAAGTCATAAACTTATAAAGAGGGAAATAAAGAACTAAATAATTTAATGAATTAATTTGATTTGAATAACTAAATTTACTGTGTGCCAGATGCTTTGTTTAATAAGCACTTTATGTCAGTTATCTCCATTAGCCTTTAAAATTTCTTTTTA
>NW_012102743.1:1226596-1236620 GCF_000951045.1 Mandrillus leucophaeus | reverse complement strand
AGCTGAGGCAGGAGGGTTGCTTGAGTCCAGGAGTTTAAAATCAGCCTGGGCAACAAAGCAAGACCCCGTCTCTACAAAAACAATAAAATAAAAACGTGCTGGGTGATTTCTTTTTAGAGTAGGTACCATTATATCTCATTTTACAGGAGAAATTGAGACCTAGAGAAGCTAAGTCATTTGTACAGCATATTGCTTTTAAGTGCTACATGTAGGAATTAAACCAAGGTAGAATGAGGCCAGAACTTATGCTATCAACCATCTTGTTCTGTTTTAGGGAAAGGGAACTAACCTTTATTGATCATTTACTATGGGTTAGTCCATATGCTATCTACTTGGTTTAATCTTCAAACAGTCCTATGAGATTTGGGCATTATTAGTCCCAATTAGACACTGAGACAGAGAAAGTAAATAACTTTCCCAAAGTCACACAGATAATTAATAAGCCCAACCAGGGTTGTACTCTCTGTCTCTCTCTCTTTTTTTTTTTTTTTTTTTTGACGGAGTCTCGCTCTGTCGCCAGGCTGGAGTGCAGTGGTGCAGTCTTGGCTCACTGCAATCTCTGCCTCCTGGATTCAAGTGATTCCCCTGCCTCAGCCTCCCAAGTAGCTGGGACTACAGGCATGCACCACCATGTCCGGCTAATTTTTTGTATTTTTAGTAAAGACGGGGTTTCACCATGTTGGCCAGGGTGGTTTTGATCTCCTGACCTTGTGATTTGCCCCCCTCAACCTTTCAAAGTGCTGGGATTACAGGCGTGAGCCACTGCGCCTGGCCCCAACCAGGGTTATACTCTCACACCACCTATGGCCACCTTTACTAATTATATATTTGTATGTATTTTGTAAAGTATCACTGATGCAGATACTAGCTAATTAGAAGATATTCCATCTGTTGGGAGAGCTAATAGAAGTCAAAGAAATTAATATTAATTTTGTTTTATTTGATTAAAAAGTGATGGTTATCAGCCAGCTGCAGTGGCTCATGCCTGTATTCCCAGCACTTTGGGAGGCTGAGGCAGAAGGATTGCTTGAGGCCAGGAGTTTAAAATCAGCCTGGGCAACAAAGCAAGACCCCGTCTCTACAAAAACAATAAAATAAAAACGTGCTGGGTGTGGTGGTGCATGCCTGTAATCCCAGCTACTCGGGAAGCTGAGGCAGGAGGGTTGCTTGAGTCCAGGAGTTCGAGGCTGCAGGGAGCTATCGTCGTGCCACTGCACTGAAGCCTGGGCAACAAAGTGAGACTCTGTCTCTAAAAAGAAAGAAGGAAGGGAGGAAGGAAGGAGAGAGGGAGGGAGAGAACGTTATACAACACATTTCTTCTACTGGCTGATTAATGTTTTGAACAATTTATATTAATAAAAATACCACTTTAGAAGTGATAGAAATGCACATTTGCAAGTAATCACTTGCTGTCTATTTTGCATATTAGAATGGAGAATTATTCAAGTAATTGCATGGGTTTTTTTTTTTTTTTTTTTTTTTCATTTTCCTGTGTTGGTACGGCTGACTGACCCTCAGCAAACTTTGTTCATACTGAGCATATTAGATGGTTCTACCTTAGTCAATTCACTGATGGTCTACTGGTAACCCCAAATCCTGGCTTAGGTCTCAGGAGGATATTTGTAAAGCAGTGTTATACTTTTTGGCAATGATTCTAGAGTGAAGTAACACACAAAATTCTATTTCATGGGGCCTCAAGGAGGCACTGCTAAATTACATTACAAAGGCATTTGACTCATAATATGATTTCATTCAGTATAATCTATTAAAATTACTATTGAGGGAAGGGCTTAATTTCACTCCCTTTGTGATATTGATGGTCAGTAAAATGAAATTGAACTTGCTCACATTACATATGTACATTCAGTTTTCCTAGACCCTTAGAGCTTTTTGATTTTGTTTTCCTAAAGTTTTTCAAAAGGAGCCCATTTAGCATCTAATTGCTCGTGCCTTCCACATTGTTCTTACAGTCTAATGTCTTCTCAGTTTACAAAGCACTTTTAAAATTAAAGTGGTTAATAACTAGAATTACATTATTTCCTTCAACTAAGTGAACTAATGTCTTGAAACAACTTTTACTAATGTGCACTCAGTAACAAAGAACCAACTGTATACATGTTAATTTGAAGAGCTTTCAAATAATTGCCTTCAAAGTTGTTTTTTTTTCCTCCTCTCTAGTGCTGCTGCAATTATCTTTTCAAAGGAATGATTTATTACATATACACACCCGGAGCTCCAAAACAGCCTTGCTACCCTCAGCATTATGGAATTGTTATAATTTGCTTCATTTATCATAACAAACAATGCAGTTATATGCTCTGATAGATCTAGAGTGGCATTTGTCATTTGATTATTTTGCTATAAAGGTTTGATGTAGAACTGGAATTAAATGAAATAATACCTTGCAGAAATAATACTAAGAGCTCCTATGTCCGTGCTGCTTTTCTTTAATACTCAGTCCTTCCCTGAGTGTAAATACTGAGTACTCTCTTTTGTCCATATTTTGCCATAAGTGGGTTCTTAAAAAGTTAGATGTAAATCTAAGTTTCAGAAATAGAATTTGGTTCTGAAAGTACTTGGAGAATCAGTCTGTTGAGTGAAATATTTTATTAAAAGCAAATATCTCTTTTGACATATTAAAATCACTTACCAGTTTCAGTTTACAAGGACAAAATCAACTTAGTATTGTTTTCTACATTTTTAGCACGTACTGTGGGCAATACCACAGTATCTCAGCACGTGCTAAAATGTAATTAAAAGACATCTACACTTTTATAGTTCAGTGTATGTATATTCCTTATTCATAGATCATCTCGAAGACTTTTTAAATGACTCAGTATTCCACAAAGATTAATTGCTGGGGCACTCCTTGCTATAGACTGAAGTATGTGTGATGAATGATGGCTAAGACATTGTTCCTGCCCTTGGAATTTAGTGTAATGAAATCAGTTTGAGTGAGCAGGATGCAATTTGCTTTATTTACTCTTCAAACTAGCTGAATTTTAGCTGACTCCATATGAGCCCATTAAAGGAAACAGGAAAGAGCTAGCCACATAATTTTCTTTCAGCGCCATTCTATTATACTCGTTCTGCTTTAATAAAATAAATTTATGAAACCGATACATTGAGGCACAAGAATGCTCATTACCAAAACTTTCAGTGTAGCCTCCTTTCAGATAAAAAGTTCCTTGGAGTGCATCGGAAATCACATTTTATTTGGACAAAAGAAAAGATAATGTACATATTTTCAGGGGGCGTATCTGTTATTAAATGAGACTCAACAGTCTTGATCAATATTCTGCATAAGGAGTTTTTGGTTGTAAAGTGCTTGTCTGGACTGTAGCTTGCATTTCAGACCTCTTAATGACTACCAAAAAAATATTGAGTGTGAACTGCAGTACTGTGAACAGATAAAGGAAGATTGGTTTTCGAATGCTTTGAGAACACTAGATAAATGAGGACTAGAAAGTGCAGGTGAGACCCCCAAGAAAGCCTGCCTGGCTGGAGAAAAGAATGTGTCTTGCAGCATAGTGCTGGATTGAAACAGGTAGGATGAGATGAAATGATTGAGAGTTTTAGGGCAAAGCTCTTATAATTAATCGCATGCACCGTTTGCATTATTCTCATCTAGAGAATATTTGTGTTCAAATCAGTGGCTTCAATTAGTTTCTTAGCAAACAAGCATTAACATTTTTAACTGGGTTTATTTGCGTGCGATTAATTATGGGCTTTGTGATATGTGCTGGGAAAACAATTATTGGATTTGTTCTGCTTTTAACATAATGTTAAAGAAAAATATTATTTATAACATTTGTTAAAGGACAGTGAGGCAGACTTTATTCAGGTAACTGTTGTAACAGGTATAAGGACTACTGCAGTGGAGTTTTGGGGTAGGGGAGAGAGATTGGACTCAACTCTGAAAAGAAGGAAAAGTAAAAATTTATCACCAAGGAGTGAGGGTGAGGGTGTGGTATCAGTGGATGAAAAATTACTAAGAGGACACATCAGGGTAAGGGGGGATTCTGGCTAAACCAACCTAGGAGGGTATTCTTGCTGAAGGCAGATCACGGTGAGCAGACATTACCTAGGGGTTGGTGGAAGATGAGGAACCCAATCAGATATCCAGCATGGGGGATTCTGGCTAAACTAACTTAACAGGATTCTAGCTAAAACTGGACAATGCGGAGACAAGTACAGAAGCATGCATGAAGGCAGAGCCTGGTTGAGAAGAGGGTTCAGAGGAGCCTGACTAGAGTTTGATCAAGGAGAGCATCTTTGTCAATGGAACACTGAAAGGCCATTATGGCAACCTCTTGGAAATTTGGAAGAAAATGGATTTATGGCTTAGACCAGAGTCATTATTTTACAGGTATTGTCAAAGGTATACACCTTTGACCTATTTTCTTGATGGAAATAAAGCCCTTTTCCCCTCATATACCTAATAGTTAAATGAATTTACTGTCATTTTTCTGATGGCAGTATTTCTCGTATCCTGTGCTTGTTTTCTGCGTTTGTTTCTTATTTTGGGGAGGATTTGCCACATAAAATCCAGAACACCCAGTTAAATTTGAATTTCAGATGAACAACAAGTAACGTTTTTAAAGTAAGTACATCCCAAATTATTTATTTGAAAATCAAATTTGACTGCTATCTTGTATTTTTATCTGATTAACCTGTATTTCGAGGTTATATTCTTTAACAGATCCTTTAGTGAGGGTCACTAAAGTGTATACTTTATGTGTCTGAAAATATCTTTATTTTGCACTCATTTTATAATGAGACTACTTGTGTGTACAATTCCAGATTGGCAGTTGTTTTCTAGTGGTGCTTGACTATATTATACCAATGTCTTCTAACTTCTGTGTTTTGACACCTCTTCCTTTGTAGATAATGTCTTTCTCTCTTTTGAGATAATCTCCTAATTCCTTATGTTCTGTAGTTTTATCATGGTGTGTCTATATTTAGATTTATCTTTATTTTACTCAGAGTGTAATGTCAATCTGAAAACTCATGTCTTTCCTCAAATTTGAAAAGTGTTCACCTATTACGTCTTTAAATATCACTTTCCACCATGCTTTTCTGCTGAAACTCCCATTAAACAAAAGTTGGAGCCTGGTTTTCATGGCTCTTAAAAAATCTTTTGTCTTTTTATTCTCTTTTTTGCTGCATTTTGAATGGTTATCTCAGTTCCATTTTCCAATTTTCTAATTTCTGCTTTACTATGCCCATCTAGGCTTTATCCCATTTGTTACATTTTTAAGACTGTTTTTCATTTCCAAGGTTTCTAATAAATTATTGTTCATAGCTACCTGTTCTTGTTTTACGTTCTTTAAGTATTCATTTAACTGGTTAAGGCATGCTGAAAATCTTTAAAGAATCTTGGTAAAACCATTTCGTAAAATTATTCTCATCTAGAGAATATTTGTGTTCAAATCAGTGGCTTCAATTAGTTTCTTAGCAAACAAGCATTAACATTTTTAACTGGGTTTATAAGCTTGCTTTGAATCAGAAGTTTATTTTCATCCTCCCCACCCTTTTCCTTTTTCTGTCTAGCAATTCTATGGAAATTTCCACTTGGAATCTGGGGCCTGTTGGTCTAGAGCTAGATTATAATGGTGGCTTCTGACCCGTGGAGCTTTTCTTTTTATGATATTTGCATAAGAATGTGATAATTTTCCTTTTTCTAATATTAGTAAATTTACTTTTTGTTCATGATTGCCTTATACAACTTTTCAATCTACTTATATATTTTGCTAACTTTTTTTTGTTTGTTTATGTTAACTTTTGTTGAATGACTGTTTAGTGGAGCCATTGTGTTAAGTGCATTGGATACAGCCTTGTGAGATGAGTAGTGGGGTGTGTGTGTGTGTGTGTAGCTCCCTCTTTTCCAGAGCTAATCACTGCCCTTTCAACTTCAGATCAATTTTATCTTATGAAATTTCAAGTAATTCAGTAAGTGTTTTCTTTAGTGTCTGGCTTCTTTCACTCAACAGTATAGGGCCAGTACAATTTTCATTTTTAGAGTTCTGCCTTGTAAAGTGAAAATATTCGTTGATGTTTTTATTTAAATGCTTTTTCCCCTCTTTCATCTTGTTCTCTGACTTCTCTGCTTAGGCACCATTGCCCCAAAGTTACAGCTTTGTCTCCAAAGTTGCCTTCAGTTGCATTATCATTAAGTGAGTTGCTACATTTCTTCCTTTCTAGAAGGTTTTTGGGAATATATAAGAGAGTGATGTGGGCATAAAGATGAAACTTAGATGAGATTAGGCACATTCAGAGTGGTATGGTTGTAGACACAAGCATTCCTGTACACCAATAATAGACAAACAGAGAGCCAAATCATGAGTGAACTCGCATTCACAATTGCTACAAAGAGAATAAAATACCTAGGAATACAACTTATAAGAGATGTGAAAGACCTCTTCAAGGAGAACTAGAAACCACTGCTCAAAGAAATAAGAGAGGACACAAACAAATGGAACATCTTTCCATGCTCATGGACAGGAAGAATCAATATAGTGAAAACGGCCATACTGCCAAGAGTAATTTATAGATTCAATGCCATCCCCATCAAGCTACCATTGACTTTCTTCACAGAATTAGAAAAAACTACTTTAAATTTCATATGGAACCAAAAAAAGAGCCCGTATACGCCAAGACACTCTTAAGCAAAAAGAACAAAGCTGGAGGCATCATGCTACCTGACTTCAAACTATACTACAAGGCTACAGTAGCCAAAATAGCATTGTACCAGTACCAAAACAGATATATATATAGACCAGTGGAACAGAACAGAGGCCTCAGAAATACCACCACACATCTACGACCATCTGATCTTTGACAAATCTGACAAAAACAAGCAATAGGGAAAGAATTCCCTATTTAATAAATGGTATTGGGAAAACTGGCTGGCCGTATGCAGAAAACAGTAACTGGACCCTTTCCTTACACCTTACACAAAAATTAACTCAAGATGGATGAAAGACTTAAATGTAAGACCTAAAACCATAAAAACCCTAGAAGAAAACCTAGGCAATACCATTCAGGACATAGGCATGGGTAAAGACTTCATGACTAAAACACCAAAAGCAATGACAACAAAAGCCAAAATTGACAAATGGGGTCTAATTAAACTAAAGAGCTTCTGCATAGCAAAAGAAACTATCACCAGTGCAAACAGGCAACCTACAGAATGGGAGAACATTTTTTGCAATCTATCCATCTGACATAGGGCTAATATCCAGAATCTACAAAGAACTTAAATTTACAAGAAAAAATCAACTCCATCAAAAAGTAGGTAAAGGATATGAACAGACACTTCTCAAAAGAAGACATTTATGCAGCCAACAAACATGAAAAAAAGCTCATCATCACTGGTCATTAGAGAAATGCAAATCAAAACCACAATAAGATACCATCTCACGTCAGTTAGAATTGTGATCATTAAAAAGTCAGGAAACAACAGATGCTGGTGGAGAGGATATGGAGAAATAGGAATGCTTTTACACTGTTGGTGGGAGTGTAAATTAGTTCAATCATTGTGGAAGACAGTGTGGTGATTCCTCAAGGATCTAGAACTAGAAATACCATTTGACCCAACAATCCCATTGCTGGGTATATACCCAAAGGATTGTAAATCATTCTACTATAAAGACACATGCACATGTATGTTTGTTGCAGCACTGTTCACAATAGCAAAGACTTGGAACCAACCCAAATGCCCATCAATGTTAGACTGGATAAAGAAAATGTGACACATACACGCCATGGAATTCTATGCAGCCTTAAAAACGGATGTGTCCACGTCCTTTGCAGGGGCATGGATGAAGCTGGAAACCATCATTCTCAGCAAACTAACGCAGGAACAGAAAACTAAATACCACGTGTTTCACTCAGTGGGAGTTGAACAGTGAGATTACATGGACACAGGGAGACGAACACCAGGGCCTGTCAGGAGGTGGGGGACTAGGGGAGGGATGGCATTAGGAGAAATACCTAATGTAGATGACAGGTTGATGGGTGCAGCAAACCACCATGGTACGTGTATACCTATGTAACAAACCTGCACATTCTGCACATGTATCCCAGAACTTAAAGTATAATAAAAAAAAAAGAAGATGAAACTTAGAATCTATTGTTCTTGGTATATGTTTTGGAAATGATAGTAGAAAACCAGCAGGTAAGAACTAAGACTGCAGGGAACCAAACTTGATAATTCAGTTCTTCAAAACACTTAGAAATGTTTAATGTTCCTTTTGTTTAGCCTAGCAGAGGTTAATCATAATTTTCTGTTGTATTTTCATTTAATCTCAGAAACTGTCATGTACTTAGTGTGATGCCAGATCATGTTTTACAATGGTCAATGGCTCAGAGGGAACTGATTGATAATTTACTGATTTGAAGGTGTTAACTGTCCTGGACATCCTGTTAGAACTACTGCTGCACTTTCTAGTTTAAATATGCACAGTATTTTCAGTAAGAATTTAAACAGCTTTTGATCGGGACCTGACCACCCTATTTCAGCATTTTCAAATCAAATTGGTACCATTCCTGTGCATTTTAGAATTATTTTTCTGGTGTGTCCTCTTACTATGCTGGCATAGGATTCAAAAAGGAAATGTGTTTACTTCATTAACTTTTCCTCAGGAAAGACAGTAGTGAAGTGAGTCATTAGCACATTGTATTTTTCAATAGCTCTTTGACCTTAATCTCTGTGGCTATAAAATGAATGGGAAGATGCCTACTGTATTATGAGTGATGAAGAAAGCCCATGATGAATTTGTGTGACTGTGAATATTTCAAGGAGAAGTTAATGCAGTGCCTGTAGACTACAGTCATGAATCCAAGACTAACAGAGTATGTGTTACTAGCAGCGTCTTCCATGTGTAGCACACATGTGTCAAGAAATAAATACAAGCTGTTCTCTGGGCTCTGATAATTCCTTTATCATATTCCCCGAAGACAGAAGAATTGGAAGGAAAAGAGTTGCTGCCACAGTGGTTTGACTTTTTTCAGTGAGTCCAGTGATTGAATCCATCCTATGGTGGATGATCATTTTATAATCACGGGACAGTTACAGGGTCATGGGTAGGCTTTAGCAGCAGTGGGGCCTAGATAGAGGCAAATATAATCACGAAGAGACTCATACAATAGTCTTTGAAGCTGGCCCCAGAGAGCAACATTTCACAAAATGTTTCCACAGACCACCAGTTCAGAGGGATGTTAATAGATTGTGTGTTTAAAAGGGTCCCACAGCCAAATGTGTAGAAAAACCAAGTTAAACACAGGAAAAACAAGAGATTTTGCCAAAGGACTCCTCGGGTTTTAAATATGCTTGTGTATATAGAATAGGCAGTATTTCTCAAACATACTTGGCTGCAGAACCCCCATTTTAGCAGAGGTCTCACAAAGTCTGTGTTTTGTGTAAAATACCTTGGGTAAAATTGCTGTAGAACATTGGTTTTCAAATATTTTTTTCTCCACTTATCTCCTAGAATAATTTTGAAAAAGTTAGGTGTTCACACATCTTTAAGCCGACATCTACATTTTAATTAAAAAGTTAAGTGGATACAATAGGTTAATTTCTGGCACATTTATATTGTATGTGTGCATTAAATATTTTCTTTTTTTTTTTTTGCTCTAAGTAAAGAAGAACAAAGGTTTAATTTTTCTCTAATGTTGATGCTATTTAAGTCTAAAATAGCTAGGCAGATAACATTTACTCTGTGACATCATCTAGGAAATTTTAACAAAAAACTTATAATTTATATAAAAGTAATTTATATAAAAGTATTTTAGAAAGTCAACTCTAATTCCTCTCGCTTTTATCTACTTACCTTTCTGCTTGCCATCCCTGATCAACTTTCACTGTCTCGTGGAATTCTTGAGTGGTCTACCTAACACCTGCTAAGCTAAATTAGGTACCCTTTACCATCAACATGGAACACCCCATTATAACACATATTGTACTATCCCTGCTCCTGTTGGACTGTTACACCATTGAGATAGGAGCCTCTAATTTTTT
>NW_012102743.1:1224039-1225601 GCF_000951045.1 Mandrillus leucophaeus | reverse complement strand
ATTATTTATTATCTGTGTGGGGAAAGTATTTGTGTCAAGAGGTATTTTTCTGCTTTCAAGTGGAAGGCATACTGCTAATGTAATTCTATCATGGAATTTCTATTCACTAGCAAAAGCTGAACACATACAGGTGAATCTCCAGAAAGCTTCGTATTTTCACACAGTAGAAAGATCCTCATGTCCTGTTCTTACCTTGTCCTGACTCCTGTTGGACATGCCTCATTTCCTGTATAAACTTGCATCACTAAGAAGACAGTAAATTCTTACTCACTTTGTTAAACATACATACTTTTCCGTAGAAGAGATGCGTAAAAATGTATTTATTTCCCATAAGGGCACTTGTGCTATTCGTAATATATTATGCACCAAATGTCATACTGTATTTATTCCCTGGCATTTTCAGCCCTGGCAACTGGCAGATTGTTTTGAAGTTGGAGAATATTTAAACTACAGGTAACCTTGGGGATTATATAGTTCAGCCCATCTGTGTTACAGGAGAGGACACTGAGATCAAGAGAAACTCAGAGACTTCCTCTGGGTAACATAACATTTTGTCCAGTTGGACCAAAAGGTAGATCTTTGTGGAACATTCCTTCTATTATTTTCCCCCATCCTCTTCATCCTTTTTAGAAATATGGCCTTGGGCAAAATTATCTCTATAAAATGGAATAATTATTCTTGTACTGCTCACCATCTAGAATTGTTGTGAAGTTCCAATGAGATACGGTGTGTTATAGAAATGTAAAGAACGAGGTAGAAGGAAGATGAAGGTCCTCACTTCATTGTCAGCCTATCGCATTATTCCCCTGTACTGAAATATTTAGGCTGTTTTATGTTGGGTTGTTCATAGGGAGTCTCTTGTTATGCATGTATGCCTGATTCCTCTAAATTTTTCTACTACCTGATTAATAGAAGCCCAACCTTCTTATTTCTGTTGTATTAGGTTGAACCATAGGACATTGCCAATATTTGACCATTTTAGAAGAAGAGCAGTTTTAGAAGAAAAGCAGTTTTGTATTCTTGAACTTCATCTGTGGGCTGAAGTATGTGGTAGGCTATACAGGCGGAGATACCTGTAAATGTTTTAAGTGAGTGGAAAAGTATGTAAAGCTCCTTCATGTTAGCAGTAGCTGCGTGGAATTTGTCTACTCTAGAGGAACACTTGGGTCTGGATGAATTTCTTTCCTAGTTTCTGTTTCTATAAACTTCTAGACTGCCTGCCTGAACACAAAAGCTCAGGTGGGGATAGGGAATGGGTGACTGGCTGTATGTGGGTGCTGAGCCCCTTCAGCCATTTATTCTGGCCTTCATTCTTTAACTCAGGAAGTTGTGCTGTATGCAGTGGTTATACCACTTCTTCAAAGGACAGACTTTCACGGTTTTCCAGAGAAATTTGTCATCTATAGAGGGAGAATAAGGAATAAATTCATGTGTTTTTCAAACTGAATATTAAAATACTTTTCATTTAGTTAGAATCCATTAAGGAAGGTTTGTTAACCCTTTAAAATATGAGACTCGGCTGGATGTAGTGGCTCACAAGCTTTGGGAGGCCGAGGTGGGTG
>NW_012102743.1:1201509-1223517 GCF_000951045.1 Mandrillus leucophaeus | reverse complement strand
TTCCATACAGTTGTTAAACTTTGGCCTGATGATGTCTTCACTTGGAATGTTCTTCTCTCATCCAGATACAATGCGTTCAGTTCAACCAATGCTTTGTTTTAACGTATTTGCGAGTCTCTGACATCCTTCAGTTTAATTTAGGAAGCTTGTGACTACCTGTCTAGGAAAATCACTTAGACAGTTGCTCCTGTTTCTTAATAATTAGAAAGATCTTATTAATTTGTTAATTTCTGAAGTCCTATATTAAAATTATGGGGATAAGTTGTTTGTTGGCTGGAAAGGGGCACAAAGAACTTTCTGAGGTGATGGAAACATTCTTAATCACGATCTGGGTGGTGGTAACACCACACGTGGATATGCAAAAATTCATCTAGTTGTATACTTAAGATTGATATACTCTAGTGTGTATACATTAAATATAGGACACAAATCCAATCTCTAATTTGTAGTAGTTCAGGAAATATAAAAAAAAAATAGAGAAACCAAGGCAGTTGAAGGAAACAGTTTTTCTGGAAACTGTGAGAATGTGTCACAAAGGAAGGCTGAGGCTTCCTGGGCTCCTTGGGCCAAAATTAGGGGAAGAGTTGGTGCCAGTGCCAGTGACACAAGCTGATTAAAACAGTCGTAACAGGAAGAGTCTTACACGATTCTTCTTCTTTGTGGATTTTTCTGTCTCTTACTGTGTATACCCAATAGGTTTGCTTGGTCATTTTTGTTTGTCTTCTTCAGTCTGAATTCCTGTCCTCCATTCCCATGGCATCAGGGTCAAGGCAGTGAGCAGTGTGGAGAGTCAAAGAAGGGGCATTGGAAGAGGGTACTAGGCACTGGTTGTAAATCAGGTATTTATAAGTCTAGGGGGAAACCTCTACCATAGCCTGGCAGTCAGCCGCAAGGCTGAGATGGTGCTGTTATAGAAATCACCTAGCAAGGGAAAATTCTGGGTCCTCAATCTTATCATGGAATGTGTAGTGGTGCAGCCAATGAACAGGAGTACAGGCCATTCAGGGGAAGAGGAATGCTAATAATCATACCCTAGTGAGGATGAGAGGGGAAACAGAAGAGTGGAAATTTTGTCCAGCCTTCTTGACCACAACTGGCTGGTTACCCAAACTTGAGGTTTTACTTGGGACATATAATAGGGCTTCACTTGTACCATGTAAGCTCCAATTGGACTTGGCACTATTCCTGGTCCTTCGTGGTGGTTTTCTTAAAAAGAATGAGTTATGGGGGAATATTTTCAGTTACATGCTGTACATGAATGTGCATTCCAGAACAACACACACTTCAATAAGTAATGAGATGGTCAGGTGCTATACTGTGTGCCATACCAGGTGTCATCAAGCTGTACCAGTTTCCAGCTACGTGCAAGTTGGAACACCATAGAATTTATACAGCAAATATGCATTAACTTATCATTTGAATGTCATGGAAGGTATCATATTTTATCACTGAAATTAACTTAAAAATTGCATGTTCTGTGTAAAATATGTACATTTAGATCACGATGCCTACTTAGAACATGAAATATTCATGTTCAAATAATGTTGGTATTTGCTCAAATAATGATTGAGGACTATATTTCTTTTTATGTGATGATCCTGATAATAATGTTTTGCTACCATTGTATCCAACTTTTTGATTTTCAATTAATTACCTTTGCAAGTGACTATATAATCTTTCTTTGTAAAATCACTCCATTTGTATCCCTCCTCTTTCAAATCACTTTGATTTTCCCCTGGATCTCCATATGCAGAGTATCTTAAGTGTCTATTTGTAGCAATGATTTCCTCTTTCACTCTATTTCTGAATCTTCTGCTGCTGCCAGGTATTTCTACTTGGGTATCCCAGTGTGGCCTTGAACTATAAAACTGAACTCCTCATCTTCCTGCCTTCTTTCTTCCTCAGAACTCCTTCCGCAAAACCAGCTGTGATTTTTTTTTCCCCTTTTTTCTTAGATTAGAAGCCTCCCAGACATCCTTGACTCCTTTCTCTTACTTTCTCATGGTGTGTAGTCCAGTCAAGCCTGAATTTTACGGGCTCTGTTTCCAACTATTTACCTTCCTGAATCTTCTTTTCCAGCCAGTGGTTTGACTCATTATTTCCTGAGCTTCCTTCCCCTGGCCACACTCCGTGCTCAAGCTCCAGTGTTTCCCACAGAAGTCATTCCTTCCCTTCCTCACCCATCCATCCAGCTCCTGCCCAGACATCAGCACTCTAAAGGCTTACCTCCTCCTCAGTGCCACAGTCTGCCCCACCTCCAGCTTCCTTCTGTGGCTCTTACTGTCTGTATAGGCAATTTCATAATTTAACTTCTAACAGTTTATGACAGTTCTTTCTTGTGATGACTTGAATTGCTTTTCACTTCTTTAGTTTTTCAAATATTCATATGTACAGTTAGACTGTCAGTGCTTCCAGAGTGAGAGTCTTTGCCTTACCTATATGCTCCGTAATGCCTAACATAAACTAACACTAAAGCGAAAATTCTGTGAAGGCCAGAATTTTTATCAGTTTTTTTTCACTAGTAAATCCTTAGCACCTGGCATGTAGTAACTATGTAATAAATATTTGCTATATAAATGGTAAAT
The DNA here is from genome assembly GCF_000951045.1 of Mandrillus leucophaeus. Lineage (NCBI taxonomy): Eukaryota > Metazoa > Chordata > Mammalia > Primates > Cercopithecidae > Mandrillus > Mandrillus leucophaeus. The sequence goes on along the minus strand of NW_012102743.1, from coordinate 1,220,932 downwards.
GTTCAGTAAACGTTAATTGATTTAATATTATTCACACCTGCGACATCCTTTTTTCACTATGACTAAAAGATTATTATAGTGAAAAAGGAAGTGAATGCAATGTATAGCCAGAATCTGCTCAATGGGGCTTGACCACTCCTTCTAAAGAATTATGTTTTCCTGCAGATATTAATGAATGTCAGCTACAAGGTGTATGCCCTAATGGTGAGTGTTTGAATACCATGGGCAGCTATCGATGTACCTGCAAAATAGGATTTGGGCCGGATCCTACCTTTTCAAGTTGTGTTCGTAAGTAATAATCACTTTTTACTCCTATTTTGGATTAATTGTCTTTGGGGTTTTCCCAAAAGAACAGAAATGCTTAGTGGCCAACTGAATGCTTGTAAATATGCGGAAAACCTCATTAATTAAAATGACAAGGAGGGGGCCCGCCTGATGTAGTAAAATAAATCTATATCATGGAACCTTCTCTAAAATGCATTTTTATTGTGGTGATAAAAATATAGTAGCTAAAACTCAGGATAAAGACAAAGCCCACTGAGGAAATACGCTTTGATGGAAAGAAAAGAGGGAATTAAAATGGACATATCAACCTTTCTTGGTACCTGAGAGATGACAGTAGGTTTTTCTGTCATAAATACAGTATTTTAAGGATTCTTTAGGTTGAATTAAACTGTGTCCCAGCTTCTGCCTTTAAGTATTCCAAATTCTGAGTCTCTGGACTCTACTTTAGTGAGATTTCACTTCTTTCTCAATTGCAAGAGTCTGGAAAATAGTTACCAAGGCCCTGTGTTTTAGATTTTCTAATTCAGTTCTGATTTCAGATATTGTCTTGTTCTTTAAGCCCACCAAAATGACCCTATATTATAGTGTTTTGCCTTAAAAATGTTTCTGAGACTTTCCCTTGTTTCTGATAAGGGTAAAAATCCTTCATCAAACCACATGTTCTAATATTGGTTCTGAACTATAGTTTCACCAAAGAGATACTCCCTCTGCATGTAAAGTAATCCATGTAATCACTACAGATCATGTGCCATTAGAGAGGAATGCATTTTAGGTGTAAAGTTCTCAAATGCAGATTTGAGATTTTAAGATTGTCTTATTTTTAAAGTAGTCATGCCCATTATTACAAAAGTAGGTAAGCACTGCAAGGTTTTTTTTTTTTTTTTTCTTCTAAAGAGATGGGGTCTTGCTGTGTTGCCTAGGCTGGACTCAAATCCTGGACTCAAGTGATCTCTGTTCAGCCTGCTGAGTAGCATGACTATAGACGTGGGCCTTGTAGCACTGCAGATTTTTAAAGGTTATATAGAGTTTAAACGGATGCATAGCAGAAAACTATTAGGATAATTTTAAGAGCAATTGTGTATTAGTTTCTTTCCTGCAAGTTTTTTGTTTTTATCTGTCTGTCTGTCTGTCTATCTATCTATCTATCTATCTATCTATCTATCTATCTATCTCTGAGACGGAGTTTCACATATGTCACCCAGGCTGGAGTGCAATGGTGTGATCTCCACTCACTGCAACCTCCGCCTCCCGGGTTCAAACGATTCTCCTACCTCAGCCTCCCAAGTAGCTGGGATTACGGGCATGTGCCACCACACCCAGCTAATTTTTGTATTTTTAGTAGAGACACGGTTTTGCCATGTTGGTCAGGCTGGTCTTGAACTCCTGACCTCAGGTGATCCACCCGCTTCAGCCTCCCAAAGTGCTGGGATTACAGGTGTGAGCCACCATGCCCGACCACTTTTATTTATTTTTTAATGTGGCTTTGGTATATAATGAGCTGCATCTTTCTTGTCCCTAGTTGGAAATTTGCCATTTGGTTGACATGTTCTTCATGAGTATACTGCCATTCATTTTTAACCAAGCTTCTCTAACTCTGTGCCCTAAGGTGAGATATCTACATATCTCATAAATAACATATCTCATAAATAAAATAACTAAAATAAAATAAGGTGATAAAGACAAATATAGTAAAATAAAAATGACAGTCTCATTTATTACTTTTACGTGAGTTTGTTGAGTCTTTTGAAATGTTATTACTAATTACTACTCTTTTCCTTTAAAAACTGTCAACTGCAGATTAGGAAGTTTTACACGTAAGTCCTCTTTTCTGTGTTCTTTTACAGACAGTTTTGATCATGAAGCAGACAGACACCTAATTATAAGGCTTTCCTAACGGGTGGTAAAATTAGACCATAAAATTATGTTTGCACACAAGGTACCTTTGAAACTGATGCAAGGATTTGGAAATTTCAGGCCAAAAATCACATTGTTGATGGTATCCAGATAACTTAGGGGATCATTTTTGGCTGATTTGAATTATATTAACAAAATATTTTAAATCATTTTATAATTTAAGCATAAAGATTGTAGAGTTTGGATATAGAGTTTGTTATGAATGCTTTTCCCCCTCTTTTATAATTTGACTTGTAGTCTGTTTACAATTCTTATATTGAAGGTTGCTGATTAGGTAAACTTGCAGAACTAGTCACAAAATGCTCTGTGAAACTTTGACTAGATCTTATGTCTAGAGTTTAGGGCAGACATCCAGGTTTTAATAAGATTGTAGCAATCTGCCAATGAGATTTTTGAAACACTTGCATATTTCCTTAGCATATTTTCCCTGTCATTGCGCAAATAATTCTGAACTTATTAAACAACCATCCATTCTTATTTGAAAAATAAATAATTCAATTTTACGGTTCAGCTACAACAGCTGAAATGGTAAGTATTAAGAGACGTTTGTTGCTAGTTAAGTGTTCCAGTTGAGAGTTTGAAGTGAAAACCTGGGCTCTTTACCAGTGTTGAGTGAGAAGATTTATTCCTCTTTCCTCTGAATTTACCACATGTAACATCACAGAGACATATAGAGTTCCTTTAGGATTTGCGATTTGAACCAATCCAGTCTGATTTTCGGGTGAATTCTGTGAAGAACTTGATGGGGGAAGTCTGAAGACAGAAAGAATTAGGGAAGAAGGTGATACTTACAGAGGAAAGGAAAAAAATGGAAAGATAATGGTATTTTTGGTAGCCACAGGGAAGTAGCAGAAGAGGACTGGAGATCACACACACGCACGCGCGCGCGCACACACACACAGAGACACATGCAGACACAGGCACTCAACACAGTGGTTGCTAAATGTCTGCTCTGGAGAGAGATAAAACCAGCCAGGGATGAAGCCTGCAGGCAAATGGAGGATACTGACAACATTTGCTAAGACAACATGAATTTAGGCCATATCCAGAGCATACAAGGCGTGGCTGACTCTCTGAACCCCTGCACTAGATTATGCCCAAGGAGCAACGGGAAGCACTTTCTCTTCTTGAATGCACTGAACTGAGGTGAACCCCCCCAGAATTCCTTGGCTCCAGCCAAAGGTTGCAACAATTTCACTTTCTCTCCTTGCTGCTTGCCTTGGCTTAGCCAAGCTAAAAGGAAGAAAGTAGGCAAATGCTGGCATTTGCTGCCTCTGACCTCTATGTTTGAGGCTTAGGATGATGTAGCAGCATTCTCCAGACCTGTTGCTACCTGATTTATGGGGAAAGGTGGAAACTCAAGGACTTTCCAGAGCAAATTCAAGAAAAGTATCATAATCTTTGCGATCGAAGTAGGAAGACTTTCTGGCTTTCTGAACTCCTTCAGGAACTTCAGAGCTCCATGATGAGTGCTGCTGAGAGTGTGTCCATAGGTTCAGTAAAAAGGCCCAGATAAAAGAATTCTGAGCCTGGGCTTTTGCTGTTTCATAGTATTCTTTACCTATGGACTTGGAGCTAGCTGACAGAAGTGGAGGGTTAGAGAGAAGATGTGCTCAGGAGCTTCTGCCGTAGTCCTGGAAGTCATGAGATAAAGGACAAGTGCCTTTTAAAAGCCGGTCTTCATTAGGTACATCATTCATTTGTAATTTCCTGAGCATCTTTATGAGAAACATACCATGCTTATCTTATACACTGGGAAACTAAAGCTAGGAAAGTTTAAGTAGCTTCTCACACAGCTAGTAGCTGAGAGTTGAGATTTAAAACAGGATTTGTGCCTCCAAATTTAGGGTTCTAGATCAGGGGTTAGCAAATTATAGCCCATGGGCCAACTCTGTTTTTGTGAATAAAGTTTAATTGGAACGCAGCCATGTCCATTCATTTACTTACTGTGTGATGCTGCTTTTGTATTACAGCGACAGAGTTGAGAAGCTGCAACAGAAATTGTATGGCCCACAAAGCCTAAAATACTTATTATCTGACACTTAACAGAAAAAGTTTGCTGACGCTCAAGCTAATTAACACTGTCCAATAGAACTATCTGAGATGATGGAAATATTCTCCATCTGTGCCACCTCATACAGCAGCCACTAGTCATATATGGCCTGTGTAACTGAGGAATTGAATTTTTACTTTTATTTAATGTCAATTTTATCCAAAGAGCAACGTGTGGCTAGTGCCTAACATATTGAGTGGCGTAGCTTTGTATCCTTTTTGGCAAAGCCAAATGGGTAAATTAATGCTAGCTTTCCAGCTTTTCCCTTAAAATGGGCTTTCCTTCCAGACTTGATATCTTTATACCCATGGTAACATTGTTGTCCAGAGCACCCTGGCTGGGAGCCTGTGTCATCTTGGTCTCTTCATCTTTTGGTTTCAAAGGATGCCATTTAGTCTTCATAATTTATCTTAGGCCCGTTCTTTTCTTTCTACCTCCTCTGTGGCCATCTCAGATTAGGCCCCTAGCCTCCCTCACTTGGAGGTCTCATGGCACCGTGGCCCAGAGGTGAGACAGAGCTGTACCAACTGCTTGCTCCCAGATTATTACAGTAACAGTGAAAACCATGACAATAATAATTTTTATTGCAAACTTCGTAAATGCCACGCACTGTGCTAAGCACTTTATGTGAATTATCCCATATAATACTCACAAGATCTCCATTGGATTTGTACTGTTATTTTTTCTAATTTAGAAATGAAGGAATTGAGGCACAGAGGGGTTAGGGATCTTTCCAACAGTCAGACAGCCTATAAAGGGTAGAGCCCACATTTGGAACTGGATCTGTCTCACTCCACAAGCTGAACCTTTAGTCAGGAGACAGTAAACAGTCCGAAATGCCAGGAGTAAGTCATTTACTTAAGGAGAACTGATATTTTCATCTCACCGGCCACACTATAGAATAGGTGACCTAACTGCAATGGCCTTGAATTATTGTTGCTTTTATTTTGGTTCTCCATGTATTGTGGTGTTTGTTTGTTTGTTTGTTTGTTTGGTTTGGTTTTTTGAGAGGAAGGCTTGCTCTGCTGCCCAGGCTGGAGTGCAGTGGCGTGATCTTGGCTCACTGCAACCTCCGCCTCCTGGGTTCAAGTGATTGTCCTGCCTCAGCCTCCTGAGTAGCTGAGATTACAGGTGTCTGCCACCACACCCGGCTAATTTTTGTATTTTTAGTAGAGATGGGGTTTCACCATGTTAGCCAGGCTGATCTGGAACTCCTGACCTCAGGCGATCTGCCCACCTCGGCCTCCCAAAGTGCTGGGATTACAGGCATGAGCTTCCACCCCCAGCCATGAATTGGTTTTTAATGACACATTTCCCAGTCGGAGTGCCCAGTGGTTCTTACTGCCCTGGGAAAGCTGCCTCTCAGACTCCTCATAGCAGCTTTACCTACTTCCTAGACCTGCATCCTAACACTCATCCTCATAGATACTAAGCTGTGAAGGGATTAACTGCTAATGTGGAATTTCATCCAAGAAATAATTAAGGATATTACAGATGTGGGTGGGAGTGATTGCAGACTAGTAAGGTTAGCTAGATCTTTATACCCTTGCTGTTTTCTGAAATCCTCCCTACTTTTCAGCTTCTTTTAAGTACCAGATTAATTAATATCTGCTTAATATTTGTCGTTCACATTTTAACCCACTTATGCCTAGTGTTCCATTATTGGAATGCTAAGCTTGTGGGAGTTATTTACTGCTCAAGGTCGTTGCAGTAGGTCTGATTTTTCACACACACACACACACACAATTTGCAACTTTCAGCATAAATGGATCAATACATTAGAGTAGTATGTCTTTGAAAGTATAATGTGAGTTTATTATATGATCCTATAATTAAGGCCATAATTAAATATAAGTTGCTTAATGTATCACTGAGGAACCCAAGCGATAGTACCTTAGCTTTTTACTGTTGTTTTGTAATTGAATTGCCATCACCATGGGCTCTGTGGTTATGATTCAGTACTGTACTTGGGTACAAAGCTATATGCTTGTGACCAGTTTGAAAATTTGTCTTATGTCTCTAGCCAAGAGCAAAAAAAAATTACTTTCCTGGTGAATGTTGCATTTTCAGTAGGTTTTATGCTTCTGAAGTGCTTTTGCCTTTAGATAAAGTATCAGAATCTTTTTGCTGTAATTTTAGTGACACATCCTGCACAAAATAGGATCTGACAAAGTGCTATTTCAGTGTACATACATGTAAGAGCCTACAGGCACCCTTCATTATCACTCCTCAGTTTTATTCGATTCTAGAGCTGTTTCCCCTCTTCCTTTGAAATCTTTTGGCATTTCTAGTTTTCTTTAGTATAGCATAAAACCTTATGACTCAGTAGAATATATAATCACATGTACCATATTTTAAATAATAAATGTAGTGCACTAATGTGTTATCCTTTACAATTAATCTTCCAATCTGAGGTTAAAGATGTTCAGACAATAGCAACACCAATCTTACATCATTCTGGGTAGCATCTTGTTTCTGGGTTTATGCATCATGTTGACCAGAGTGTGAAAATACTAGAGATGTTTAATAAAATAAACAGAATGCAAGTCATTTGAAATGACAAAAGAACAACAGGCAATGTAGGTACTAAAATAGGGGCAGTTTTAAATGGCACACCCTGTCAGGTATATGTGGCATAAATGAACAGTTTTGGCTTCAAATAGTTGTAGATGAAAGAAAATGTGAATCATGAAAGCATCAGTAAAATTTAGATATGGGAGAGGCTTTAAAGTAGTTGACTAGAGGCATCTGGTGCTCACCTCCGCCACAAAGAAGAACCAAAATAGTAAGTAGATAATCACACTTCGAACAGATCACCTAACAGAGAACACTGAAGTTCAATAGAGAAGTGACAGGAAACACCTAAGGCAGGGAAGGAGAGGGAACCAAGGCAGCCTGCTCGGCCAGGATTAGCTGGGAGCCTGGGGAGGCTCCCCAGTGTGAGGAAAGGGTAAATGAGAGACCTCCAGTGATCCACATTCCCATGTGAATTCCTGCAATCCTAGCCACAGGAGAGCCCTTTGGCCCTCACAGACTCTGAGACTAACCTAGGGAGCTGCCTAGAGACCTCGTGATGGAATTGCTGCTGAAAGGGAGCTCCCGCACGCTGGGTCCCACACACACCTTCTGAGTCTTAAGCAGGTCCCACCGCCACTGGCACCTGAGCACTCCTCTCAGAGGCCCAGGCCAGGCCCACCCAATGTACCACTACCATCACAGCTGGCACTCACCTGTACGTACCACCTGTGGGCCTGGGGACTGGCCTGCCCAGCCCATTGCAGCCACTGACAACACCAGCATGGACTGCGTGGGAAGCAGAGGGTTGTCTCACCACTGCTACTGCCATCACCTGTGCTATACCCACTGCCCAGGGACTTGAGGACCTGCCTGGCTAACTACTATCGCTGCTGGCACCTAAGCAAGCCATGTAGAGACCCAAGAATTGGCCCACTTGGACCCACTAACACCAGTGCCCGTGTACTCTGCCCTCGGGCCTAAAGACAAACACACTTGGCCCACCTCTGCTACCACTGGGGCCTGAGGACTGGCCCACCTGGTAGCCTCCTCAGCAAAATTTTATCACAGAATCCACTAGCAACTGTACCTTAAGGCAATGCAGAAATCATAGACACCACTGATGCCATTTACAGCTGAAGAAATCCTATGGAGACTACACTACTGCGTGTACCCAGAATCAAAGCCAAAGTGCCCTGCCCAGATAGCACCACAGATAACATCTTCAGGAAGTCCTCCCCTAAAAAAGATGATAGAGGAATTGGGTAAGGGAAAGGCAAGTCAGAAAACCTCATTTGGATGGTGATATGATAGAGAAGAGCCCTGGTTGGGTTTGGGGAATGGGCAGAGGGGGGACACCAAACTGTCTGATTCAGCACCTTTGACTTGACCTGGACCTGGTTCTGTAGAACACACTCCATTCATATTTGCATTAGAAGATGAACTTCTTGAAGGCAGGGCTGTCTTTTGCTTATTTTCATATTTGCCGTGCGTGCCTAGCAGTGTATTAGCTGTTAGGTTGATGAACTCTTATCTACTAAACGCATTGCAGAAGATTAGGATTAAGGTTTAGATATTGGATGCCTATAGCCTCATATACTTTTGCAGTGTTTTCTGAGGAGCTGAGCACATCATCTCTTCCTTCTCCAGTGTGCTGTCTGGCTAGAACAGGGGCCTTGTCTGGCACTCCAAATCAGAAGCCACTTTCTGCCTCCTGTTCATGTTCACTGGCCTAGGGTGAGACCTGACGGGCCCTGCAAGCTCTCACTTCCCTGGGGTGAGAAGAGCAGATGCTGGCTTGCAGCATCAACCATGTTCCTCATTCTCCAAAGTGCCTGATTATTCATTAAATGCTGCCCCAGAATTATCTCTACTGTGGTTAAATATTGAAAACTAGGTAGTGATTTTGATAGTAGGTGACTAGGTTTATTTGGAAAGGTGGGTTTTTTTGTTGAAATTTTTCTCTTCATTATGCACACATACCTAATTGCATGCTTGCTAAAATGGAAGAAGGGACCAGAGAGGGACAGGGACAATCACTGTCATAACTTTTGGTGCCCTGACTCTAAAACTCATATGGTAAACTGATTTTTCATCAGAAAGGTGATGCTCTTAATCTAGACAGATTTATCCTGCAGTATGGTTTTTAATTCATACCTTAGGGTTCATTTTACTATCATTTGGAAAGCCAATGTAGTTTTGGTTTCTCATGTAATGTCAGGCTTTATCTCTCTGCTTCAGCTGATCCCCCTGTGATCTCGGAAGAGAAAGGGCCCTGTTACCGACTTGTCAGTTCTGGAAGACAGTGTATGCACCCTCTGTCTGTTCACCTCACCAAGCAGCTCTGCTGTTGTAGTGTGGGCAAGGCCTGGGGCCCACACTGTGAGAAATGTCCCCTTCCAGGCACAGGTAAGACATTTTCAGCTGTATGCGCACATAGATTCCCAGCCACATGAGTACACAGGACAACTTTGGCAACTTGGGTCATTTTTTGTTTCTGACTTTAATTTTTAATAATACATTGTAAATACTTTTATCACTTTTATAGAAACTGTACACATACAATGTTGAATCAGTGGGAAAAAAATATGTACGAAGAGATTTTTCCCATTTAAGTGTGATATCAGACTTCCTTTTGAATATTAAGAAATGCCATTATATTTTATCTTCAATTTCCAGGACTCTGAGTCTGATACTTAAGTGTAGAGAGACCAGAAGGCTCTGTTGGGCCATGTGCTTTCCTAATGATTGGCTGCTCATCAATTCACAGTAACTGGACTTGGGGCAGGTTGATTCATTTACTCATTTACTGAGTATCATGCTTAATTTCTTTAATTGGAAATGGAGGGAATTATATTCATGATTGAATTTACGCTATGAAGATTAATAACTTAAGGACAGATCTTGCCAAAACTCCTGAAAACTTCTGTGGGAGTTGAGTATTAAGAAGTAGATTATTCTTTATCCTTCGATTTGGTACATAATTGCCTTATGCCCTGAGAATGCAAATTTCTCTCTTTAAATACCTTACTTCTACCAATGAACCACCAACTTCTCAAGCAAGATGAAGTAGAGTTAAGTGGAAGAGAAAGAAATGCAACCTGAAATCATTAGACCTGATATTAACAAGGAATGGCCTCAATTTCACTTACTTGGGGTAGACATTAAATGGTCTCCTCAATTGCATGTTGGATAAGATGCTTTCCACGTGGGAAAGTGTCTTAACTGTCACAGGGCCATGTAATGTCTTAAAGCTGTAACTTACACCATAGCAGACAAGATTTAAATATAAGTATTATGACTCACCTTTGTTCATGGTTAGAACCAGAAAGAACTGCGTTAAGGCAAAGGATAATACAACATTGATGGTATATTGGTAGACTAGATAATTTTAGGCCTCCAAAAGGTCCCAGTACCCTCTTGTGCCATCTGATCCATTTTTTTTCTTTTTTCTTTTTTCTTTTTTTTTTTTTTGAGATGGAGTCTCGCTCTGTTGCCCAGGCTGGAGTGCAGTGGCGTATCTTGGCTCACTGCAAGCTCAGCCTCCTGGGTTCATGTCATTCTGCTGCCTCAGCCTCCCAAGTAGCTGGGACTACAGGCGCCCACCACCACGCCCAGCTAATTTTTTTTTTTTTTTGTATTTTTAGTAGAGACAGAGTTCCACTATGTTAGCCAGGATGGTCTTGATCTCCTGACCTTGTGATCTGCCCACCTCAGCCTCCCAAAGTGCTGGGATTACAGGCGTGGATACTCATTATTAAAAATTAATCAAGTAAATAATCTTTATAATTTATAGACACGTTTCTCATGAAGTTCAGTTTTTAAAGCTTTCAGTTTGTGAATTTATTATGCATATTATTGTGTGTCTGTATAATGTGTTTTTAATTTAAAAATTTTTTTTTAATTTTTAGCTTTTAAGTTCAGGGGTACAAGTGGAAGCTCAATTTTGATGGCTTTGTAATCCTTACATGAAGGATAAATTGACATGGTGACTGTAACTCAGGGATACTCCTCTAGTACTATCAATAAATTTGAAAATAATATTCAAGATAAAATTTTTGCACTGAATTTTTGGTTATATGGTGATTTTCACTAAAAATATTTAGTTCATTAATTCTTTAAACTTGGTTCTTAAAATCATGTTTTCTTCTAGAAACATCTTTCCAAGTAAAAATTGTTTTTCCTAGTTAAACATAAGAATGAGGTTCTACCGTTTAGTGTGTGATCCTTAGAAAAACAATATTTTAGCATACTATAAGCAGTATTTTTAGAGTTTCCTTTTTATTGAGAACTAATTTTAGGTCCCAGACATCCAATAGAAGATCTCTTGTTCAGGGAAAGTGAGACATGACTTATTTTACATTCAATTTTAAAAGTAGAAATAAAAAAGTTAACCATAAGCTCCTTGGTGTCTGCATTTGGTAATTTGCCTCCAACACCAACACCAAAGGGATTAGGTGGATTTTTCCTCTGAAGGCCACACACTGCCTTACCCTACTTCTCCCCCTTGCCTTTCCCCTTCACTACTCATCGGGATTATGCTGTGGAGGTTAGCAAATCACATGTGCTGAGTCTACTTTTTTTTTTTTTTTTTTTTTTTTAGTACTGTGTCTCACACTTGACACTCAGACATGAAAATGATTCCATGCGGGAAGGCAAGTGGCATTCTGAACTCTGAGTCTACTTTTTTTTTTTTTTTTTTTTTTAGAATACAAAACCATTTTTTTTCTGGCAATGATAGAGATTCCAGTGCACAGGATAGCTCCTTGGCCTCTGGGTAATTAAATGAGCTGGTCACGGCCAGGCTTTTGCCCAGCTGTTGTTCCTTTACTTGAAAATAGCTGCATCTTGATTTGGCATTTCCCTTCTTTCTCGATTTCTACCTATCATCTCCAGCATGTCTCACTTCTCTAGACTCCTCCCCACTATTCCGAGATTCTCCCCTTCAGAAACACTTCCCCTTTTCAGTCTTCCGTAATCGACATCCTCTTACCAGCTGATACATGGCATTTTGGTGGAGCCCTTTGTGTTCTTCAACTGGAAACAAACCGTGAGGATTTCAGCATCTCATTTCCCTGAATAGTGATTTTTTTTTTTCCTTTGGTAACCTTATGGCTCTTCATCAATGTCACTGAGTTCTTTGTTAATAACTAATGAAATTACATCAAAGTGGGGAGAAAAGCCTGATTTTTGCAAATAACACTTATACTTACAACATGAGATATATAATACATATAGTGTCTTCTATATATAAAATATCTCCTAATGTATAACCTAATATATATAATATTTTCTAATTGGTTGCTGATATATATGGGATGGAGGGCTAACTACATATATATATAGTTACCTCTATCCATGGTTATGCATCAATGGATTCAACCCAATTGGTTGGTTGCATCTGTGGATGCAGAACTGGATGTGGAGGGCTGATCAGACTATGCAATTTTATGTAAGGGACTTGAGCATTGCAGATTTTGGTATCCACAGCGGGTATCCTAGAACTAATCACTCATGGATACTGAGGGATGACTATGTATATAATATGATATATAAAATATATGCTAAGTATATGCTATACATAATATGTATATTCTGATTTGGTAGGATAAGGAATTACCAGATGGAAAAATGTTTAGTAAAAAAAAGAGTTGTACTTTTTTCTGTAAATATGCAAGTTTATCAGAAATTCAAGCAATTTGCTTACATTTTGCACCTGTTTTTGAAGTTTTAAAATGTAACTATATTAGTGATGATTTATTAAGAGCTATTCATCATGATATTTTCCTCTGTATAAGTTTGCACTGTTAGATTTTTAAAAGGAATATTTTCCCATCCCAAATCTAGCTGCTTTTAAGGAAATCTGTCCTGGTGGAATGGGTTATACGGTTTCTGGCGTTCATAGACGCAGGCCAATCCATCACCATGTAGGTAAAGGACCTGTATTTGTCAAGCCAAAGAACACTCAACCTGTTGCTAAAAGTACTCATCCTCCACCTCTCCCAGCCAAGGAAGAGCCAGTGGAGGCCCTGACCTTCTCCCGGGAACACGGGCCAGGAGTGGCGGAGCCAGAAGGTGAGAGTGGTAATGGATCATGGACTCTAGACATCTCTCTGTGTGTCTTTGCTTTGACTTCCCTGTTTATAACCCTCTAGAACAGAGTTTCTCAGCATCAGCCCTATTGACATTTTAGAGTGGATAATTATTTGACTAGGGGCTGCCCTGTGTATTGTAAAATGTTTAGCCACTGCTCTAGAATAATATGTACCTAGTAGATAACAATATTCCATGGTAATTTCAGAATGTCGTCCTGCTATTTGGGGGCTACTTTATCTTGGCATTTATTCCTGGAGAGTGATCTAGATCCTTCAGGGAATAGCCCTAATTCATTTCTTGTCTAGAAGGCCATTTAACAAATATTTATTTGTGAAGTGGAATCCACAGACTTTCAAAGTTAAAGCGTTAAAGTCTAATGGGCAGTCAGGGATCATGGAGGGTGAAATGAAGGAAGCTAAGAAATTGTCAGTTGAAGAGATCTGGTGACCACCTCGTGTGGTTCTTCCGTTTACCCTCTGAGGAACCTGAGACCTAGAGAGGGGACATGACTTGCCAGATGTCATATAGAGAATATGTAATGCGACCTGTGCCCACGGAGCACCTTTTCTCAAGGAAAGAGTTGAAGGCCTTCTACTTGAGAGGGAGTCTAGAGACAATGGACTTTGACTCTCTCTCTTTGACATTCAGGATGTGGGGTCATCCCTGTCTCTTTATATAAACCAACAGTATCTGATACTTCACATATCTTGCTTACAAAAAATGTTCACCTCAGAAGGAACACACCTTTTAGATTTGTATGGAATAGACATATTTTCTCTAATAAAGCTCCTGTTGGCTTTTCGCAGTTGATTCTTAGGTCAGAATTCAGGGGGCCACTTTTGGGTGCTGTTGAGGAGATAGAGTGCCCAGGCTAGTGTTGTGTTGGGAGCTTGCCACAGCCGCCTTCTTGGTAAGGCAGGCTTTTTTTCTGAGCTCTGAACGTTTGTGTGTTCTGGCCTATTTGAGTCTATGCTTTCACTCACTGCATTTCTCCCTCGGTAAGGCAGAACAGACAGAACCTAAGCTGGAATCGACAGTTTTAATCAGTTTGCCCCTAGACAGTTAGTGTCATGGCCAGATGTTTGCAACTGTTCATTGATTGCACAGGCAGGAGGAAATGGGCCGTAGTTCCAGATTTTGCCTCAAGACCTTCTTGGTGGTGGGTTAGGCAGAATAAAAGATTAATTGACTTTCTCCAACCCCAAGAATATTACAACAATGATTTTAATTTGTCTGGTACCCTGATTGCTTTCAGGAGTGCTCCTACCCAACCTGTAAACTAATGTTTGTGGAGACATTGATTAACTTATGAGAAAAATCCTGGTGAATGTTGATCTAGGGCTTTAGAACTAATTGATATGAAGGACCGATTAATGAAAAGCAAGCCTTTAAAAATACAAAGGCATCACCAACATCCTCACAATAACCTTTATGATTGTGTAATGTATAATTTGTTCAGTATATTGATTCTAATCTCTTAATTGGCCCTTCCTGGCTTGTGAAATACTTTTTTGTAATTTAGTTAGCATATCTTTCTGAAAATATTCACGGGCTTCATTGAAGATTGGAATACATCAAGAATGCAGCACATGCTCTCATGTCTCTTATTGAAATCAGTGACATTCTTTTTTAACATTGACACCAGAAAGCGTTGCAAACATTATATACCGTAAGGATAAGCCTTTAACCAATTAATGAAAACGTTTGTTTTCTAACATATGGAAAGTTCCACATAATTGAGATAAGGCATAAAATGATATACCGGAAAGTTTTGCCTTCTTTAGCTTTTTTGTTTAATTTTGATTTTGAAAGAGTTTGCAAGACTTATTCACGTCTCCATGTGCTCCAGTAGCTGAGGAGTAACAGCACTGAGGGTTCTCTGTTAGTCATGTGTAAAATTCCCTAAAATGGCAGATGATCCTAATTCTGCATTTGCTGTAGTTTGATTCTTAATCCTTTTGCGGAGATACTGGACTTCTATTGCTTTTTAAAAATTGAAAGATTTTTAAGACTGAATTGTCTTAAATGATACTAATACCGTTTTTCTTTTCTGGTTTTAGTGGCAACTGCACCCCCTGAAAAGGTAATTTATTCATTGTTGGCAAGTCTTTTTGTTTTCAACCCTCCAAATGATTTTCTATTAGAATATGTATGGATTTTTTAGACTTAACTTTAGTAACATCTCTATTGTGCATCATTTGGTTTAAGTTAATATAGCATTTAGTTATTCAAAAAAATTTATTGAGCCATTGTTATAGACTGGGACTATTCTCAGTGTTAGGAATACAATAGAGAACAAATAGGACAAAACTCTCTAATGAAGCTTCAATTCTAGTGAGAAGAAAATGAGGAACTAATGAGAATCAAGGGCATAAATAGAATTCAGTGTCACCTGATGACCTGGACCATCTGTGAAAGAAAGGCTGTGACATGCTTAGATAAGCATGTATTCTTAGAGCATATAAATAGTGAGGTACTTCTTAATTCAACTAAAATTTAACATACATATTTGAATTGAGTTGAATAAGAACAGAACTTACACTTAAAAGTTACAATCAAATACTAGAATGTTGCTTTTTGAAAAGTCAGTCTGTTGGCTTTTGGGCATAGAATGGGGCTATGAATTGTGAGACATTTTAGTAGCAAATGTAAACATTTACTGGATCTAAGTCCTATTTATGTAATATTGTTCCTTCTCTGAATCTGGCTTTCTTTATTTAATGAAAACATTCATTTTCATTAAATGAATGAACTTTATATCGAGAACTACTATGATATATTGCTAGACTAAATTATCATTGCATTTTGAAATGGGATCTCAATGTACATAACAGGATTTAATTTTCTTTTTATCTCCTTCTCCATAATAACTACATGAAAATTAGGTAATTATTAAATATGTATATATTTATGTATCATTCTTTAAGCTGACAAGAATGCATTGTTAGAATTTAGATGAGGCAATGCGTACATAAATTATTTTAAATAGTATTCTAAATCTTTATCTTATAATTATGGGATAGAATAACATAAATGTCATAATGTAAGTGCTGAAATAATCAAGAAAAAGAGACTGACGATTTTGGAGTGATAGCACTTGTCCAGAAAGAGGTTATAGTATTTTGAGCCCAAAAAAAGTGTAACAGATATGCATACTTTATGTGTACTTTTGAAACTCTTAGCATCTCTAAAGATCAGTCACAGAGAGTAGTTTGCAATTTTGTTGATTTTGAATTTAGTTCTGGTTGATATATGGAAGTAATTATTTAGCTTGTAGGTGGGCCAGCCAGCAGCCTGGCAGTCTCATCATAACTCAGTTCTTCTGTCTTTATGATTGAATTTTATAACTTTCATTAAAAATCTAAAAGAGATCCTAAAAAATTGTCTTGTATACTTTTACTGCATTTTATTTGGGGAGGAGAGAGTACAAAAAATGCAGTCATAGCCTTTGTTGTCTTGGTACTTACAAAAGTCTCATGATGTTATGTGATGGATGAAGAAAAGAGGGGATGCCCAGGATGTGCAAAGGTGTGGTGGAGGGGACAGCCAGGCTCATGAAAGACTTGGTCAGAAACAGAATTAGGGACTGCTTTAGAAAGCTAGAGTACCAAACTGCCATTGTAAATCAGTAGGGAAATACCCTGAGTCTCGACTGGACCCTATTTGTTAAATGTAGAAGTGGTGTAGATTAGGAAGTCTGCTGCCTCACAGTGATGGGGAAAATTCTGTCTGTAAACTGCAGGAGTGGATTAACACCTGATCCTGGTCTGTTCCTTGTTGGCATTGGCCATGGCTGCAGGGAATGGGGTGTAATAGAGACTGGTTGAGGTCATCTCTAGTAAGTAATAGAAAGCTAGTCTATATTCTTAAGAAGACAGAGGAAATGTGGGGAAAACTGTTAAGTGCTCAATATTTGTAGGAGATGAATTTTGGTAGGACTACTCAAGTTAAGAAGAAAGAGGAAACCAATTAGATTATTACAGTAAACTGAAAATGAGAGTGAGTCCAGCCTAGGAAGGTGGGGTCTATGGATATGAAAAAGGGTGAACAACTATAAGAAAAAAGTATCAGTGGATGGGGCTTTCAATGAAGAATGAAAGAGAGAGGACTAAAAAGTGACTTTAAGTCTGGATGGGACAGATTAATGACTGTGGCATTGACAGAAATCAAGTTGGAATGAGAGCCTGGATGGTTTTGGAAGGGTGGGCTGGAGGTATCTGTGGGATACCTAAATGGACTTACTCTGTAAGCATTTATGCTTGCAAAGTTGGATTTGTGATGAGATATTCAGGCAGACTATCTTAGAAAAAGCAGAAAAGAGGTGATACTTGAAGCCAGGAGAAGAGGATAAGAGGTTAACAGAGGCCAGAGGAGTAAGCTTTCTGGAGGAGGACAGAACCAAGTAACTCGATGAATACTTGAATGTAGTGATGATATGAGCTCTCTGGTCCCATCTGGTGTGAGTGAAGTCTCAGATCCTTAACTAGGCTAATTGTTCAGTTGGCATGAGCCCTGCACAGTTATAACTGGAAGCTGAGCCGTGGATGATGGACTGCTTCTTTGCTTGAGGTCCAGGGGACAAGCTTGGGCACCAAAATGCATGATAAAGCCCCAAATCCTTCTCCAAGCCAGCAGATTTCTGTTGCTCTGCCTGGCTACCACTGTTCAGAAAGCTGGAGTTGTAAAGTTATCAGATGTGAGGTTAAAGGAGGCCGTAGTGACTGACTGGTTTAAAATATTTTAACTTACCATGTGTTCTTTGTTATGGCACATCTGCTATATTCATTATTTAATCTGCAAACTGTGGCTGGTCATCTCAGTGGCCACATGTGAATGAGGCAAAGGTTTAGTCCTCTTTGGGGGTTAGTTTTGCCCTATTGCAGACCAAATATGGACCCCTGGGCCAAGACATTTACTTACAAGGTCAGACTTTGGGCCTCAGGGAAATGGCTGAGGATATGTGCATGGATCAGCACCACTGGGAAAAGTTTAGGGCTTCCCATAGTAGCATCACATCAATGGTTCTTTTTTTTTTTTTTTTTTTTTTTTTTGAGCCAGAGTCTCGCTCTGTCACCAGATACTTCTTTGCCTTTCTAAGAATATAATTAATTAAATAAAAATAGATGTGGGAAACTAAAAATAATTTCCACTTTCAACTCTTTTTTTTTCTTACTCTCTTTTAAAATACAACCATCCAGGAAATAGCTTCATTGGATCAAGAGAAAACCAAACTTGAGCCTGGTCAACCCCAGCTGTCTCCAGGCATTTCAACTATTCATCTGCATCCACAGTTTCCAGGTAGCCTGTGTTGATCTGTGCTGTTTGTCAGAGTATTCTGAATAAAAATGTAAGACGGGAAATTTTTGTCTTTGATTTTGTTTAGTAAATTACTAGGCTTCATAACTGAAGTTCAGTGTTAAGTATAGTAATATACTTATATAATGTTAGCATAATTACAGCATTGTAAGTATTGCAGTGGTAAAGATAAGAGTTTTTTTACTGCTTTCTGTGATCCGGAGTGGTATATACTATTCAAACATTATCGATGGTTATCATTTGATGAACGATCATTTTTCTTGGCTTCTGCATCACTCTTAGATATTCTTGCTAAATGTTGAACCCAGAGCTATAGATTAATACCATGAGCCTTAGGACATAGAACAGTTCTTCATATCTGAGAAATGCTGTGATATATTGCTAGACTAAATTATCCTTGCGTTTTGAAATGGGATCTCAATGCACATTAACAGACTTTAATTTTCTTTTTATCCTCTACTTTCTCATATAGTAGTGATTGAAAAAACATCACCTCCTGTGCCTGTTGAAGTAGCTCCTGAAGCTTCTACGTCTAGTGCCAGCCAAGTGATTGCACCTACTCAAGTGACAGGTTGGTGCAGTATTTTTACGTTATACATCACGTGGAGGAGACGTGGGGCTGAGCTTCATTTTAAATGTAGTATCAGTTGTATAAGCTTGCTCATGGCAGGGTTAGCCATAAGAGCAAATATTTGGAAATCATCTAAATACAGGTAAAAAGGAGGAGTATGTGTAAATAAATTATAGTACATATGAAACGGAATATCACATAGTATTAAAATAATGTTTGAAAAGAGTAGTTAATATCATGAGGAAATATGGCATAATCTTTGTTAATAAATACAGAATACAGGCTGGGTGCAGTGGCTCATGCCTGTAATCCCAGCACTTTGGGAGGCTGAGGCAGGTGGACCATGAGCGGATCATGAGGTCAAGAGGTCAAGATCATCCTGGCCAACACGATGAAACCCCGTCTGTACTAAAAATACAAAACGTTAGCCAGACTTGGCGATGCACACCTGTAGTCTCAGCTACTTGGAAGGCGGAGGCAGGGGAATCGCTTGAACCCAGGAGGCAGAGATTGCAGTGAGCCAAGATCGCACCACTGCATTCCAGCCTGGTGACAGAGCGAGACTCTGTCTAAAAAAAAAGGCCAGGCACGGTGGTTCACGCCTGTAATCCCAGCACTTTGGGAAGTCAGTGTGGGCAGATCACTGGGTCAGGAGATTGAGAACATCCTAGCTA
>NW_012102743.1:1146501-1201109 GCF_000951045.1 Mandrillus leucophaeus | reverse complement strand
GTAGGAAAAAACAATACCAAGAAGCATATAACAGAAAATTTCAACTTTCCTGGTAATCAAGGAAAGGCAAGCTAACCTAGGGTAATACCTATTCCTATCAAATTAGTATGTAAAACCTAATCAAACTATTTTTATCAGGGTGAGATTGAGACTCTCTCACATTACTGAAGGGAGTATGTGTTGGGGTTTTCCAGAGAGACGGAACCAACAGGATATATCCAGATATATAGAAAGAGCTTTATTGTGAGGGATTGGCTCACACCATTCTGAAGGCTGAGAAATTCCAGGCCGAGGAAAGCTGGTGTTGTGGTTCCAATGCAAACCCAAAGGCCTGAGAAGCAGGGGAGTTGGTAGCATGAGTCTGAAGGCCTGGATACTGGTCACACCAGTGTCTGAGGGCAGGAGAAGATGGATGTCCAAGCTGGAGCAGAGCAAATTGCCTTCCTCAGCCTTTTGGTTGTGTTTGGGCCCACCCCCAACAGATAGGATACCCACCCATGCTGCTGAGGGTGATCTTTACACAGTCTAACAATTCAAAGGCCATTTTCTTCCAGAAACACCCTTACAGACACACCCAGAAATATGTAATCAGCTATCTGGATATCCCTTAGCCCAGTCCAGTTGACTCATGACATTAACCATCACAGAGTATAAAGCACAAACTGGCGATATGTATAAAAAACTTTAGAACTATTCAGAACTTTTGACCTAGTAATTCTATTTTAAGACATCTTGTCTAAGGAAATAATGTTCCCAGGGGCTGTGGGTAGTAGTTTATATGAGTGGTTACCTATCACAGACAATCTACAATACAGAATAAATAGAAATCACTGAACATTCAACTACAGGGAAATAGATAATTATGTTACATCTATACATTGGAACATTATGTTGCCACCAAATATAGTATTTTTGAAGAATTTTTATTGAAAGATAGCAGGAAGTAGTCATACAATATTGCTAAATTTAAGATGAAGTATAAAAAAACGAATGACATAGAGTATTATACCAGTTTTTTTTTTTAAAGACATATATACACTGAGAAAATGCTGGGAGAAAATACATTAGATATTAGCAGTGGTTATTTTTTGTAGTGGGATCTGAGAGATTTAAATGTTTTATTTTAGTGTTTTTATTTTCCGTATTTTATAAACTCAACAGTTATTTTTAGAGTCAGAAAAAAATGTCACTAAGGGTCACATCATCAACTGTAACTGAATTCATGATACCACTGCAGGATGAAGTTTGGCAGTGTGTTATAGGAGCTAAATGGAAGAGTTTGGAGCCTCCTTTAGAATATTCCCTCCTCAGAAACATATTATGGTTCCTTTCTAATAGAAATGTTCTCATATGTTAAGCTTTTGGCCACTTAGTGAGTCAGTAGGCCAGGAGCCTCGCTCTTCAGGGTGCAGCTGCAGTCACCTAGCCGCAGCTTGAGATCCAGACATCCCTGTGCTCTCAGAGGCCAGGAAGCCCCCCTTCTCCCACAAGCTCAGAAATGCCTGCTCTCACTCCTTGGCCTCTCCCTACTGCCAGCGCCTGCTCCAGGGTGGAGCAAAGTTGTGGCCAAGCCCAAGTGCTGTTGCAACCCAGCTGGGTATGCATGTGCTTGGGGCAGCGCTGACACACCAGCCCCCTGCCACCTTGGCCCCCTCTGGACGTTGGACATCAATGAGCATGGAAGGGAGGCTGAGGGGAAGCTGAGGGTAGCTCAGTGTGGGCTTGCAGGTGCCCCTCAGCATGAACAGCCTAGGTGTGTGGACAACATGTTGATGGAGGGAGGCAGACAGGTTCCTGAGTGGAAAGGGGTGATTCCCCAGTGAAACCCCACCTTCAAGCCAGGAATGGCCTGAAGCCTGTGGGTCAGGCTGTCAGTTCCAGGTGTAGTCTATGGTCCAGGGTGAAGACTTCATTGATAACAGTTTGGCCAATCGGATGGTGTTTTTGTATGAGCATACACTTGCTTCATTCTGAGCCCATAAAAACCCTGGACTCAGCCAGACTCACACAGATGTCAGGACTACCAGCTGTGAGAAGGAGCTACCCACTTTGGGTCTCCTCACCTTTTCGGGATGACCTGCCTACAGAAAGGAGCTACCCACTATGGGTCTCCTGAGAGCTTTCATGTCACTCAATGAAGCTCCTCTCCACCTTGCTCACCCTCCAGTTGTCTGTGTACCTCATTCTTCCTGGATGTGGGACAAGAACTCAGAACCCACTGAATGGTGGTAGTGAAAGAGCTATGACACAAATAGGGCTGAAACATTCCCCCCTGATCACCGTGTTGAGGGTGCTGAGAAAGGAAGAAGAGCTGCGTCCCTCTGGGGAGCCCAAACCTAGGGGCTCCCCAAGCCAGGGCTGTAACAGCCTCTTTGGTGCTGTGTGGTTTCTGGTGTCTCCGAGCTTTCAGGTAGCACTGTGTCCACCATCTTCAGACACTGGTGCCTGCAGCAGAAGTTACTGCCAGTATGTCTGGTCCAGCCACAGCCTCACATGAATCCTACACCTGTGCTGGCACCTGGAGCTGCCCAGCCTGCCACAGCAGCTGGCATGCCTGGCTGTGTGTAGTGGCTGGACCACATGTTAGCTCACTCACACACCCCTCACCGCTCCACACCTGGCTTGCCCTTGGCAAGTGTGGGATCTGGGCTGGCAGCACAGGCCAAGCACAGCCTGCTGGGCTGAGTGGGTAGAACAAACTCAGTGGGTGCAACCAAAACTTTGGCAAAGGCACCATTAGCCACAGAGGTTTTGGCTGGCAAAGTGATACCCCAGGGATCCTGTGACAAAATTATAGTGATTTTTTTTTTGATGGCCATGGCTAAAATTGTTATTCTCCATGCTGAGGTGATGTACGTATCTACCCACTTTATTAAGCACACTGATAAGAGACTGCTTCATGCTGCAAAGCATACAAGCAAATAATACACTGTTTTGGAGAGCAGGGATCTTCTAATTGTTTATCGTAATGTTAAAAAGAAAAAAGTGCAATAAGACATACTGTAATTCACTAGTTCTTTGGAAATACTGCATTTCCATTTTTCAATGTGAAGATAAACTCTAGTTTTGAATGAGTATGGCTGACTTAAGTGGACAAACGTCTTTCAAACTAGCTTTGTAGAGGTTAAGTTCAGCTAGATAAATGCAGTTTCAGCATTTAAATGTAGCTGTGTGAAGGGTAACAAATTGACATTACTCAGCTTCAACTGAACTGCAGAGCTGGTTAAAAAAACAATGAAAGTAGCCTTGCTATAGGAAGTTTTAAAACACAACTTGTTAGAAGCTTAATTTGAGTTTGGCAGAAATACAGGGCTGACATCTGCTGTCACATGTTTGAAGCATGAATGTATCCTTCCAGGAAACAAGTGATGCTGATTTTTTTTTTTTTTTTTTTTATGCAACAGTTGCAGGTACTTCCACTTTCTGTAGTACAAGAATATTTCTGAAAGAATTCATAGGAGGAACATTATAGATAGAGAGTCTTTGAATTGAAATGGTTTGCAGCTTTAGAGCTGCACTATTACACAGTGATCTGCTTTAGCACAAGAAGACTGTTCTGTATCAAATTTAATTTAAATCAAAAGTGTATGTTCCCATCGGTTACATATGGGGGCCAAATACAGATTTTAGGGGCAATCTCATCAGTTCTCTCAGGAATATTGCATAGTAGTGTTTTCGTCTCTAAAACACAGAGGAGGTAAATATTATTTGTTACTGTTAGTTTCTCCCATGGTTGAAGAAAGGGATAGAATAATACATTAAGAGTCTAAAATAAATATCATCAGCTCCACATTGTTTAGTGATTATATCTTTACGATGGTGAAATTGGAAGTAGCTTTTTCAGATTTAGCCAAACACACTTTGACATGTGATAATTATAAAGTGAGCCACATATCTGCAGGAAATACGGGTGATATTTTCCACTCTTAACAGCTGACTTGGTGGCTTGCAACATTATTGGCATACAAGTGAATTATATGTTTCAGCATATAAATTCTTGATTTAGCATAGTGTCTTAATAGCTAAAGGATAGGTTGGAAAAATCAAACCTTTATTTCTCTGGCAGATATTTACAAAGTGGAAACATCTGTTTCAATTGTTGTGGGACAATCTATGCTCACTGTGGGGCAGTTAGAAAGCCAGGGCATTTTTGTAAACCTTTCCATGAGTTAACATTTGATGCCTTCCTCTGGTTCTTCCCAAACTTTCTCCATGGCTCTTGCAGACTGGCCAGAAATTATTCTTTGACTGACTTAACTGCCTTGTGGAAACCTCTGTAATTACCATGGCCCAGACATTTAAAAAACTATTTGCTTATCAGATCTTTTCCTGAACTCAGAATTGACCCAAAAATATTTGTCTCTCAAGCATATTACCAGTGTCATTATTGCCTCAATAAACTCTTTATGCTGATAGAAAATAAACTCTTTTATTTCCATGTGAAATCATCATGCTTTAGTATTTCCAGACTTCATTCATTCATTCATTCATTCAGGGAATCACATGATAAAGAAAAAAGCTAAAGTCAGCATAGTAATTTTCATATTTTGATAAAAACTTTGTTTCAATTAATTTTAGAATATAAAGATACCACACTGTTAAATCTACCATTGGCCTTGTTGCTGGTATAAATAGAGTATTTGGTTTTCCATCATTGGCTTTCTGTCATGGCTCTTTTTCCATATTCTAGATGGACTCCAGCAAAATAAATAGAATAAGGTCCTTGACCTGGAGAAGACGAGGTTTTCAGGGAGCAGATATAGTAGGGAAGAGTAGGGCTGGCCTGTGAACCAGGTGGCATTATAAAGGACATGTGGGAGAGTCCAGTGGAGAGCACTCCCTTGATCCTCTCTCTGCAGAGCCAAGAAAGCCATACATGCTAAAAAGACAAGACATTCTCATTCACCAGCATACATACCCCTGACACAAGAAATGAGTGCTGTCTGTGTGAGACCTGACTCTGGTGTATCAGAGCCCAGTTTCTAGAGTTTATATTGACACAGTTTGATCAAAGAATCATATTCTTCTACATGAACTGATCTACTCAGTGGGAAAAGGTTTGCATGCCGATGTGTAAGTGACCACTTAGGAAAAATATAAAATATCTTGTCTTTGCCCTAAAAACCAGAAAATGCAGAAAACTTTTCCTGTTCTTTAAGACAACATTCTCAGGACTTGTGTACTGTCTATGTGTTCAGGAATGAAAAGCTATTAGAAAAGGAGAGAAAACACAGGGGAGATGCGGGGGAGACATGTTTTATACGTTTTAAAGTGTAAGCACCAGTAATTTATTTTTTTACCTGATATTCAACTTTTTTTTTTTTTTTTGAGACAGATTCTCACCCTGTCACTCAGGGTTCAAGTGATTCTCCTGCCTCAGCCTCCCGAGTAGCTGGGACTACAGGCACGCGCTGTTACACCTGGCTAATTTTTAGTAAAGACAGTATTTTTAGTAACGACAGGGTTTCACCATGTTGTCCTGGCTAGTCTCAAACTCCTGACCTCACCTCAAGTAATCCTCCCTCCTCAGCCTCCCAAATTGCCGGGTTACAGATATGAGCCACCACACTTGGCCTCTGATGTTCAACTTTTTGATGAGTAGTAGATAGAAAGCAGACAGAGGTGTTTTGAAGGAGTGCTGGCTGTTTTCTCTCTGCCTACGAGAGTGGAATCCTTGACTCACGCCTGTAATCCCAGCACTTTGGGAGGCTGAGGCGGGCGGATCACGAGGTCAAGAGATGGAGACCATCCTGGTTCACACGGTGAAACCCCATCTCTACTAAAAATACAAAAAAATGTAGCCGGACATGGTGGCAGTCACCTGTAGTCCCAGCTACTTGGGAGGCTGAGGCAGGAGAATGGCATGAACCCGGGAGGCGGAGCTTGCAGTGAGCCGAGATTGCGCCACCACACTGAAGCCTGGGCGACAGAATGAGACTCCGTCTCAAAAAAAAAAAACCAAAGAGTGGAATCCTGCCTGGCAAAGGATGGAGGGGATCTCTGAGGTCAAACTGATGACAGTTACATTGATTAATCACTTGTGTAAAAATGGGACAAAGTAGAAATCAAGTATGTTTCAGAAAGTGTCCCTCTTTCCTTTGATGTATGTCTTAGTACCCTCTAGTGGTGTCAGCCTAACATTTTCTTACATGTAACGTGATCCTGACAGACAAGTTCAGCGTTTGCAAGCCACGTCTTTGTATACTTATGTATGAGGTAATCAGCTAAAAGTCAACAAACTTTTTTTCATCAAATTCCAACCTCCTAGCTTCTATCTAAGATATTGAATTGGCAGGAAAGGTTATTAGTATTCATTTTATTCCTAAGACTAAAGAGTTATAATTCTTCACTATTTCTCCTAGCTCAGAGCTGAGTTGAGAAGAAACACTTCAGCTATGTTGGCAATTTGTGGCATAGGAATATATCACATTTTAATTAAGCATCACATATTTTTGAAGACTTGTTCACACATGTAAAGAAGTTCCATTCTAAGGCTGTCCCTGCCAAATGACAAATACTTGGTAATCACCAAATTGGTGTTGTGGGAGTGGGTTAGTGACTACTCATCAAGCTTTTCATGAAAACCCCAGATTTATAGCCTCTTAATTTGTTCTGAACCCTTGCCCTGAGTATATTAATTCACCCTCTAATTTTTTTTTTTTTGGCAAATATGCTCAGCATGTCTTTCTGCTTTATGAAAATGTCAGAGATGAGTATAAAGATAGGTCGATAACCACAGGGAAAAAAACCCAAGAAATCTAAACACCAGTAACTTGCAAAGGAAACTTCGGTGTATAATATAGAGTCGTGTGCATCTCATGATGTTTCACTAAAAAATTCCTATAAACAGAAGAGAATTCTTACCTGAAAATCTGTCAGTATAACCTGGTGAAGATTACCTTTTACCTTAAAATTTTAGGTACATGCAAATGCTATTTTTAAGGAAGACTTTTCGAATTATGAAAGTGCCAAGACATGCTTATTGTAAAAATTTTGAAAAGTACAAAAAAAAATGAAGAAAATGCTAATCCTAAAAACCATAAAACTTAGATCTACTTCCTTCCAACCTTCTTTTCTGTGTGTATTGTGGTGTAATGGAAATTATATTCTATGTTATAATTTGTGCCCCACTGTGTTTTCTTTAACAAATAAGCATTTTCCTATCTTGTTAATGATTATATGCTATGCTGTATGTATAATTCATTGTTTTGTGTTATTGCCAGTCACTCCAGTTTAGGTAATCATGTTAGTTACCCATGTTTTTAGCCTTTTGAATTATTCTTCCTATAATTTGATAATCTATTGACTATAAACAAATGTATCCTCCTGAAAGTGAATTAACATAACTAGGGTCACAAAAGGTATAAGTAATTTGTAAATACATGGGGTATGCATACATTTCTCATACATCCAGGTGACTTTGTGTAAAATGCTGCAGTTCATATGCTCCTTTTTCAAATGACTTGCATGAGTAGTCTTAAAGTCACAGCATAGTGAATACTTTATGAAAAATGAAGCATGTGGTTTTGGTTTTGGAGAGCAACTTCAACCCCAATTTAGGTCATTTCCATAGTGAACCTTTGTTAAAGCACTGTTTTCCACATCCTTTTGCTGCAGAGTAGACAGTGTGTTATTACCAAGAATAGCCCACCTGCTTTTCTTCTCATTCAAACCACAGACCTCTCTAACAAAACTGTGCTCTTAAGTTGTCATGCTCAGAGGCATCAACCTATTTACCTTGGAGGGTCCCTTGGCCTCATTCATACCAGCCTCTCTTTCGAGCCTTGTTTACTATATGATCACAGGTAATAGCCCAAGGTAGTATTGGGATAAATGTATTGGTTTTTAAATATAATCTTAAATGACTTCAGTATGAACAATAATAATGGATAACTTTTATTGAGCACATATAATGTGCCAGGCATTGGCTACATGCATTATTTAGGGTATATCTTTCATTCTTATACTTTGAAGTTGAAACTCTGATTATTTCCATTTTACACATGTAGAAAAGTGAGGCGTAGAATGGCGAGGTCACTTGCCCCATACTGCAGAACCATAAAGGGCAGCAGGATTTGTGCCTGCACTGTCTCGAGCCAGTGCTTCTAACCATCAGCTCTGCCACCTTCAGTAGGCCAGTATACCTTCTTACAAAGGTCATTGGAAACAGAAAATCTTAAGGGAGTAATTAATCTCAGAAGGCTCCCTTTGAGTCCTTGGGTTTTTTTTTTTTTATGGACTCCACCTAACCATGGACTCCTAAGACCCTCCCTCCACTGTAGTGTATGTCTGTGAGTAGACTGAGAGTAGACTGAGGACTTGAACAGAGCTAATCTGTACATGCTATATAGAGGAAGCCAGTCTTACATAGGGCTCAGTAAGGGAGTAAGGGAGGAATTTAACAGAAAAGATTTGGGTAAAGATTTCTACTTTACCACTAGAAATAAAATATGTTCACGTTGAAATTGGCAAATAAGAGTAAGATACACCAAGAACTTTTTCTTTGTTTAGAAGTGGGAGGTCTTTGAGGGGACTGATGAGAAATTTTGGAGGAGATTGGATGTGTTTGTTGAAACTCAAATATGGCCTGCTAAAGAATGGAAAGTTACAATGTGTTTCTTATCAATAGATAAGAAATCTCTTATCTATTGGTGATTCAAACTCTATCATCTAAGATGAACTACAGGGAATAGAAACTCATTAATAGGCCATTTTGGAAACTGTTTTATTAATAATTGATTTTCTTACAACTTACAACATGGCCTTTTTCTGAGTTTCTACTCACTTCAGTTCATCTTAAAAATGGTTTCACTAGGAACTATTGATGGCCTTGGATGGGACTAACTCATCTATTATAAAGTAATCACATGAATTTATACTTGCTGTCAGAGGTCACCTTTGTCTTCTAAATGCAGAGCTGGCAATAATTTGCTAATTGGTCAGGAAACACAAATTAATGCTTTGCAAGTAGCAGTGAAATCTGTTCGTTTCTGTGGGTTTTTTCACATTATTTTATTTACTTTTAAAGAAATCAATGAATGTACTGTGAACCCTGATATCTGTGGAGCAGGACACTGCATTAACCTGCCGGTGAGATACACCTGTATATGCTACGAGGGCTACAAGTTCAGTGAACAACAGAGGAAATGTGTGGGTAAGAGACAATTTTGATTGACTGAATTATTAAATATCAAACATTTGCACATTAAGAACATGTTTTTTCTTAAACCAACCTAACCATTTTGGGGAAATGTTACTGGTTTAATTTTTTGAAAGTTTATCCCTTAGCTAAGGGAGCTCAAAAAAAGGTTTGCTAAACAACTGGAATTCTCTTACCTCTTTGTTCAACATTTCTTTACCTCGCCAAATGTAATACATTTACATAAAGGTGAAATAATTTCTAAAAGCTTTTTGGATAAAGTAAAGAAAATATGAATTCCAGAAACAGCTACCTAAAAACATGTATTTAGCAAAAACAAATTAACATTAATGTATACTGCAGTAAAGAATTACTTTCATTTATGTACGTAAGATTGATTTTTTAAAGGGATTTTAAAATTGAAAATCCATATATGCTGGCCTGAAGGTGTCAGTCAAGTTAGAAATTTAGGGATCTCATATATGCTCCTTTTGGAAAAAAAAAAAGTATCTCAGAAAGATATGCAATAGAGTTAAATAAATCATTTTAATGTAACTCTAAATTTAATTTCTCTTCTTTTTTAAGAAAAAGAAAATTCAGCACTAAATTATAAGGCCAGTGGGAAGCAACAAAGGCACATATCTAATTAATACTACTTTAATATATGTGAATTTTGCTGTTTGGTCTGTGTGTGTGGGAGGGGGAAGGAGACAACCACCTGCTCCATAATATGGCTATTTCCCTGTCATTTGCATACATTGTATATATCACGTTTAGAACCTAGAATATTAAGTTGGAAAGGCAACAGAGATGACCTAATCCGTCTCTTTCATGGCATTTCTGACTCCCTGCTGACAGCAAATTCCATTGCTTGGACGTCTCTCATTATCGGGAGAATCCTTCTGTGTTGACCTGAAATCTGCCTCTTTGAAACACCATTGTCATGGTTTTGTAGTTTTGGCCTTTGAAGTGACACACAGTAGGCTGCTTCTCTCTTCCAGTAACAGTCCTTCAAGCACGTGAGGAGAAAGATCGTGTCTCCTTTTGCTGTTGTCCTCAGTTATAAAGGTTGGATGGTACTCAGGGAATAGTATGATGGTATTTTACAGAACAGGGAAACGAAGTTCTTGCTACACAGAACTAATGTTTTTTATATGTATTTTTGTTAACAGATATTGATGAGTGTACTCAGGTCCAACACCTCTGCTCCCAGGGACGCTGTGAAAACACTGAGGGAAGTTTCCTGTGCATTTGCCCTGCAGGATTTATGGCCAGTGAGGAGGGGACTAACTGTATAGGTAACGGCATTGTTCTTCCTGATTACAAATGCTTAGATCTGAGTTTTTAGATCCCCTAAGGCTATCAGTTCAGTGCTTATCCACACAACCCAGAATTTTTTATTAAACACTTACCATGATAGCAATCTGCTAGATCCCCGGTGATATAAAAATGGATTTCTTTCCCCTAACATTTTTGAAGAAAGAGTATCAAATATGTGCACAGACAAGATACATTAAATGTTACTTTTGGACCACCCTGCATGAATCAAAACTGGATGATTTTGATGTGTGTCAAACAAATCAAAGGGAAAGCAGAAATCAGTTACTGGCCAGGCGCGGTGGCTCATACCTGTAATCCCAGCACTTTGGGAGGCCAAGGCGGGTGGATCACCTGAGGTCAGGAGTTTGAGACCAGCCTGACCAACATGGAGAAACCCTGTCTCTACTAAAAATACAGAATTAGCCAGGTGTGGTGGCGCATGCCTCTAATCCCAGCTACTCAGGAGACTGATGCAGGAGAATCGCTTGAACCCGGGAGGTGGAGGTTACAGTGAGCCGAGATCGCACCATTACACTCCAGCCTGGGCAACAAGAGCGAAACTCCATCTCAAAAAAAAAAAAAGAAAAAGAAAAGAAATCAGTTACTTCGTTATTATATTTGAGCTAAGCTGGGAGATGGGAGTGGTTTGAAATAATATTTGGAATACAAAACTCAATAATGCTCTCTGCTCCTCGTAGATGTTGACGAATGCCTGAGGCCGGACGTCTGTGGGGAGGGGCACTGTGTCAATACTGTGGGGGCCTTCCGGTGTGAATACTGCGACAGCGGGTACCGCATGACCCAGAGAGGCCGTTGTGAGGGTGAGTCAGCTGTGAGTGTTCAGCACGCATGACCGTGACGTGCAGGGTTGGTAGGTACCTTGCCTGGTTCTTGTTTCCTTCCACACTCCATACTTGACACCAGTTTATCCAAGCTCTTTCTGCTTCCTGGATTCACAGGCTCTTTGCCTCCTCCTTTCAGTGGCTCTTTTGGGATTATTTTCCATCTTCATGCTCTCATTACTTTTCACCTCAGTATCTGCCTTTCTGGTATTTGGAGTGAAATCACCATAGAATGATTAATTGCATCATGTTTAGTACAAACCCAGACTTAATTACAGAGTCCGGACCATTCATCTGGGAACATGGTGCAGGTGTAACCAGTGTTGATTTTTTGTTTTTGACCTTTTCACCTACTCACATTCCTTTGTCTCCACTGCTTTCTTTTACATGTGTTCTGGGACTTTCTCACAGACTCCCTAAGAAGCATGGTCTGACCAACTTTGGTCAGATTCCAACTGTGCTAGATAAAATTTCCTCATTATTGACCATAGCAATGAGTTTTCTCTCATTATAAAAATGTTATAAAAAATGTTTATAGCGTGGCCACAATTCTTATCCTTTTCATATTTCTGTTCATGTTTGTGTCCAAGTTGCTCTGGTTCTTTTTGAAACCACTGTGGCGAGGCCAGGCACAGCGGCTCACGCCTGTAATCCCAGTGCTTTGGGGGGTCGAAGCGGGTAGATCACTTGAGGCCAGGAGTTTGAGACCAGCCTGGCCAACATGCTGAAACTCCCTCTCTCCTAAAAATACAAAAATTAGCCAGACGTGATGGCGCACGCCTGTAATCCCAGCTACTTGGGAGGCTGAGGCACAAGAATCACTTGAACCTAGGAGGCAGAGGTTGCAGTGAGCTGAGATCATGCCACTGCACTCCAGCCCAGGTGACAGAGCAAAACCTGTCTCCAAAAAACAAAACAAAAAAAACACTATGGCACTTTTTTTTTTTTTTTTTTTTGCAATTATTTTCATGAAGAAATACACTGACCTTCTGCTAAAAACCTGCCATGGAAATACGAGGGTGAAGGAACATGGGGTCTCTGAGGGCACGAGAGCATGGTGCCGGTTCCTTGGGGTTTCCTACCTGGCTGTCAGCAGAGCCTAATAGATTTGGGCTCTGTTAGCTGGGGCAGGATGGACTAGGTTGGCACAGCCAGCCCTCAGCTGTCCCCTGGCTTCTGCATGTTGGTTTTCTTCACCGCTCTAATGACCCAGGCCTGGAGGGAGAGCTAATTAGACATTTTTTGGCAGCCTACGCTTGCCTCTCCTGCTGGCGTCTTGCCTCCGCCCCTTGGGTTCTAATCTAGAGAGAAGTGGGAGTGTTTTATGTTGCTGGATCTCTGATCAGCTTGGATCAGAATGGAGCCTTGTACCCTCCCCAAGGGCCATGAGGCTACAGAACAAGCACAGGTGTAAAGTGTCTCCACTCTGCTCTTCCAGGGAACTCTCTGCTGTAGAGATGCAGTGTGGGATCAGCTCACCAAGCCCACGCTTAGTAACTTCCTGACCTGCAGCCATTGACTTTGCCCCTTTGAAACGTAGTACATCACCTGTAAAATGGGAACGATGGAGTTAACTTTCCAGGTTTTCATGAAAATAACTTCATGTTGCCGGAACTTGTATGATGCCTGTCACTTTGTTAGTTTTCAAGAAATTATAGTTTCTTTAAATCTCCCCCATCCCTGACTCCTTTTGTGTTTGTATAGATCTCAAGTACCTCTGTAGTTGCGGGGAGCGCTTTTAAAAAACGGGTTAAGTTTATTTGACAAGCATTTATGTACAGAGCAGTATCCCCCAACCCCCAACAAAGAAGTCAAATACTGATTCTTTTTATTTATTTATTTATTTATTTTTTGAGACGGAGTCTCGCTCTGTTGCCCAAGCTGGAGTACAGTGGCACAGTCTCGGCTCACTGCAAGCTCTGCCTCCTGGGTTCATGCCATTCTCCTGCCTCAGCCTCCTGAGTAACTGGGACTACAGGTCCCCGCCACCACGCCCAGCTAATTTTTTTTTTTTTTTTAAGTAGAGATGGGGTTTCACCATGTTAGCCAGGATGGTCTCGATCTCCTGACCACCAGATCCACCCGCCTTGGCCTCCCAAAGTGCTGAGATTACAGGCGTGAGCCACCGCACCCGGCCAAATACTGATTCTTAAGTTCCACATACGTGTCAAGAATGGGAAGATAAGATACTTAAGTAATAGGATGAAAAGGAATAGAAAAGAAATTGGAAAATTATGTACTTAAATTGGAAGCTTGGAGAATATTCTGTAATATTCAATATATGAAAATTATTTAGCAGAAAGATGACTCGGGTTCCCTGAGTAAATAATATATGATTCTATCCCCATGAAAAGTCTTGAAAAGAGGAAGGAGCCAAGCAACGCGGCTGTTTTCAAATTTCATCATGGACTAGAACCAAACGTCCCCGGGCTTCTGGCTCACAGAAGATTTTCTCAGCTGTCACTAACAAAGTTGCTTTCAAATAGCACCAGTCTCCAAGGAGTCTATTGTAGTTTACAGACATTATCTCATGCATCCTTACTTTATTCTGTTAAGGTATTACAAGGCAGGTAATTCCTAATTTATAGAAGAGGGGAAAAGCAGAGGTGAGAGCAGCTAGAAATTCAGGGACGTTATCTTGTATTGCTCAACATTGCACCTTATTTATTGGACCAGCCTGTCTCAATGACATTCTCTGATTTAGCAGTTGTAGTTCTATTCTTTGGAAATATCCCATCCAGAGGAGAATGTAATGCTATTTGGAAAATGAAACTGGCAAGCATCATCTTTTTGTAGAACAAGAAGTCCCAGAACATCTGACCTAAAAAAACCACTATGTGTCATTGGCCATTGGCAAGAATTTTTACTGATAGAAAAAAAATTACAACACTGACCTGGTGCTTATTTTTCTTTTCACATGTCTAACGATATGCAATGGGAGATAACTTTTAAGTATTTACTAGAATGTAGACATCAAATACCCATGGATATTTAGTGGACCCGTTATATATTTCTTTCTTTCTTTCTCTAGTTTATGTCCTGAAAATCTGTTTATATTTTAAGTACGATTGAAGGTCATATATGCATTGTGTATTGGGATACTTAAACATTAAATCCACTCATATAAATTCAAGATCCACCTCAGAAAAAACACTTATTTCAAATGCAGCTAGAAGCCATGGTGTTAACACCTATTTTAAACTGTTGAACTCTCTCCTGTATCGTTTTCCTCATTTTGTTGTTTGACAATTCTTAAAAATGCCTCAAGCTGTCGTAGTAGTTATCTCTTGCACAGACTTAACCATATTTTAGGTGATTTTTTTTCTCCCCAAATTGGAAAGAATGATGAATAATAACTTCAGTTAGCTGTGAATATGAAAAGTAAGGTGTATTTTTACCAGAAAATATTACCATATGGTCATATCACCATGTTTTCTGGGAAGGCTTGGAAGTATGTGATGAGTTCACTCTCTCCTTGGGTTTTTTTTTTTTTTTTTTCCGACCTCCAAGGAATTCCTGTCATATGAAAGGTTTTAAATTATTCAAACCTAGGATGTTCTTGGGCCCATGAAGCCAAAGAGAGAATTTCCCTAGAGCATCCAATGTCTGCAGAGAGAACGTCTCGCTGGGTGGATACATGGCTTCCTCACACTCACTGCCCCCATTCCTCGTATTTCTTTCTGGAAAGCTGTGCTATTACTTGAAAGGTTTCGTGTCCAGAAATTGGCCCTAAAGGAGCTGCCAACTCCCAGAGTGGAGAGACCAGGTCCTGCTAGTTGAAGAATTGGGGCCAGGTTCTTCCTTGGAATGTATGCAAATATTTTAATCCAGATATGCTTGACCATGCATTATTGCCATGTATTTAAGTATACACCCAATGTCTCACTTACCCAATTGTTGTTTTTCCCACTGAAATGTAGATATAACATGCTTTCCCTCCCTGCCTTCATCACAAAGTAAG
Source organism: Mandrillus leucophaeus (assembly GCF_000951045.1). NCBI lineage: Eukaryota > Metazoa > Chordata > Mammalia > Primates > Cercopithecidae > Mandrillus > Mandrillus leucophaeus. The sequence goes on along the minus strand of NW_012102743.1, from coordinate 1,185,847 downwards.
ATTTTGCTTTGGTATTCTGATAAAATGTTCACAACCTACCTTTTTGATTTTTCAGATATTGATGAATGTTTGAATCCAAGTACTTGTCCAGATGAGCAGTGTGTGAATTCTCCTGGATCTTACCAGTGTGTTCCCTGCACAGAAGGATTCCGAGGCTGGAACGGACAGTGCCTTGGTAGGTACTATAGTGTACTTGTCAAAGGTCTGTTTGTTCTGCATGGCCCATTTTCTGATAGAGTGGTGAAATGCCAATGGAGCCCTCTTTCAAAATGAAAAAAAATGAAATCTTATATAATTCTAAGAAAAGTTGCCAGTAACTTTTAACCATTGAGAAAATAAGAAAATGACTTAGCATGAAGGATGTAAGATTCTAGATGGGGCAAATAATTAGGATTGAAACAAACTGTTATTCCTAATGAGATAAATATCCAAAACCAAATAAGATAGTAAGGTCTACAGGGAAGAAGAGAGATGGAGAGCAAAACACTTAAGAAGAGAGAAGAAGCCTAAGAAGCATCTACCACAGACAAGTAGAATTAGGTAACACACGCACACAATTTTCAACAGAAGTAGCAAAGGTAGTGCTTTAGGCACTGAGGAAGATACAGTAATAAATTTGCTTTGATTTTAATTACCTGTGCTGTAGTTAGCTCTCCCATTAATGGTTTTCATTTGTGTCTACCATGCTGTCTTTTCCCCTAAAATCTGAACTCTTTTCCACTCCATACCAGAACTCTGAATATGTGAGTTAAAATTTTCATTCATTCATTCCTTCTTTCCTTTCTCCCTCAAATGCTTAAGAACTTGCTATGGGCTATGCACGGTGGCTCATGCCTGTAACCCCAAAACTTTGGAAGGCCGAGACACAAGGATCACTTGAGGCCAGGAGTTTGACACCAGCCTGGGCAGCATAGCAAGACCTCATCCCTACAAAATGTTAAAAAACTTACCTGGGCTTGGTGGTGTGTGCCTGTAATCTCAGCTACTTGGAGGCTGAGGTGGGAGGATCGCTTGAGTCCAGGAGTTCGAGGTTTCAGTGAGCTATGATTGTGCCACTGCTCTCCAGCCTGGAGGACAGTGAGACCCTGTGTCTGAAATATGAAACAAAAGGCAAAACCTACTGTATATCCCAAGAGTTGTACTAAGTTCTGGGATGTATTGAGAGGATGACCCCTTCCTTTTGGTACTTACTGTCTGGTGGGGGAGACTGACATGCACTCAAACATCTCATAGATAAATGCAAACTCACAGATGAGACAAGCACTAGAAAGGAGGGTTCTATGATGCTGTGAGAGCAAATGATAGAATGAGCTGCCCTTAGGAAAATTCTTGAGTTGAGGTTCAACTGGTGAGGAGGGGGTGGGAGGGAGAACTTTTCAGGCACAGTAAACAGCATATGCCAGGGGTTCGTGGAAGAAGAAGAGAGCAGAAGGCCAGTGTAGCTGAAGGCCAGAGAACACGGGAAGATTTGCTGCAAGATGAGATGACAGACCACTGAATAATTTAAAGCCCTCTTAGTCCTGTTAAAACTGGCAGTCTTCATTCTCATAGCCCTGGGAAGACATTTAGGTGTTTTAATGGAGGTTGCAGAAGCACCGTCAGTTTTAAAGCTTTAGTCTCATCACCAAGCAGCATCAGCTCAGACTCTGTGGCTGGTACGGAGAGCTCCGTGTCTTGAGCCCCTAGGCCCAGCCCCAACCCAAGAGTTTCTGCTGATGGAGTTGTGAGATGTAGATCTTTGAAGAAAAGATTTTTATTCATTAGTTGTTTATTTGATAACCAATTGTTTATGTAACTGGTACTGGCCAGAAAGTATTAATACGTAGGGTTTCAGTTTTCCCATTTGGCATAAATTTCATAGTTGCCTATCAGGGTTCCATGTGTATCCTCATTTTCACATCCTGATAAATAATCCAGGAGCAGAGCCTGAAGTCTACCTTAAATAACTACAATTCATAATAGTAGTATAAACACAGCCCTGATTCATGAATTTATTAGTGGAATGTGACTGACCAAATTGGCAAGTGATTTTTCTTCAATATAAGTAATACTAAATGAATTATTATACCTACATGTGCATATGTATATATATAAACTTTAGTGACAGAAGCACAGCACCTCATTTAAAACTAATTGTACTTTTGTCAACCAGATGAGTAGAATCATAAGCAGAAATATTAGATCACTGCATTTCTCAATTCCGCCAAAGTCCCACATTTAGCCCCCTGTTTTGTTTTTGCATTGCTGAGATCATGTATTTCCTATTGTTAAATGGAGGCAGTGTCCTTTATCTTTCTGCTTTGGGTAAAATTTTAGGCTCTGCATAATCTACAGATGAAGCCACTCCCCCAAGGTTTAATTGCAGTTCCATCCATTGTTCATATTGGACTTGCAGCTCTTCTAAATTTCTCCTGAGGGCCTTTGCAGGTTATACTGAAATAGATTTTCCATCTTAATTTTTTATAGTAGTAGAGCTTTCAAGTGTTGAGAAGTTGACTGTGACAAAAAGCAGATATTGCAGCATGCCTTTCTACTTACATTGAGCCAATGGGTGGGTTGGAGTTTTCTGCTAAACCCTGACCATGTTCATGACTGCCCAGCCCTAGCTTTGTACTTCTGGTACTCTAACATACCTTTCAGAAGGCGCAGTCTTGTCTTAAGCCTAGTTTTGAGTTGAGCTCAACACTAACGTAACTTGATATATATTCATTCATTTAACAAATACGGAGTGTCTACCATGTGCCAGGTATTTTTCCAGAATGCTGGGAACTGAGAGTGACTAAAATAGGCTGGGCGCAGTGGCTCATGACTGTAATACCAGCACTTTTGGAGGCCGAGGCGGGGCAGATCATGAGGTCAAGAGATTGAGACCATCCTGGCCAACATGGTGAAACCTCCTCTCTACTAAAAGTACAAAAATTAGCTGGGCGTGGTAGCATGCACCTATAGTCCCAGCTACTCAAGAGGGTGAGGCAGGAGAATCGCTTGAACCTGGGAGGCAGAGGTTGCAGTGAGCTGAGATTGCGCCACTGCACTCCAGCATGGTGACAGAGCAAGACTCCATCTCAAAAAAATAAAAAAAAAAAAGAGTGAATAAAAAAAGTTTCTACCTTCATTTTAGTTATACTCTGGTGCTTACATTGTGCTTGCAAATAAACACAAGCAAGTACAATATATCAGATGTCAGATGTGGTGCATGATGTGAAGAAAAGTAGAGAAAAAGATTCGGAGTCTTTAGAGATCCCATGGTGGTCAGGATAGTCAAATACTAAGTTATTAACATGCTGTTCCTGGCTAGTCATTTGTTTTGTCTCTAACCGTTACCTGTGATTATATCCTCTTAGTTCCGATATTTTATTATATATTGGTGAAATTTTTGCCCCAATTTTTAATGACAATTCTCTGTGATAACATTAAAGACTCTTTAAAAATTTCTTGTAATCACACCATTTTGGTGAAAAATCCTACATTTGGCATTTGTTAGTTGCCATCTGTAGAGATGATATCTGTCTCACAGGGGTGTTCTGTAAATCTTAGTATCTTTTTTTCTACAACTCTCCTCTCACTGAGTACATGTTTTTACATTGTTACAATCAAACATGTACAATGTTTTATATAACATTTCTTAAATTTGGCATTATGCTTATAGTTTTTTTCTAAACTCATCTATCTTCGTGTTGATTTGCCTCTCTTTCTATTGAATGATTTCATTAAGCATTGCTATTCAACCCCTATATTCTGCAGGGATTTTATACCAGTTAGACTTTCTGCTTCTTTCACAGACCAAATGATGAACTTGGTGAAACCATTAATGGCCTCTTTGTATTCATGCCACGTAAGCTGGATCTTACTGATTGATGCTTCTCTTGATTTATAAATTAGAGCAGAAATTGTTTTGGGCAGAAGTAGGCAAAATGTTAGCAGGTGTTGTCTGAGGGACTACATTTTTTCCCTAGTGTTTAGCTCAGGTCATACAATCCCTCATCCTCAATAGTTTATTATCCACTTCAAATATCTATCATTGCAGACTCTACCTAACACACATCATCCCTAATGCTTTTTGGCAACTCTTGTTGGCTCTTCTGTTAATGTAGCTTCTTCTTTCAAGTCGTGGATTTCATTCTTCTCTTGAGAGTCACGTTCGTCATTCAGCACTGTATTCCTTGGACCTGACATTCAGACTGGAGTTGCTGCCCACTCGATCCCCACCTTTAATAACTATTTCGTCACTCTGGGTTCTGGCCAGTTCCAAATGGCTGTTTCAACCAGGTCCTTTCTTAAGGGAAGCCAGCCTGTCAGGTACTCAGTTTACAGGTTCTTCTTGACTTGTGGAGAGCTGGCCTGTTTCAAACCCGATGAGAGCCATCCCCCAAGGAAACTCTCTAATATTTAATTATTTAAAGATACATTTGATATTGCTAATGTAGAGATCTTAGTTCCCTGAATTTAGACAGAGTTTGGGCTGCATGACCTCTCTGAAGCTTAGTTTTATTATCTGTAAAATGGGGTTGAAATACTTACTTTTTAAGGTTTATTGCCAGAATGAAATAAGCAGTATGAAGCACTTAGTAGGCATCTGACAGACACATGGTGGAACCCCATCCATGCTACAACCCTTCTTCCCCCAACTATTACTCTCCTCTGTACTGCTCTCAAACATAAGAGGTGCAGTAATAACTGATACTTGGTAAAGTAAATTATCACACTTTTTTTTTTTTTTTTGACACCCAGGCTGGAGTGCAATGGCGTGATCTCGGCTCACTGCAACCTCCGCCTCCAGGGTTCAAGCGATTCTCCTGCTTCAACCTCCCAAGTAGCTGGGATTACAGGTGCCCGCCATCACACTTGGCTAATTTTTGTATTTTTAGTAGAGATGGGGTTTCAGCATGTTGGTCAGGCTGGCCTCGAACTCCTGACCTCAGGAGATCCTCCCACTTCAGCCTCCCAAAGTGCTCGGATTACAGGCGTAAGCCACCGTGCCCGGGTCACATTCTTCTATATAACTATATTCTCTTTGGCTTTTTGGAGCTCATGTCATATAGTTTTTTAATTCTTCCTATGTCATTGGAGCATTCTTTTTTTTTTTTTTGAGACGGAGTCTCCCTCTGTCGCCCAGGCTGGAGTGCAGTGGCATGATCTCGGATCACTGCGACCTCCATCTCCCGGGTTCAAGTGATTCTCCTACCTCAGCCTCCTGAATAGCTGGAATTACAGGCATGTGCCATCATGCCTGGCTAATTTTTGTATTTTTAGTAGAGACGGGGTTTCACCATGTTGGTCAGGCTGTTCTTGAACTCCTGACCTCGTGATCCACCCGCCTTGGCCTCCCAAAGTGCTGGGATTACAGGTGTGAGCCACCGCTCCTGGCCTTTTGGAGCATTCTCTTATGAATGTAAATAATTTTGTGGTTTCTGTTTGATATCTCCCATCCAAATACTAACTGGACCCACCCTGCCTAGCTTCCAAGGTCAGACTAGATCGGGCACGTTCAGGGTCATATGTCTGTTGACTCCTTCCAACTTCTTAGTGTTCTTACTTAGCTGGAATATACTTCTTGGGAGCCATGATACTTCTTTGTAGGGTCATTAGTGATTCGTAACAAATGTTTAGGCATCTATAATAATGCTACTGTTTCCTTTCCTGTACTTTATTGTCTCTGCTCACCTTCACAAGGCAGAATATGCCACCTATTGGGTATATACAGCTAGCCTTTTGGGGGTTTATTATTTGTAGTTCAGTTCGTGATAGATCTTGTGACCTGGTAACACAAATTTCTAAGATTTTGCCAGTGTAATCTTTCTTTTTTAATCCCTGATTAAGTTGAGAATGACTTTCTGACTCCCATTTAAGCTCTCTGAATGTGGGTCTTGGTTATTTGAAGAATTTAGTATAATTCAATCTGCTTGGCAACTGATTAGCTACAGTCTTAACCAAGACCTGGCACAGAGAACTTGAAGAATAAACTTGGACAGAAAACATGGAGAACTCATTGTTCTAGAAGTTCTTTTCACACTAGGATTTATTTTCAGATTTGAAGATTCAGTGTTAACTTTCATGGCTTATATGAATATTCATAGACTAAGATGAAATTGAAGACTTGATACAGCAGGTGTTTGTTTTATAGAAGATTGCAGCTGAGTACAGCATGTACCTTTTTCATAGTTTATGTGCAAACATTAGCCTTATCCCTAAATTATTATATGGTAAAGGATGCTTCTGATCAATCACTGAGCTATTTATTGAGCTGTTGTCTACGTATCTATATGCCAGAGAAGATTTGCAATTATGAAAATAACAACAAAAAACAAACTTTTGAAACCAGGGAGCATGGTTTGTGGGAACATTAATTATTATAACAAAATCCTTCTCATTATATAGTTTATGAAGGTTTTGACGTGATGGCATTATTTGATCCTCACGGTAGTCATCTCTGTAGTACAAGTATGAAATTGGAAGTAAGCCCAAACAAGTGAATGGGCTTACTAAAGGTTATAGGTAATAAAGATCAGACCCAGGATGTGATCCTCAATCTTTTATCTCTAAATCCAGTGTTTTGTTCTGTACAATGTCTCATGTGCCCTTCGTGTACACATAAGAAAACTAAAGAACAAAACAATATAACAAAGACAATAAGGAAAATAAAAGAGCATAGAAAGGAGAAAGCCACATGGGCTGGAATCATCCCTTGCAAGCAGCAATAACAATGGCTCGGGGATTCTAGAGTTTGAGATGGCAAGTCTGCACCATACGTAGTGGCAGTTGAGTTCTGCTGAAAGATAAAATGTTCCTTTGGAAAGGTGAGGTAGGGAGCCAATAATATGGTGGGATTAGTGATTGGATTTTTCTGAGATCATCCTTGGCTCTTTATGTAGGATGTACACAGCATTCATTGGTTCTTCTCCAGTTCTGAAAAGCAGTGATGATTCTTTGAGGATTATGTAACAAATGTTTGTCAGCAGCTCTGCTGCTACTACCACATATTTTAACTTCATCAAAATTGACAGAGGGAGTGTGAGATTCTGAGGATCTCCTGTACCTCAAGTGCAGTTGAGGTGGTTTCATCACACTGACCGGACCAACATCTGTCTCTCATTTTGCCGTGCTTGCTTTTCTGCCAAATATGTTCTCCCATCTTCTTTAGTATAAAAGATTATGTGTGAAGAATAGTTGAGGAATCGCTGGAGTAATGGACACATTTGGGGTGGGGGTAATCCTGTGTTTTCATGTAGCTATAGTGCTAGAATAAGATGCTTTATCCCTATCTCAAGTGGTTCTCACTCTCTGAAGCCTGTATTGGTGATTAAGGAACAAACTTGAGTTTGGATAACCTTAGAGAAATAATTGGCTATGTTGACATATTCATCTCTTTGAAAGTACAGAAAATAATACAGGTAAATTATTGCTCTGGGACAAATTCTAGCCAACCCCAAGCAGCTGCTACATGAAATGTAAGTGAGCACAGGCTGGGGAGAACATGACTGGGTGACATCTGAATACCCTCTGTACATGGTGGGTTATGCCCACCAGGGAGGGGCTTGAGACAGTCTGGTATGTTCCCAGGATATTAGGAAGGGAAATTTTTTAAAGTTTCTTCACCTAGATGAATTACACCCCAAGGCAATGAGACAATGAGCCAGGTGGGATTACTGGCCAGCTGGGAGTCATCTCTGTGAAATTGTGGAGAATTGACAGTTACCAGAGGATGCGGAGAGAGTAATGTTATCATTTCCCCTGAAAGAAAAGAAGCTGGAGGCTGGGCCCGGTGGCTCACACCTGTAATCCCAGCACTTTGGGAGGCCGAGGCGGGCGGATCACAAGGTCAGGAGATCAAGACCATCCAGCTAACACGGTGAAACCTCCTCTCTAGTAAAAATACAAAAAATTAGCCGGGTGTGGTAGTGGGCACCTGTAGTCGCAGCTACTCAGGAGGCTGAGGCAGGAGAATGGCGTGAACACGGGAGGTGGAGCTTGCAGCGAGCCGAGATGGTGCCATTGCACTCCAGCCTGGGTGACACAGCGAGACTCCATCTCAAAAAAAAAAAAAAAAGATTTTGGGTGTGGAGATAGGGGCTTGCTGTAGTGGCCAGACTGGTCTCAAACTCTTGTCCTCAAGCAGTCCTCCCATCTCAGCCTCCTGAGTTTCTAGGATTACAGGCAAGAGCCACCACACCTGGCTAGAACCAATTTTTCTATCAACACCGGTTTTTATGATGTTTCCTAACAGATAAAGCACAAAGGCCTGTTGAACTCATGTATATGCGCTGGAAGAATTTGGGTAATATGAATATTCTGTAAGACCGTATCTTAGAGTAAGACAAATTTTGAGCTCCACCATGAAAACCAGAGGCATAGTCACCTCCCTCTGCTGCCGGGATAGGACAACCATGGGGTGGGTGGCGGGATGGGTAAGGACCACCCGCTTCCTTCATAACCCGTTTTGTGTTGCTGTAACAGAACACCTTGAGACTAGGTCACTTATGAAGAAGAGAGGTTTATTTATTTAGCCCATGGTTCTGGAGACTGGCAAATTCAAGATCGGTTGGCCACTTCTGGTGAGGGCCTTATACTGCGTCTTCATATGCTCGAAAACTGGGAGGTGAAGCAAGCGCATGCAAAGAGAGCAAAACACAGAGGCAACCTCACTTTATAACAATCCACTCTCTTGGGAACGATTTCATTCCCACGAGAACTAACCCGGTCTTGAGAGAGAGACATTCATCTATCTTAATGAACTAATCACCGCTTAAAAGCACCACTTCCCTATGCCGCCACCTTGACAACCAAGCCTCAACATGAGTTTTAGCAGGGACAAACCCTTTTCAAAGCATAGCACTTCTTATGGCATTGATGGGTGATCTTCCAAGGGTTGGAGGCTAGAACGGTGGGGGCCAAGCCTTCTGCTGTCATTACACCCAGGGCCCCACAAGTTTGTGTCCTTGACTAAACTGAAGAACACTGAAAGCCATTGAAGGATTTTAAAGTAGAGGAGCCAACACCATTTATCAGATTTGTATTTTAGAAAAAGGTTTATTCTGTCTGCAAGCTGGATAATGGATGAGAGAAGCCAAGTCTTAGAAAAACAAATGAAAAGACTATGGCAGTAACTCAGGTGAGAAAGAATGAAAGTAGGTGATTTGAGAGAGATTTGAAAGGCAGATTGGTATTCCTGGGCAATAAACAATGAGAGGAAAGAGGGAGAGTAAAAGTAAGGACTCTAGAAGGTATAACTCCCAGGTTTCTGACTTAGGCATGTGAATAGATAATGGTACTAGATATTGGTATGGAAAATAACATAAAGAAAAGACAGGGGAGGGGTCAGTTTTGGCCATAAAGACTCAGAGGTACCTGGAGGACATCAAGGAGATGTCCAGTACACTGACCAGCTGGATGCATGGTTCTGCAGTTTAGGAGAGAAATCTGGGCTAACGACACAATGCTGAATTAATTTTACACCATTTGCGTCCACCAAGTGGTTTTATGTGTGGCTGCTCTCTGGAGACCTTCCTTCTTTGTAGAGATTCTTCAGTGATATTTTATTGTCTTGCTGTTTTTTCAGAGGCATAGTTTCATTAAGGTCATGTACTTTCTATTCAAACTGTTCTATCTACGGTGATTGGCTTGACAGAATTCTGGTTCCATGCAATTATGTCTATAATAAGTAAAAGAAAGAATAAACACATCAGGCTACCCTAGATATTTCAAGGCATTCTGCTTCATCATTAATCATAAGTAGCCTAGAAAAATAGAAGTTTTGTAAGTGTCTCCTAAATGGTAATCTGCACTGTCTGTTGATTTACTTTACCTAGAGAAAGTATGGTCTTAGAAATTGATTTTGCTGTTACATTCTACAGCCTTATAAATCACTTTCCCTGGTGCATGAATAATTAAAGAGAGCAATCCATACATTTCTGAACTTGCTAACATTTTTGAAACAAAACCAGATACTAAACATGACATTTTCCTGTTGCTGTCTGGAATCGCTATGCCTGGTGTCTAGGCTCATTCCCATTATTTACTTTGGCTCCAATGCTTGGCTGCTTCTTTCAAGTTGTTTGCCTTCAGTGTTTACAGAAGTGGATTCCCACAACCAAGGAAAGGGTGGTTAATGAGTCAGTCTGGAAGTGCTATTTTTGTTGTCGTGGACTAGAGTCAGTTCACCATAATTAGTGATATTTTGTGAAAGCAACACAGAGCACCTGGGCGGTGCCATTTCCTTGGCTCTTCTCAATATGCGCCGGGAGCACACCCAGGTGCACACTCACAGATATGTTTGCCATGTTTTAGTACAACTCCATTTCTGCATTCCATTGTAAGAAAGAATCCAGTCTTAATGCAATGCAAATGCATGCAATCTAGACTCTGGATTGCTGAAGATTAGGTTTGTATTGTCCGTGTGCTTGTTGTGACTGCCTTAAGAGTGTAGAAAACTTTACTGCTTTCGTGGTGTAGTGAGCACTGAAAAGTGAAACGGATGCTGTCACGTGTCTTTTCCTCCTCGTTTGCCTGCCTTATGTTTAAGATGCTTTGATTATGTTATAGACCCCTATAAGATTAAGCCTAAATTGTGACGTTGTATGTATAGTTTTAGCATTTTGTGATTTAAGTTCTTCCTCTTTAAGTTTTTGCTTGTTGATACCTCCCTAGTGTCTGTCACTGTGGCATACAGTGGACCTACCCAGGCCCATTCAAATGGAGCACAGAACTTACATATTTATTTTTGAAAAATAGTTGTATATAATAGGAACTTAATATTTTTTAATGAAATAAATTTTAGATGATTTTCAATATAAATGCTGTGTTAGCAAATAATAAAAACAAACCCCAACTCATGCATTCTCTCTTTCTTTAACTGTTTCTATCACTAGATTTAACTTTGCCTGTGACAGAAACTTACAGTCAGGTTAAAAGTATAGGCTTGGGTTCAAATCTTAGAATCACCCTTTTCTATGTGGTCTTGGGCTGGTTACTGAACTTCTCTAAGCTTCAGTTCCTTCCTCCATAAAATGGTTGGCCCATATGGATTTTGTTCGAGTTAAATGAGATGGTGTATGTAAAGCTTTTAATGCCCACATGTAGCAAGTGCTTGATAAAGATTAGGTGCTATTATTATCTACCTCTTCAGCCTGTACCCTACCTTCAGACTGCCCAGTAGGCTTTTATTTGTCCCTTAGCTTACTTGGTTTTTATCATATGAATTCACTGCCATTTTAGAGCTTTTTATTAGACTCTTTTTTACCTTTCTGTTAAAACTGCCCTGTGATTTCTCTGGGTCATGAGTCATATCTTTTGCTTTTGTGAACTCTCCCATCCTACTGAATTCATCAGTTTCCAAAATAGACCTCAACCCATCTTTGGTTCTTTGGAAAATTCTTTCTCGTAGAGACGTTGCGCTAAATCTCCCCTCTCTTCCTTCCTCCCCCCTACAACAAGCCATCTTTACTTCTTGAATTTGCTCATAGAGCATATTTGGTTCTGAGTTACTTTCAGAAGGTAAGTTAAAGTATAGAACCGTCATCCATTTAGCTCACAACAAGCTGCTTTTTCTCCTTTGCGCTAATTTGAAAGTTTATCTTTAAGAATCTGCCTGGTCTTCTGAAGGTCTACTGTTTCCATTTCTAACCAAATCTAACTTTATCCATGTTTTCTTTTTCTTCTTTTTTTGTTCTTTCCATTACGCAACATTCTTCAAGATGTGGACGAGTGCCTGGAACCAAACGTCTGCACAAATGGTGATTGTTCCAACCTTGAAGGCTCCTACATGTGTTCATGCCACAAAGGCTATACCCGGACTCCGGACCACAAGCACTGTAAAGGTAAATACTGCCATCAAGTTTCCCATTTTTATTTAAACTTCATTTAAAGATAGATTAGCGCAATTAGCCTTAGAAAAAGGAACCCTGCTACCTGTGTTTATTTTGACCGAGCGACTCAGAGCACATATTGGTTGGCTTGGCTGAAAGTGGCTCCTGGCTGTGGTTAAATACAGAGCATATCTATTTACATGAAGGGAAACGATGTATTTTTGCCGAGTGTCTGTAAGCCACAGATCTGTTCATCTAAATTTTTTTTCTCACCATAAAAGCAATACACACAGTTGCACAACTCTGTGAATATATTAAAAACCGTTGAATTGTATATTTTAAATAGAATTGTATAGCATGTGAATTATTTCTGAATAAAGTTGATATTAAAGAAACCAGTATACACTCATTTTAGAAAATTTAGCAGACACAGAGAGAGAAGAAGTAAGAATCTCACATAATCTCGTTAATAATATTCATATTTCATGGATATTGTAAAAAAAAGATGTTCTGTGTAGAATTTTATATCTTGCTTTTTACCACTTAATAGTATACCTCCCATAAGCATTTTACATTGCATTCATAACTTTTTTCCAAATGTTATTTTTAGAGGCTGTACAATATTCTAGTATATTGCCATATCACAATTTTCAACTTCTTATTAGTGAGCAAAACTGGTACAGGTCTCTCTCTCTCTTTTTTTTTTGAGCTGAAGTCTCACTCTGTTGCCCAGGCTGGAGTGCAGTGGTACGATCTCGGCTCACTGCAACCTCCACCTCCCAAGTTCAAGTGATTCTCCTGCCTCAGCCTCCCGAGTAGCTGGGATTACAGGCACCCACCACCACGCCTGACTAATTTTTGTTTGTTTGTTTGTTTCTTTGTTTTTGGTGTTTTTTTGAGACGCAGTCTTGCTCTCCCTGCCAGGCTGGAGTGCTGTGGCGCGATCTCGACTCACTGCAATCTCTGCCTCCTGAGTTCTAGCGATTCTCCTGCCTCAGCCTCCTGAGTAGCTGGGATTACAGGTGCCTCCCACCATGCTCAGCTAATTTTTGTGTTTTTAGTAGAGACGGGATTTCACCATGTTAGGTAGGCTGGTCTTGAATACCTGACCTCGGGTGATCTGCCCACCTCGGCCTCCCAAATTGCTGAGATTACAGGCGTGAGCCGCTGCACCCGGCCAGGTCTCTTTTAAAAATAAACTTTTGTCTGAACTTTAGAATTATTTCCTTATTCATAAAAGTGGAGTTATTGGGTAAAATGTTCTGTTTTTTTTTTTTTTTTATACAGAGTCTCACTCTGTCACCCAGGCTAGAGTGCAGTGGTGCAATCTCGGCTCACTGCAGCCTCCACCTCCCAGGTTCAAGCGATTCTCCTGCCTCAACCTCCCGAGTAGCTGGGACTACAGGCTCCCGCCATCATGCCTGGCTAATTTTTGTATTTTTAGTAGAGACAAGGTTTCACCATATTGTCCATGCTGGTCTCGAACTCCTGACCTTGTGATCTGCCCGCGTCAGCCTCCGAAAGTGCTGGGATTACAGGCGTGAGCCACCACGCCCAGCAAAAATGTTCTGAATTTTTTTACTATTTGGTTTTGTTTTTGTTTTTTTAATTGGCATATAATAATTGTCCATATTGTACATATTTATAGGGTACAGAGTGATATTTTGATACATATATTGTATCATGGTCTTTTTACTGTTTTTACAGGAGAACATTCTCATTTCAAATATATATTTATTTTAATTCTAAAAAGGTTTAATATTTGTTTTATATGCTCATTCCCTTTAGCAATTCTCTGAACACTTCTAATTTTTAAACATTTATTTTATATACTTATTTAACATTTATATTTCTTTTTAAAATTTCCATTAATATCATTTCTCATTTGTCAGGCTTTTTATTTTTTGAATCAATGTATATGAATTCTTTTTATATGTAATACATATATAAATGTATGTACACATGGCCGGGCATAGCACTTTGGGAGGCCCAAGGCAGGTGGATCACCTGAAGTCAGGAGTTCGAGACCAGCTTGGCCAACATGGCGAAACCCTGTCTCTACTAAAAATACAAAAATTAGCCGGGCTTGGTGGCATGCGCCTGTAATCCCAGCTACTCAGGAGACTGAGGCACAAGAATCACATGAACCCAAGAGGCAGAGGTTGCAGTGAGCTGAGATCATGCCACTACACTCCATCCTGAGTGACAGAGCAAGACTCAAAATAGAGTCTCAATGATAATAATAATAATAATAAATGTATGTATATTACATATACATTTTTGGTGGTACACTCTTGTAATTTCTTTAAGTCTTCCCTAATTTTTCTTTTTAAGATTTTTAAAAATTTTTTTCTTATGGTCAAATCTGTGGATTTTTTTCTTTTCTGCTTACTTTTACATCTAAAAGTGTGTTCTAGCAAAGGGCAAAAGAGAAAATAAGTAAAAATGTTCTTCTTAAGTGTCTTGATGTAAGTGAAGGATCTAGGATGATAATTAATTTCTCACTATGGTAGTCACCCTGGTATCCTGTAAGAATTGGGGCCTCTTCCGCTGGCAGTAGGGAACGTGCAGGCATCTGAATTTGATGCCTTGCTCCCATAATATAGCAGAGCAACGGTGGATCTTGGCCACTCCTAGTGGAACATCTAACGTAGGCACACCTCCATTGCTCCTGGTCCCTTCTCTTTTGGCTCACATTCACAGTTTCCTACTGACTTCTTAAGCCAGGCATCTCCTCAGACCAAATTAAATACGAGAAGCATCTGAAAGGTATTATTTCTTCCCCCATACACTGGATCAGTGGTGAATGAGGATCTCAAGCCTTAGGAGTCATGGTTCATCTTTGATTGCTATATCTAGTTTATTTTCATATCCTGCCATTTTATCTTCTTTCATCCTAATCTGCCTAATTTTTTTCATCTGCTTGTTGATAAAAACTCTTGTAATCTGTCCTCCTCCTTCATATTCCCAACTTAGTTGTCACAGTCGCATTCTCTGACTGATCCAAATCAATGTCACAACTGCCCTGTGAAGATTCTGTGCTGATTTGGACCCAAGTACTTGTTCAAGATTATCCTGCCTTTCATATTCATCTTCTTCTTCACTGCTTACCTGATGTGGCTCTTCCAGTGGTTCATGGTATGACCTTGGGTGAATAATCCCAGGTTTCCAGACATTGTGTCATCCCTAAAATTAGAGAATCGGACTCTCTAATGGGATGCTCAAAGTAGGCACATGTTGAATGAATGACTCATTACCACTGTCTTGCTCTCGGCCATTGCCATCCCAGCTGAGCCTGGGAAAGATTGGTTGGGGAGACAAGACAACTAATGGCTATCTAATATCCAGGATTATATTATATATTAAAGTCTAGTATTTAGGTTTTTTTTAAGGCAGTATATCAGATCCTAGTCCTGATGCATAGAAGCTATGTGAGCTTGGATAAGTTATGGTATCTTACTTCACTAAGCCTTACTTTTCTCATCTACAAATAAAAGGGAACAATAATGGTACCTGTTAAGAGTTGATATGAAGATTGCATGAAGTAATACAGGGACAGAGATCATGTAGAGAGAATGAATTAATGCAGGGGCAGAGCATGACGTGGTGGTGGTGGTGTTTGCTAAATTAGAGGCATAAACAAAGTTTTGTTAAAGCCAAAAAGTGTGTGGCTAACTCTGCTTGTGTGCTTCTGGGAAAGCTTCACAAAGGTATTGCTGTTTGAACTTGGTCTTGAAGTATTGAATACAAAGGGGAGTAAAACTTGGCAGAGAAAGGAAACAGCACATGCCAAAGCTTAGAGGTGAGAAAGGGCTATTACTTCCACTTAGCATTTAACCTTGCCCTCTACTCGCATTAACTCATTCTTCCCACTTGATCTCTGTCCCTGTATTATTTCATGCAATCCTCATATCAGCTCTAGGAGGAAGCATTATTGTTCCCCCCGCTCCTTTTTTTTTAGCAGATGAGAAAGCTCACACAGCTTCTACATGTCAGAGCTAGGATCTGATATACTGCCTTATTTATTGAGATGGAGTCTCACTGTGTCGCCCAGGCTGGAATGCAATGGTGCAATCTCAGCTCACTGCAACCTCTGCCTCCCGGGTTCAAGCGATTCTCCTGCTTCAGCCTCCCAGGTTGCTGGGACTACAGGCACGTGCCACCACACCTGGCTAATTTTTGTATTTTTAGTAGAGATAGGGTTTCACCATGTTAGCCAGGATGGTCTGCTGACCTTGTGATCCGCCCACTTCAGCCTCCCAAAGTGCTGGGATTATAAGCATGAGCCACCATGCCCAGCCTTGTCACTAAACTCGAGACTTTATTTGGATTTCATAAGTTTTTCCAATCACGTCCTCTTTCTGTTCCAGGATCCAGTCCAGGATACTACATTGCATTTACTTGTCTTGTCTCCCTAATGAATCTTTCCCTAGTTTTCGTGATCTTATCTGTCTTAAAGAGTATAGGCCAGAATCCTGCAGCTTTTCCCCACTCTGGATCCGTCTGATGTTTTTCTCATGATTAAACTGGGGTCATGGGTTTTTGGGAAGAAGAACACAGAGTTGAAAGGCTCTGGTCATCACATCATGTCAGGTGTACATTCACATGTCAGGGGTGTGTGATATTCTTGGCACAAAAGAAAGAAGACATTTGTCTGGCCTGCGTATTTTATTAGAAAGCTTTCTTTTGGCTCAGAAATGTTATCCCTCATTAGAAAATAAAAATATTTTTATCCCTAGCATTAATCTATCTTTGTTCCCTTTGGTCATTTTAAAGACCCAAAGATCACCTTGTTCAAGATCACTGTGTTGCCTCAAGTTATTCCAAGTGTATGTGTCATTACTTGTCATGAATTACTCCTGACATTCTTAGCAACATAAATGAGTCAGTTATGTAACATGTCTGGCATACCCTGACCGTCCTTGGAATGGAGGGTCTATCTCTGCTGCAGACATCTTCACATGGGACTGCGTAATTTGTTGTCTTCTATGAGAAAGTCAAAAAGAGTCCAAAGCACTAAAAATGTTGTCAGATGTTATATGAGAGATCCAGCCAGCTACAAGAGCTATTGTTGGTCTTCAGTTCGTGAACTGATATCCCAAGTATTTTATAGAATGTGCTAAAAGAAAATAGTGACGTAGGCTGATCTTTGCTGGCAACCATTCCTACAGCTAAGAGACTTAGAGTGTCTGAAAGGTATAAAATAATCTTTAAAATGAAAGCTACCTTGTTTAATTTCTCTATGGCCAGGCAATATTGGCAGCCAGGAATTATTTATAAGTAAAAGAGACCAATAGCACAATTGGTAAAACAAAAGTTTTTAATCAACTAAAGTAATTGCTATGAAATATTAAAGAAAATAAGAAACAAATTTTTGAACTCCGATTACATTAATACTTTGTGTGAGCCCTATTTCAGGAAACTGTTTCAATATTTCAATAGCAATGTCAGCGATTTCAGGAAGGGATAACCTGATACCTTGCTTATATCTGGATAAATTTAAAAAGTTAATGCCCCATTAGAGGTTAAGAAATGAAACTTTGCGGCCAGGCGTGATGGCTAATGCCTGTAATCTCAACACTTTGGGAGACTGAGGCAGGCAGATCACGATGTCAAGAGATCGAGACCATCCTGGCCAACATGGCAAAACCCTGTCTCCACTAAAAATACAAAAATTAGCTGGGCGCAGTGACTCACGCCTGTAATCCCATCACTTTGGGAGAATGAGGCAGGTGAATCATGAGGTCCAGAGATCAAGACCATCCTGGTCAACAATGGTGAAACTCCCTCTCTACTAAAAATACAAAAATGAGCTGGGCAGGAGGCTGAGGCAGGAGAATCACTTGAACCCGGGAGGCAGAGGTTGCAGTGAGCCGAGATAGCGCCACTGCACTCACTCCAGCTTGGTGACAGAGTGAGACTCCATCTCAAAAAAAAAAAAAAAAAAAAAAAGAAATGAAACTTTGCTCAGGGTAAACAGGTAATTGTCAATAATACTTGAGTGAAAGTCCTCTACAGTTAATTGAGTTTTCCTGACAAACACTTTTAGATGCATTTTAAATAAGAAAATTTGAAGAAAACAACAGTCATACGTTGATCTACAGGACATGATTTTTAAAAAATCTCCCTTTTTTTTTATTACTCTATTACTTCTTTTAGATTAGAGCTCCTTTCTCCCACTGTGAGTACAGGGCTCATGTGTTTTATATCTGTTCCCTTCAGTAATCTTCACAACAAACCTGTCATGTAGGTGATGAAGATTGGTTGTACCTACCATGTTTTAATAATCATAGACTCTTACAAGTTGGCTAGCTGTTCAGCAAAACATTCTGAGGTTGTATTTGCACTGACAAGACAAGACAAGACAAGACAGCATTATCTGCTTAGGTCAGACCAATATGATGGCCAAACAAAAACATCTGGAAAACTCTACTCTTACCAGACGTGTTCAAATTATTGATGAAGCCAGTCCTTTACTTCGGTTGTATAACTTTGCATACATGACATTTTCTAGGACACTTATTAAGAATTATATTCTTTCTCAGTTAGTGGTTTTATCTTCAGTCAAAGCATGTTTAAAAATCCTCACTTATCACTTTCTCCTTTGGTATTCAGCAGTCATCATAATACTACCATTTCTCTTGGCTTTCCTTGTTACTTTGAAAATGAGCCAGAGTTCTGTATACAACCATTTGGCCTTATAGTTCAACTTCTAGATAAAGTAGAATTATCTGTTTGCTTCCGTAACTGCTTATGTTTTTGGTTTTGTTTTTCAAATTCCTAGTAGAGTTTTACTTCTGACTTCTTTCATGAAACTAAACAGGTCTACAAATTGTCTAAGCGCCATTATATTGTATCAGGTTCTGCCTTCTGTTTGCAACTTTAAAATATTTCATGTTGTATTCCAAGACACTGATGGTGAGGAGTATGATTATTATAAGTAGTTTACTGATTTATTGTCTATTTGTAGTTACTTCTATTCTATAGTTCAGTATACTGAGGTTGATACAACAGCATAGGTGGAGTGATACATACTAAAGTGTGTAGTGCCAGACATAAGTACTACTATTATTTTTGTAACACTAACCCCAGAATGCATTGCAGGGAGCACTGCATTCTCCTGGGTAGTCCCTTTTTCAGAAAAATTGCCATTGTTGTGTTTGCAGATATTGATGAATGTCAGCAAGGGAATCTATGCGTAAACGGGCAGTGCAAAAATACCGAGGGCTCCTTCAGGTGCACCTGTGGGCAGGGGTACCAGCTGTCAGCAGCTAAAGACCAGTGTGAAGGTAAGAGTGTAGTAACATGAACTACTGAAACTTCAGCTTAAAGCACCTGATCTGAAAAAAAATGTACCCTCAATCAAATGAGTGTACCTTTTAAAAATTACCTAGATAAATTTTAGTGCCAGAAAGCCAGGGACTTAAACATAAATTAGGAAAGTCAGTAAAACAAAGATGAAGACAATTAAATTTGAAAACCTATGGCATTAGCTATCAATGGCTAGGCATTAGTATTAGGAAGAAAAATTATTGCTCTCTGTGTAATTCTTTACTACAGAAGGCAATTTCCATTTAAACATGTAAATTAATTTAAAGGTTTTATATGCTTGGATTTCAGCAATTAGAAAGTCATTATTTCCGGCTGCTTTTATGCTGTGGAATGTTAATAACCTTAATTTTTTGTATTTAGTGTTGAAAAATGTTTGCCTTTTAAAAAAATCGCTAAAGAAGACTTCTCAGTGAAACTGTAATAATGTCCCCCTTAGAGATAAAGTTTGCAAAATATGTTCTGTTCTTATAGGTGATAGTGAGGATTCTGGATTTGCTGGAGTTGACCTTAGACTTTTTAAAGAAATATTTCATTGAATTTCGCACAGAAATACTTCACTTCCCAATAAGTATGTGCTTCCTGAACTTGAAGATATTATGATCCCACCTGTGTCAACCACAAGTGTCCAGACTTCTTGAGAGGAAACACCGTTTCTTATTTAAGAACAGAATCCACACTGTATAAGGCCAATTGTTTTATAAAGAAACAATATCCATGTCTTCATGTATACTCTGAATATTCGATAAGCAAAAAAGTCTCCTGAGATAGTATTACAAAAGCGACAACATATGATGGTCATTACTTGTATCAACATTGTCTTTCTAGAATTTACACTGATCCAATTGAGACTGATTGAAAATGTTTTTGAAGCACCACTTCTACAGTTTCTTTGTATTCTCTTGCTCATAGACATTGATGAATGCCAGCACCGTCATCTCTGTGCTCATGGGCAGTGCAGGAACACTGAGGGCTCTTTTCAGTGTGTGTGTGACCAGGGTTACAGAGCGTCTGGGCTTGGAGACCACTGTGAAGGTAAGAATTGCTCCTGATTTGAGTCATAAAATGCCCAGATTGGAGGGAAATCTGGGCATCTTCTCAGCCTTGATCCTTTGAGCCCAATCTCTTGATTTCATAGTGAAGACATTAGGTCCCTGCAAAGTGTCTTCCCTGAGGTCACACAAATAATTCAAAGAAGGGAGTAGAGTCCAGATTTTCTTTGCACTGCTTGGAGCTGTCTTTTAGACTTGTGGCAGCCAAAAGCATAAAAGAATCAGTTTACCTTTATCAGCTATAGGTGGTTTATCCTGGGTGCATAGTTCTGAACTGCAGCACCTTATTTATGCAGAACCAATTTCCAAATGTTCCAAATAAGTAAATACAACTTCAGTTTCCAGGTAATTAGAAGGTTTTTCAGAGCCAAACGTCAATTCAGTTTTTGGCTTTTTGCATAAAATATTTCTGAAAGATATCCCACGTGTCCAGCATCGTGCAGTTATCAACCACTTCCACTACTTGTTTGGCTAAGAAGCTCTCTGCAGTGGTTGGATGCCTGAAACAGGCCTGCTTATGGAGAGGGGAATATCTTCTCCCAGTGGACTTCTTTTTCACTTTTACCACCCGTCTGTCCCTTGTGACCTTGCTCTGTGTTCATTGACCGCCTAAGTAACAAGCTTTTCCCCAGCCCACCTGGGGCTTCGCTGCATTTAGAGCCTGTCAGTTGTGAAACCAGAATAGGAGTGTTGGCAGGGTTGTGTCTCCCATGCAGGGTCCGAGTTTTTGAAGGAGGGTCTGAATCCCACCTTTGAGAGAAGTGGATGAGCCTGTTGGTGAATGGTTTCATGACACGTATTTCAGCAGCCCCAAATCCTTTTTCACTACCGGTCCAGTTGATTGGAAAGATCCATTGTCGTTTACAGCATCTGCATTCCTGACCAGAGAACTTGGCACAAGCAATCACAAGTGGCTGAGTCCCCATATCCTCCTGCTGCTGCGAGTGTAAAATGAGCCAACCCTCGGGAAGGCGATTTTGGCAGTGTTTTAAAGGCCTTAAAGTGTATACTGTTAATGAATCAGTAAATCAACTTCTAAGATTTTATCCTAAGGTGATCATGTTTCTCAAAGAGTTAATAACACCAATGAAAAGTTGTAATCAATGTACCTATTGGGGCCGGACGTGGTGGCTCACGCCTGTAATCCCAGCTCTTTGGGAGGCCGAGGTGGGCGGATCACCTGAGGTCAGGACTTAGAGACCAGCCTGGCAAACATGCTGAAACCCCATCTCTACTAAAAAAAACACAAATATTAGCTGGGCATAGTAGCGCGCACCTGTAGTGCCTGCTACTCAGGAGGCCGAGGCAAGAGAATTGCTTAAACCTGGGAGGCAGAGTTTGCAGTGAGCCCAGATCGCACCACTGCACTCCAGCCTGGTGACAGAGTGAGACTCCGTCTCAAAAAAAAAAAAAAGAAAGAAAGAAAGAAGAGAAAATTAGCCAGGCGTGATATGGACACCTATAATCCCAACTACTCAGGAGGCTGAGGCAGGAGAGTGGCCTGAACCAGGGAGGCGGAAGTTGCAGAGAGCTGAGATAACACCACTGTACCAGCCTGGGTGTGACAGAGTAAGACTGTCTCAAAAAAATAATATATATACACACACACACACACATATATACACACACACACACACCCCTATTGAGAAATAGGTCAGATAAGTGATAATATAAGATATGACTATGTATGAAAAAGTTGTGTTTTGGGAACTCTCTAATATGTGGGTAAATGATAATGATTCAAGGTAGTGGCATCCCAAGGGTGGGAGGGTCGGTCATGTTGGATGGAGCCATTTATGGAAGAATCTATTCTAGAACTAAATAACTGGTAAGGTGTATGCTAGGGCAGTGGTCCCCAACTTTTTTGGCACCAGGGACCAGTTTCGTGGAAGACAGTTCCCTGGATGGGGTGAGGGGGTGGCTTCAGGATGAAACCGTCCCACCTCAGATTGTCAGGCATTAGTTAGATTCTCATGAGGAGCATGCAATGTAGATCCCTCACATGCGCAGTTCACAAGAGGGTTCACCCTCCTGTAAGAATCGAATGCAGCTGCTGATCTGTCAGGAGGTGGAGCTCGGGTGGTAATGCTCCCTCCTTGCTGCTCACCTCCTGCAGTGCGGCCCGGTTCCTAACAGGCCACGGACCCGTACCAGTCCATGGCCCAGGGATTGAGGACCCCTGTGCTAAGGCACTGAAAACATAAACTGACCATCTGCATCTCTTCTGTCCTGATTCCTGGCCAAGCCAAGAAGGAGCTGCACCGCTGATTAAGTCTTGTGTAATTCATGTTCATCGGAGGGCATGTTCCTCTGCTTTGCCTCTTTTAATGTGTAAGCATCTTAACAGAAGTTTAAGGTTTTTATTCCAAAAACATCCATTTCATGAAAAGTCACAAAAAATTTTAGCAAACTTATTCTTCATTATTCGTGTATATGAGATATGATTACGTTCCATAAGAAAGCTTCTTTTAGAATATATAATCAGGCCTTTTTCTTTTAAAGTCAGGACTAGTTTCCCTAGTATGCTGGGTTATAAATAGGACTGGAGTCCATCCAACTAATTTAGAAACTATGTTAGCACTTCAGCCTGCTAATTCCCAGCTAGCAATGTTTCTGACCCTCCCCAGTGATATTTAGCCGTAATTAACTAAGTTGTGACTGTTCACATGCCTCTCACAGCTGTGCAAGGAAGAGTCATCTTTCTTGTTGGCTTTTATGTTTACATGTGTAATTTTCCCCTAATAGCTCTGGCAAAGACCTTGTTTTCTGACGGTATTGTCCTGTCATCCTGCTGGCCTCCTCGTAGCGTCAGAATCCCAAGTGTTGTGCCTGCTTCTGTGCACTACCGACTCCGGCATGCTTGGTAGCCACTCATTCTGTGATAATGAGGGGGCCTCAATTGTCCTCATTTTTAGGGGTCTTGAGCATCTCAGCTTTCAAAGGTGAGTCAGCCTGTGACTCGTTCCCTCCAAGCACAGTCTTTAATCTCGTGTCTGCCTTAACTTTTCCTCACTAAGGTTGCTCCCTTCAGTCCCTTACAAAGCTGAGATGACTCATTACTTACGATGTCTTTCCCTTTCCCTCTGTGCCCTTTGTTCATGGTCATTTATTTGTGGACAAAATTTTAAAAAGGTGGAAAGGTGGGATAGTATTTCTTTCTGGTATTTCTTTCCAAATCAGAGTCATTCATACATTCACTTATGTATTCGTTCAAATACTTATTTAGTGTGGAACTTGTGCCGGGCACTGTTCTAGGCATAGTGCAATAAACCAAACAGAAATTCCTTCCCTTGCGTAGCTTACATTGTAGTGTGGGAGATAACAAAAAAAATACAATAAATGGCCGGGCGTGGTGGCTCACACCAATAATCCCAGCACTTTGGGAATTCCGAGGCGGGTGGATCACAAGGTGTGGAGATCGAGACCATCCTAGCCAACATGGTGAAACCCCGTCTCTACTAAAAATACAAAAAATTAGCTGGGCGTGGTGGCGGGCGCCTATAATCCCAACTACTCAGGAGGCTGAGGCAGGAGAGTGGCCTGAACCAGGGAGGCGGAAGTTGCAGAGAGCTGAGATAACACCACTGTACCAGCCTGGGTGTGACAGAGTAAGACTGTCTCAAAAAAATAATATATATACACACACACACACACATATATACACACACACACACACCCCTATTGAGAAATAGGTCAGATAAGTGATAATATAAGATATGACTATGTATGAAAAAGTTGTGTTTTGGGAACTCTCTAATATGTGGGTAAATGATAATGATTCAAGGTAGTGGCATCCCAAGGGTGGGAGGGTCGGTCATGTTGGATGGAGCCATTTATGGAAGAATCTATTCTAGAACTAAATAACTGGTAAGGTGTATGCTAGGGCAGTGGTCCCCAACTTTTTTGGCACCAGGGACCAGTTTCGTGGAAGACAGTTCCCTGGATGGGGTGAGGGGGTGGCTTCAGGATGAAACCGTCCCACCTCAGATTGTCAGGCATTAGTTAGATTCTCATGAGGAGCATGCAATGTAGATCCCTCACATGCGCAGTTCACAAGAGGGTTCACCCTCCTGTAAGAATCGAATGCAGCTGCTGATCTGTCAGGAGGTGGAGCTCGGGTGGTAATGCTCCCTCCTTGCTGCTCACCTCCTGCAGTGCGGCCCGGTTCCTAACAGGCCACGGACCCGTACCAGTCCATGGCCCAGGGATTGAGGACCCCTGTGCTAAGGCACTGAAAACATAAACTGACCATCTGCATCTCTTCTGTCCTGATTCCTGGCCAAGCCAAGAAGGAGCTGCACCGCTGATTAAGTCTTGTGTAATTCATGTTCATCGGAGGGCATGTTCCTCTGCTTTGCCTCTTTTAATGTGTAAGCATCTTAACAGAAGTTTAAGGTTTTTATTCCAAAAACATCCATTTCATGAAAAGTCACAAAAAATTTTAGCAAACTTATTCTTCATTATTCGTGTATATGAGATATGATTACGTTCCATAAGAAAGCTTCTTTTAGAATATATAATCAGGCCTTTTTCTTTTAAAGTCAGGACTAGTTTCCCTAGTATGCTGGGTTATAAATAGGACTGGAGTCCATCCAACTAATTTAGAAACTATGTTAGCACTTCAGCCTGCTAATTCCCAGCTAGCAATGTTTCTGACCCTCCCCAGTGATATTTAGCCGTAATTAACTAAGTTGTGACTGTTCACATGCCTCTCACAGCTGTGCAAGGAAGAGTCATCTTTCTTGTTGGCTTTTATGTTTACATGTGTAATTTTCCCCTAATAGCTCTGGCAAAGACCTTGTTTTCTGACGGTATTGTCCTGTCATCCTGCTGGCCTCCTCGTAGCGTCAGAATCCCAAGTGTTGTGCCTGCTTCTGTGCACTACCGACTCCGGCATGCTTGGTAGCCACTCATTCTGTGATAATGAGGGGGCCTCAATTGTCCTCATTTTTAGGGGTCTTGAGCATCTCAGCTTTCAAAGGTGAGTCAGCCTGTGACTCGTTCCCTCCAAGCACAGTCTTTAATCTCGTGTCTGCCTTAACTTTTCCTCACTAAGGTTGCTCCCTTCAGTCCCTTACAAAGCTGAGATGACTCATTACTTACGATGTCTTTCCCTTTCCCTCTGTGCCCTTTGTTCATGGTCATTTATTTGTGGACAAAATTTTAAAAAGGTGGAAAGGTGGGATAGTATTTCTTTCTGGTATTTCTTTCCAAATCAGAGTCATTCATACATTCACTTATGTATTCGTTCAAATACTTATTTAGTGTGGAACTTGTGCCGGGCACTGTTCTAGGCATAGTGCAATAAACCAAACAGAAATTCCTTCCCTTGCGTAGCTTACATTGTAGTGTGGGAGATAACAAAAAAAATACAATAAATGGCCGGGCGTGGTGGCTCACACCAATAATCCCAGCACTTTGGGAATTCCGAGGCGGGTGGATCACAAGGTGTGGAGATCGAGACCATCCTAGCCAACATGGTGAAACCCCATCTCTACTAAAAACAAAAATAAAAATAAAAAAATAAAAATTAGCTGGGCATGGTGGCGCACGCCTGTAGTCCCAGCTACTCAGGAGGCTGAGGCAGAAAAATCGCTTGAACCCAGGAGGCAGAGGTTGCAATTAGCCAAGATCACGCCATTGCACTCCAGCCTGGGCAACAGAGCGAGACTCTGTCTCAAAATATTTATGTATGATAAAGAAGTAAAATATATAGTTTGTTAAATGGCAATACATTTTACAGAAAAAATAGAGTGGGGTATATGGGGAGTGCTGAGGGAGGGTGGTGATTTTAAATAAAGAGGCAAGTAGAGGCCTCCCTGGGATGATAACATTTAATCATTTATGGGTAGAGCATTGAGTTCAGAGGAATAACAGGTGCGGATGCCCGAGGAACCAGCGTGTGGAGACATGAGGGGCACCATGTGGGCACTTTCCATTTTCAGTGCCCAAGATGAATATTCAAAGGAAGATATCTGAAAGGCAATTGGATCTCTGCATTTGGAATTTAGGGCCATGAAATTGATTGGGAGTTCTAGGCCATGAAATTGATTGGGAATGAGTATAGCTGGAAGAGAGAGAAATCCTGGGCCCTCCAACATTCAGAAGTGAGGAAATGGGTAAGAACCAGCAAAGGAGATTGAGGGAAAAGTGGCAAGTGACGAAGGAGAAAACCCAGAATCCAAGAGAAGAAAGTGTTTCAAGGAGGAGGGAGTGATGAATTGTGTCAAATGTGATTGCTAGGTAACAGAAGGACCAAAAGTTAACCATGGGATTTTTAGCAAGCTGGAAGTAGTTGGTGACATCAGCAAGCCCAGTCTTGGTGGAAAGATGACAGTGATTCACTGTTCCTGCCCTTAAAACCTGTTACTCTACTTCTGGGAAAAATAGATATTTTTGTACTACCTCAGGTGGTGGTATGAAACAGTACCATATTGGGCTCTCTTAATGTTCAACCTTTTTATTGCTTTGAAGACAGATAAAGGCTTTGCAAAAGAGAAAAAAATTACACTAAACCTAACCCTAACATATGCTCAGCTTTCTAATGTATATAATTATTTATAAACACTTAATGCTGTTTTTCCTCACATTCATTTTTTGTCTTAGATTTCGGAAAATAAATGAGAATCAAATTACTTTAAAGTAGCATGAACAGAGCCGGGCATGGTGGCTCACGCCTGTAATCCCAGCACTTTGGGAGGCCGAGGCGGATGGATCATGAGGTTAAGGGATCAAGACCGTTCTGGCCAACATGGTGAAACCCCATCTCTACTAAAAATACAAAAATTAGTTGGGCGTGGTGGCGGGCGCCTGTAGTCCCAGCTACTTGCGAGGCTGAGGCAGGAGAATTGCTTGAACCCCGGAGGCGGAGGTTGCAATGAGCCGAGATACACCGCTGCACTCTAGCCTGGCAACAGAGCGAGACTCCATCTCCAAAACAAAAGAAAAAAAAAAAACTGTCTGCTTTGCACCCATTAAAACAGTTGTAGAGCTATCAGAGTAAATGTGGAACAATTGGAGTTCTCAAACGTTTCCTGTGGGAATGTAATTGCTACAGCCATTTTAGGTAACAGTTGTTCAAAACTTAAATATAACCCTATTCCATGACCCCTGCATCCTTTTCCTGGGTATTTACTCAAAAAAGGTAAAAGCATATGTTCACACAAAGACTTATGATTCTAGAAATGTTTATAGAAACCTTATTCACAATGGCCCAAATGGAAGCAACCCAAAATGCTCATCAAAAGGTGAATGAGTAAACAAATTATGGTGCATTCATCCAATGGAATTCTGCCCAGCAATAAAGACAGAGAACTACTGATACACACAACAACGTGGGTGAATCTCAAAACTATTATGCTGAGAGGAGGAAGCCCCCAAGCACAAAAGGAGTGAGAGGGAATGTGTTGGGGATGGAAATGCCTATTCCTTGACTGGGATGGTGGTCACAAGGATGTGTATACATTTGTCAAAACTCATTGAGCTGGCCGGGCGCAGTGGCTCAAGCCTGTAATCCCAGCACTTTGGGAGGCCGAGGTGGGCGGATCATGAGGTCAGGAGATCGAGACCATCCTGGCTAACACGGTGAAACCCTGTCTCTACTAAAAATACAAAAAAATTAGCTGGGCGTGGTGGTGGGCGCCTGTAGTCTCAGCTACTCGGGAGGCTGAGGCGGGAGAATGGCGTGAACCCGGGAGGCGGAGCTTGCAGTGAGCTGAGATCACGCCACTGCACTTCAGCCTGGGCGACAGAGTGAGACTCCGTCTCAAAAAAAAAAAAAACAAAAAGACTCATTGAGCTGACTCTTAAGCAGATGAATTTATTTTATGTACATTATACTTCAGTAAAGTTAGAAAAACACATTAAAGAAAAAGTTGAGAACCTGCCTTAGTTGAGACAAATTCACATCACCTGTGTTTTGTGTTTTAGGGTCAGTACCTGGAAGCATTTTAATTCTGGGTGAACAGTCATTATAATAACTTGTTTTTATTTGATAGAAAGAATTGATAAGGCACTCTCTTATTTCTCTTTGGTTTGCCCTGTGAATAGGACAGAAGCCAGTTAATTGGTTGATTGGATTCTAGGAGAAAAATGAAATTCGGTATCACCGTACTTGAACCAGACAGCGGGGCGTATTAGACAGATGGCAACAGTCTCCATATTCACTTCTTCCTGGAATTGCTCATATTTTGGCAGCAATTATAATTATTTGCAAGAAACGCCATAAAATGCCAAATTCTGAGAAAACAAAGAAGGTTTTGTTCCTTAGCTTTCTTCATTGCTAATAACTTAAATCCTCACAGACACAACAGAAGAGGGGCTCATGGAGTACATTAGGAATAATGAGCTTTGACTAGGGGTAAACATGGTAATCAGCAGCCCTCGAGAAAGAGAAAGATCTGCCCACGTTCATGCGGTGAAGGGGGGTCGTTAATTGTCTTTCATTCTCACAGTCAAAGCTCATTATTGGTTACATATACCACTGTGGGTTGCGCATTTGCTGTGAAATTTTTTAACATTTTTAAACGTTTTTTAAAATCCAGGCTACCTCAAACCTGTTTGTTACAGCTGCTGACTTAAGTGACTTAAACTAGGTTTTTGATCTTGCTGTTCTCCTTCTGTTCAAAAATCCCTCCTCTTCTGACTCCCCCATATTCTACCCTAGTGTGAAATTTACTATAAGTAAATTTACAAATATGCTTCTGTTACACAAAAGTTTTATTTTAAACTTTATGATACTCTTTGTCTAAATGCATATGACCCCTAAAGTCGATGCTATCATTTTGTCAGATAATTATATTTTGCGACAATTCTTGTGTTAAATTGGTTTGGACTTATAAAACAATGTAATGTTTTGTGTTTAATACAATATCATTTGTTTATTTTACTGTTAATAATACAGTATAGTTTGTTTCTTTGAATAGACATTTCTCTTTGGGAACAAAGACCATGCTGAAAACTTTTAAATATTTTCTATAATGCATAATACAGGAGCTTGTATAAGTAGATCAAATGTTGCTCAAGATATACTTAATAAGTATTTTTGAAATATTTTAAGTCTTTATCATCACCAACAACGTAATCAAGTAAATTATTAATTGCTTCAGAATTTTGACTATTCCTCTTCCATTTAATTTCATTTGATGTTTAAAAGTTCCATTTCTTGGCCAGGTGTGGTGGCTTACGCCTGTGATCTCAGCACTTTGGGAGGCTGAGGTGGGCAGATCACTTGAGGTCAGGAGTTCAAGACCAGACTGGCCAACATGGTGAAACCCCATCTCTACTAAAAATACAAAAATTAGCTGGGCTTGGTGGTGGGTGTCTGTAATCTCAGCTACTGAGGAGGCTGAGGCATGAGAATCACTTGAACCCGGAAGGTGGAGGTTGCAGTGAGCCGAGATAGCACCACTGCACTCCAGCATGGGTGACAGGGCAAGACTCTGTCTCAAAAAAAAAAAAAAAGTTTCATCTCTTGTTCAAAGCAAAACACCTTTTAAAATGCTTTATTTAAAAAAATGTTTTTAAGTTGTCATGTATTTAAAATTATATATTATAAATGATGTAAATTAGTGCACCTTTACATGTAAGAGAAATGTCTACTTTTCTGATATGTGATTTATTTAGTCTTTAAAATTTTTTAAATTGGTTTTTAGATATCAACGAATGCTTGGAGGACAAGAGTGTTTGCCAGAGGGGAGACTGCATTAATACTGCGGGGTCCTATGATTGTACTTGCCCAGATGGATTCCAGCTAGACGACAATAAAACATGTCAAGGTATTTCTTGCTCTCTTCTTTTCCCCAGTCATTATTTATGTGATTCTTCAGTTCTGCCGTGTTTCCAGATGATAGTCTGTGGTTTTGCCACATGGTTTGTATGTCAATAATCTATGTCAATTTTTGATATTAAAATACCTATCTTGGGTCCACATCAAGTGCAGGAAGGTGTTGCTTTGTCAACATAGTGTCACCTGAAACTCACACGAGTCAGAGCTGTGTCGTCGCTCTGCGTGGAAGTCACCTGTACTTTACTGTTCCTTCCATGCTGTAACCTTGGCACTGGTTCTAAATTATCTTTGTAGTGTCTTTTATGGGCATATTTTATTTTGTCTCATAGGTGATATTTATCTGTCCTTTTCTGACTCTGTTTTTATCCAGTGCCCACCATTGCTTTTTTTTTTTTTTGAGACAGAGTCTCCCGCTTGTCACCTAGGTTGGAGTGCAGTGGCATTATCTCAGCTCATTGCAACCCCCTCCTCCCAGGTTCAAGCGATTCTCCTGCCTCAGCTTCCTGGGTAGCTGGGATTACAGGTGCCTGCCACCAGTCCCAGCAAATTTTTGTCTTTTCATGGAGACGGGGTTTCACCATCTTGGCCAGGCTGGTCTTGAACTCCTGACCTCATGATCCACCCACTTCAGCCTCCCAAAGTGCTGGGATTACAGGCATGAGCCACTGCGCCTGGCTCACCATTGCTTTTTCTTTTCCTAAAAAGCCTCACTAATAATTTGGTCAAAATCATGAAGAAGGGGATCTTATATTTTTTCAATGTCCTGTCACGTTTAATCTTCCAAACTGTACAGTAATAAAAACACGGCAACACGACACAGGTACTAATAATAACAATCACAGCAGCTTTAACTGAGCTGCTTCAGTGTGCTGAGTACTGTAGATATCTTGGTATCTCTTTGAATTCTTATAGCAACTTCAGAGGTAGCTTTTCTTGAATTCATTTTGTGCATGAGTAACTGAGGCTCCGAGAAGTTAATGAGTATGCTGCTCTCTAATGAGTGGTAAAGTTGAGATTTGAACCCAGGATTTTTCCCACTACTCTTCCCTACATTACCATATCAATTATTGTTACATTTATAGCCAAAACAGAGAATAAAGTGAAATTAAGTGATTTCTCTCACAAGGTAGCCCATTGAGTCATTTCGACACCATGGCTAAAAAAAATTAAATTCTCTAGATTCTATATACCAACATTTTTAGCTATACCTGACTTGCCCCACAAGCTTTCCTATATTTACTAGTATTAGTAAACCCATGTTTATATTTTCCACTGAAAATTCACACTTATTTTACCTTTATATCTTTTTATTTCCG
The DNA here is from genome assembly GCF_000951045.1 of Mandrillus leucophaeus. Classification (NCBI taxonomy): domain Eukaryota; kingdom Metazoa; phylum Chordata; class Mammalia; order Primates; family Cercopithecidae; genus Mandrillus; species Mandrillus leucophaeus. The sequence continues at coordinate 1,154,562 of NW_012102743.1, read as the reverse complement.
ATACCTGATAAATATTATTTTTTCTTGTTTATCTACCATTATGGAACTGTGTAGTGTATCCCAAAGCACAAATAAATAAAAAAATCATTGGAGTTACTTTTTACCCACTATTACTGAATATGTATGATTTTTTAAAAATTCTGAATTGCCATAAATTATATCACATCTCTCATGTCCCAAATAATGATATTCTTGTAGGAGAAGATAGTGTCTATTCTCTAAGATAGTGGCACTGGAATTATATATCTATATTACCAGTCACACCCAACTGTGTTTCAGAGAAATGAAAACATGGACCTTTGCCACAAGGTTTTTAAAAATTAATTCCTTTACTGATCCCAATATTTAAATATATACCTTCCTGCACTTGATGTGTACCCAAGACAGATATTTTTAAAATCCCAAGGTTTAAATATACCATGTACCTCATTTGAGATCATGCATTTATTTGCCATCCTAATGCAATAAGGTGAAATTCAGTTTTTTCCAATGCAGAAATTAAATGTGCTTGGATTTAAAGCAAAAGAGAAGGAACATTTGAATTATAAATATATGTGAGAATATTTCCACTTTGGGACTATTAACTTTTAACAAAATGAATCTTGATTTATATAAAAATACCAAGAGATGGAAAAAAATAAAAAAAAGGAAAACAAACCCTGAATCTTGTTTTTATTATAGGCTTTTTGGCTTAAAAGTATATTTTCTTTTCTAATTCTTCTCGTCACAATTTGTTTTAGCCAAATACAGGCAAAACCAAATCTTAATAAAAATGGACCAAGATTTCATATTGCATAAATTTAACTTCCAGAGTTCAATCACACGGAACTAATTTAGTTATCTGATTCATTAATTGCACTACTCCATTCTCTCAATATATTAAATTTGTGTCTGTGGTTTGATATCACCTCTCAAATATGTAACTACTCCAAACATACAGGGTTTTATTGACTATCAATCATTATTAAATTGACTTCATTCGCTGTCACGTTTATTCCTATTTTCCAGAATAAGTTAATATGTCTGAAAAATGTAAATTCAAATAAATGAGAAGAAGGATTTCTGAAGTAGGTCTTAGTACTGTTTAAAGAATAGTGTCTGTGAATCTGTTTTATCACCCACCGCCTCCTATTAGAAGCTGTATGTGATGGCATATATACTCACCTTGTTTTGAATTCTCTCTTTTCGCTATGTCACTAGAGGCAGTTTTGTGATCTTTCACTCTGCCTGAAATTAGTAGCCTACTTTTCTCTAATCCCTTGATCATGTCAGCATTCTGTAGAGAGGTGTAGATTTCAGAGTTTGTTTAAATTCTGAAAATGTAATTGATGGCAATGCTAATAACCATGGACATGTTTGAATAACAGTGTGTGATAGGCATAAACTTTAAACTTTACCTAATGTTCTGAAAATACTTCTATATTCAGTAAGGCATTTTCGGTTGGAAGCATGTTTAAGATTTTCTTTCCCACACAAAACTAACGATGATATACAAACAGTATGGAAATTCCATGTTAATAGTCTCTTTAGAAATGTGGCAGGATACATTTGAGATTCAGAATGCAGTTCAGTTTCATGTTTTGATTTACGCATGCCAAATTATGAATTTCTGTGGAATCGCGGACCCATGAAAGAAACCCAACTTAAATATAATCTGGCTTTCAGCTTGAAGTTACTAGCAGCATAGTTTAGAAATGCCTCAATAAGTACAATCCAAATTGAATGCATATGTTTCCCTAGTTCCAAATATTCATGTTGTTCTTTCTTAGCAGTTTCCTGGAAAAAAAAAAAAGAGTCTAGGAATTCATCTTCAGTTCCTGTCATCAAACTTTTTAGACAAAAACTTTGTGCACGTTATTCCCTATGCAAAGTTGCAAAGCAGGTATTTTTTTAAAGGACCACACTGAGACATAGTATAAAATAAGAAGGGGGATCAATAAGATGGATATAGGTCCTGGGCTTGATCCCCGGGCCAGTGGAACTTCATGCCACCTTCTTCCTTAGATAGAGGTAATTCTTGGGCAGCAGGTTGGAGATAAAGAGTGGATCTGAGGACCAAAAGGAGGTCAAAATTCAAAAAGGATGGTCAATCTAAGCTATTACCAATAGCTAGAGAACATAGACAATATCAGAGATTTTATTTTAAAAAGTAAAGAATTTCACAGAGTAAAATCATTTTGAGAAATATATAAGTAGAAAATGGTTCATTGACCTTGCTTGAAATACCTAAAAACTAGTGACAGTAACAAGAATAGGAGAATTGTTAAGAAAGTATGAGTAATTCCTGCTTGGTTTCTTATTTTTATTCAGCAATGAGCAGGCCAAATAATCTGAATTATGAGGCAGATGGAAGGGTCAAGAGTTCAGGATTAATAAAGGAAGATGGTTAAATCAATAATTGCCAGAATTTCTGTTGCACGGGAAGATCAACAAGTCAAAAAGAAGAGCTTCAGGAGATTCTGGCTGTAGGGAAAGGGATGACTTTATTGAAGACCACTGGGTCAGTGGCCAAGCATGTTCTAGCAGCCAATAATCTGTACCTTTTCCCTGTTCTTATTAAGCTTTGCAGTATTCATGTGGGTTCCTGTACTGAAGACCTCTTTTGTAAGAGATAAAGGGAAGGCCTACGAGACTTCGGGAAAATAGGAAAACAACCTTAGTGGAGCTCTGCCACCTGAATGCTGCTGCTAAGGACATGTGATCATTTTTATGACCCCAATTAACTAAAAGAACCTTCACTAGTCACCATTCAGTTAGCAGAGAAGGAAAATAACTGAGAAATTTTGTGGTGGACAAACATTCATAAGACCCTGCAGTGTACCCAGTAGGAGTCAGGAACTCAGAGCTTTTCAACTGAAATGTGGCAGGATACATTTGAGATTCAGAAAGCAGTTCAGTTTCGTGTTTTGATTTACACATGCCAAATTATAAATTTCTGTGAAATCACTGATTAAGGAGCCATCAGTGTAATGAGGGACACAGATGAGTAAACCGACAATTAGACAGTTGCATGTATCAGAACCATTGTGAACAGGTGAACCTTTCTCTAGGTGCTTTATGTTTCATCTTGGGCACCGTTAGCCAATATAATCAGAACTGGTTTAAAAGAGCATTTTACTTACAGTAAACAGTCCGTGTGTTATCAGTGTTTGGAAGTAGCTACTCGAGAGGCTGAGGAGAGAGGATTACTTGTGTCCTGGTGTTTGAGACTGCAATGAGCCGTGATCATGCACTGCACTGCAGCCTGGGCAATAGAGTGAGACCCTGTCTCTAAAATAAATAAACAGGCCTTCTTTTACTTGTATTTTATTTCTGTTACCCATTTCCAGTGAGTTATAGATTGGAGTCTATTTCTCATTTATATATTCAGCAGATATTTGTGAAGTGCCATTAATGAGCCAAATACTGTAAATAAGACATGTCTAGCCTTGCCCTTAAGAAGCCCACATCCTAGGGATGGATAGGCAGAAATGTAACAAGGTACTACAGACTCTGACAGCTGTGTGCATGGCAATGGAAGAGGACAAAGAAGAACACAGCATTCTCACCAATAAAGAACATCTCTCAGAGTTGTGGAGTGTTCCTCAAGCCCCTATATGTCTAAAATAAGGGTAGCTTTGGGTTGAACCTATGAAATTGCTTTTCTTGCAGGTCAAAAATGGTTGTACATTGTCTATTTCCTGACTCAACCTAAATAGTTTCTCTCTCATAACTCAGCTTGTCCTGTGGTTGATTTATGGACAAATGGTATAGTTGTGCCACTAAATACATGTCCAGCCATGTCATAGTAGATTTCTTTACCATCTGTTTGATAGTATATGAGAACAAAACCAAATTTTTTCAAGTTTTTAAGACTCTCTTTTAAATTACAGATATTAATGAATGTGAACATCCAGGGCTCTGTGGTCCTCAAGGGGAGTGCCTAAACACAGAGGGTTCTTTCCACTGTGTCTGCCAACAGGGGTTCTCAATCTCTGCAGATGGCCGTACATGTGAAGGTAAGATAAAGCATACGAAATCGTATTGTTATGTGATAAGAGAGGAGATTGCTTTCACTTATACGAAGACTTGAAGACACTAAGAGGTACTGCATAATTCAGAGCCTCAAAGCGTGTATGCATCAAAGTAAACCATACCTGAAAGCTCAGGGGTTGCTGGGATTTACGACCAGGGTAACCTAAGGTTACGATGATAAAAACACCTACAGATGGCTCCATGACTGGTACTGAATTAATGAGTTGAAATGTGTAGGGACTGATAGGAGACATATGAGAGACCCAAAGGAAAACCATGAAAACTTCCCTTTCCCCTGGGACTCTGCCTCTTTTCATTGTGCTTCATGTAGATCGTCTTGATTATTCTGTTTATAAAAAATGCCTTGCGGCTGGGTACGGTGGCTCACTCAGCACTTTTGGAGGCCGAGGCAAGCAGATCACTTGAGGCCAGGAGTTCAAGACCAGCCTGGCCAACATGGTGAAACCTTGTCTCTACTGAATATACAAAAATTAGCCGTGCATGGTGGTGGGTACCTGTGATCCCAGCTATTTGGGAGGCTGAAGCAGGAGAATCGCTATAACCCAGGAGGCAGAGGCCGCAGTGAGCTGAGATTGCACCATTGCACTCCAGCCTGGGTGACAAGAGGAAGACTCTGTCTAAAAAAAAAAAAAAAAAAAAAAAAAAAGAATGTCTTGCTTGATTTTTCTGTATCACTGTGAACAGATCTTCTAGAATTCTCCCCCAATATCCTTATTTCCAAGGCAGTCTATTTACTTACCTATCAATATTTATTATCTCCTAAAAGCTAATTAAGTTGTAAGATGTTAAGATAATGCTGTTGGCTTCCTACTTACAACCTCTTTATGTTTGCAAGAATACAGCACTGATTATTTTTGTAAGATTTGTGTTCTTGATGATCTATTATAGCTTGCTAAATGGAGGAATAATTTACCTGAACCATTTTAAAAGTAAACTGAAAAGATTCCCATCATCATAATTTCTAGATCTCTTTTGAGAATCTAGATTATTGAAACTCAGCTATATTTTAAAGAAGTGGATTGCAAAAGTTTTGTTCTGGGTCTAACATAGTACCCAGATTCTTTGCTCTAAAAAATAGTGCAACAGGAAGTATCTGCTCTCCTTGCTAGTACCAGAATGGAACCAAGCCGAGTGCCAGCAACCAGGTTCATCTGAAACTAATTATTATATTGGGAGAAATAAACTGATCTTGTAAAGAGCGGAAGATTGTTGAAATTACTCTCCTGCTGAGCAGACAAAACATGGACACCAGATTTGACTTGCATTGGGAGAGAGAGAGTTCAGGGTGGGATTGAGCAAACGGATTGAGGGGTTTGGGAGGGATAGGAAGTTGAGAAATGGAGGAAAGCATCATAATAATGTGGGTGATGAGAGATTTACAAGAAATCCATGCTTCAGTGCTTCAAGTTTTATGTTAATTTTATATTTAGAGCTTTGAGACCAGAGCTTTTAGAAAAGACACTCCATGAATGCACACATTCTGCAGAGATAACACTATTCCTCAACTTGAGGGACAGGGTGCAAGCCCATCCGAGTCACTGATGAAACAGATTTGCAGAATTCCTAAACTCCAGAAAGATGCAGGTTTGCTTCTTTGCTTAGCTCTAAATCATGGATGGTAAAGGCTTGCTTCACTAAAAAATGCTCTCTGGTATAACTACTGATGGTTGTGCCATGCAAAATTGTATTCAGAAAAAAAGCATAAGTGACCTCAAGTGCTCACTAGTCAAAGCTGTTGTTCCAAAAGAATATACTAAACATAAATATATTCACATTTATTTTGTCTTTTGCACTTGCTATTTAATTCTGTACTTTTTTAACACAGATTTCTGCAACCTGAGAGTTACATAATCACTGTAATTTAGTTGCAGCTCTAATTTTGTTGATCATTGACTTGGCAAAGACTTGAATTTAAAAATGTGGTTTTAGAAAACTTGTAATGCTTTATAAATTACTGCACTCATTGAGTATACTCTTTGTGACACTTGGTCCATACTGCCTTGACTCCAGAAACTGTACAATTTTATAAGTAATGAAATACAAGTTAGGATATTATGTTGGTATTATACATGGTAGTGTAACTAGAAATCTCCATAATTATTATGCATGTTATTCTCTTTCTGGAATAAGTTCTGCATGGATTTTATTTTTTATGGGCTTAATCCAATATTCTAAATTGGTCCAAATTTTCCTTTGTTAGACTGAGTCTGAAACTTATGGCAGTAGTGCTATGTCCTGATTCTACCTCTGGCTGTGCTGCAGGACAAAGCCAGCTCGTGTGATCAGGATTCAGCAGTGAGGCTGATGTGTGATTGAAATTTAGTAGTGGAGCAGTTGTGCATAGTACTTGAATTAACACTGAGAAGCGGCTGGCATTCTTATCTCATGCCCATTTACTGATTTGCTTCTGAGCTTCTCTTCGAGGAGCTGAAGCTGTGTTGACACCAGGGCTGACCTGCCCTACTATACGCAGGGCTAAATAAGCCCCACATAGCTGAAGGAAGGAGGGCCCTTCCCTGATTTCCCATGACTTGGAGAAGTGTCAGCATCTGGTCGTAGTTAGTGAACCACAATGAAGAGGCAAACTCTGTCAACATGAATTGTCTTAAGTGTAGCATGGCAGCTTCTATAGAAATAAAAATGGCACCACTGGCTCCTTCCTTTCCCTTACATGTATAGGTTGAGTATTCCTAATCTGAAAATCCAAAATCTAAAGCACTCCAAATTCTACAACTTTATGAGTGCAGATATGATGCTCAAAGGAAATGCTCATTGAGCATTTCAGGTTTTAGATTTTTGGATTAGGGATGCTCAACAGGTAAGAATAATGTACACATTCCAAAATTACCACCCCCCCCCAAAAAAAAATCCCAAATCTGAAATACTTCTAGCCCTAAGCATTTTGGATAAGGGATCTGTATATGGTACTCTGGGATACATACCTGAGAGAGGAAGGAGAAACACCATGGTTCTCCCATATCAGATAAAGAATGGTGTAATTCACAGTTCAAGTAAAGTGGGAAGTAGGTGGTGGGTGAGCAGCTATTTATCATTTATTCACTCACGTAACCAATATTTACTGAGTTCCTATCTGGTTCCAGGCCCTGTTCCGAGGGTAAAACGTATAATTCTTGCCTACCTGAAGCCTACATTACACTAGGGGAGTTGGGGATAAAGAAGCCAATGGTATGTGTAGGATACATTACGTGTTTATAACATAGCATAGTTACCCTTTCTGGATATAAATAAGTGCAGAGTGTAACGTGTCATATGTAATATAATACACAGGGTGTTTTTTTCAAATCCCAGACTTAGATGTCAGGAAATTGCAGGGGAACAGCACTCTTTTGATTGACTTCTGCCACACTTCCCTTTCCTCTCTCAGTTATAGTTTATCTCCGTCTGCCACCTTCCTTTCATGCTATAGCCAGAGCTTTTATCTTGTGTATTAAAATAAAGGAAACTTTTTCTTTCACTCAGCTCATTGTTTTATGGTCCATTTGACCGTATCCATTTGTTTAGCAAAAAATCATAATTTTTTGCCTTTTTTACTTCTGCCCTTTTTTATTGTGGAATTTTAATTCACATGAAAAATACTCATCATCAAGCCTGGGCAACATAGCAAGGCCCTATCTCTACAAAAAAAATTTTTTTTTATTAGCTGGACATGGTGGCTCATGTCTATAGTCCCAGCTACTCAGGAGACTGAGGCGGGAGGATCGCTTGAGCCCAGGAGGTCAAGGCTGCAGTGAGCTATGGTTGCACCACTGTACTCCAGCCTGGGTGACAGAGCCAGACCCTGTCTCTGAAAAAAAAAAAAAAAAAAAAATCTGGCCAGGCATGGTGGTTCACACCTGTAATCCCAGCACTTTGGGAGGCTGAGGCAGGTGGATCACCTGAGGTCAGGAGTTCGAGACCAGCCTGGCCAATATGGTGAACCCCCATCTCTACTAAAAATACAAAAATTAGCTGGGTATGGTGGTGGGCACCTGTAATCCCAGCTACTCAGGAGGCTGAGGCAGGAGA
>NW_012102743.1:1109560-1146291 GCF_000951045.1 Mandrillus leucophaeus | reverse complement strand
AAAAAAAAAAATCCTTATCATTGCATTCATAAGCTGACTTGAGATTCAGTTTCTTCATCATTAGTAGAATGTATGCGGGAGAAAATTAGGGAAACTTGCGGTAGTCAGATTCCTAGGGGTCACCATGTCTGTCCCATGGCCCATGGGGGAAAACCTCGTGGTCTCTGACTTTGCATCACCTCTTTTCCGTGCCTCCTTCCTTGCTGCACTCGGCCAGGAACAACTGTGCTCTCTCAGGCGTGTGCCCAGGCCGAGCAAGGGCTTGTGTGACTGCAGTGGAATCCGGCACACCCCACATCTCTAGGCTCCCTGTGCGCTCCATCCTGTTCACATGATCCAGCGGCCATGTTCATCTAGTAGGGACCCCAAGGAGCCCAGCCACACAGCCAGCAGCTTATAGGACCTGGGCACCTTTCCCTCCAGTGTTGGCCAGGCTTGGTTAGTCATGGCTAATTAGGCCTCCGAACAATGGCCAAAATCACTCCCTGAAGTATTGTCTTTTAGAAAGCATCCTCATTCATTCCTTCATTTGATGGCTATTTATTGTCTACCTGTGTGCCATCCACTGTTCTAGGTACTGGGGCCTTGTCGATGAAGAACAACAAAAGATCCCTGCTTACTTGGAGGCAATAAACTAATAGATAACTAAGATGTTAGAAAGTGTGATAAAGGCCGGGCACGGTGGCTCACACCTGTCATCCCAGCACTTTTGGGAGGCTGAGGCGGGTGGATCACTTGAGGTTAGGAGTTCCAGACCAGCTTGGCAAACATGGTGAAACCCTGTCTCTACTAAAAATACAAAAATTAGCTGGTTGCAGTGGTGCATGCCTGTAATTCCAGCTACTCAGGAGGCTGATGCACGTGAATTGTTTGAACATGGGAAGTGGAGGTTTCCGTGAGCCAAGATCACACCACTGCACTCCAGCCTGGTGACAGAGCAAGACTGTCTCAAAAATAAAAAATAAAAAAAAAGTGAGATAAACTCTATGAAAAAAAAAGAAAAGGTAGAGCACAGTATGGGGCAGTATGGGGGACCTGAAGGGTAGAGCAAGAAGTGGGAAGCTGCTTTGATGCTAACTGGGGTGGTCAGAATCGGCTATTCTGCTTCTGTAAGTGAACTAAAGTTTTCTGTCTGAGTGAAGAAGTGAAGCCATATGAAGTGCCTGTCACGTTCAAACTGGTCTTCTACTGGCTAAGTGATAAAAGCCCATCCATAAATAGGTAAGGGAGCATGAGATGGCAGCCGAGGACTGTCTTCCAACTGTCAGCGTGAATTCTATTGTCCAGACAGGAATAAAAAATCAGATACGGTACAACACCAAGAGTTGTAAACACTTCATGTAAACTATGGACTTTGGATGATAATGATGTAAGAGTTCATCAGTCGTAACAACCATCCAGTCTAGTGCAGAAGATTGGCAGTGGTAGACGCTGGGGGCTGGCGTGAGGGAGACAGGATATAAATGAAAACTCTCTGTGTAATCTTTTTGGGAACCTAAAACTGCTCTTAAAAATAAAGTCTTTTTGAAAACTCAGACATATTTTTGGCATTACCTTTTTTTTATTGGAAAGGAAAAATGAAAATCTTTCATTTTATTAATAATTCTATATTCCACTCCTGTATTGTATTTTCCTCTCTTGGATGATGATGGTGTATTATTTCTCACTTTTCAAAATAATAACCTGGACTGAGTATGGGATTAGCAGCTTCTGCTCCTAGTTTTCAAAAACAGTTCTACTATTTGCTTGAAAAATTGAGCACTGCAAGATTGGAAGGGGGCTTCTTGTCACATCTAACCTGAACTCTGACTCCCACAGTATACCCAAAGCATCCCCAAAGCATTCAGGAATCAAGTCCTATTGCTAAACATCTACAGAGACTCTAATCCTGTAACCTTCTTGGGTATTTACTGTAAATCACCCCTTGCTTACACATTCATCTGAAATGGAAACTGGTAAAAATTGCCTGTTTGTTGACATGTCCTGAGAGTAGTGATATCACAACCGAGAGAAGATGGATTCAAACTCTCAGGCTAATTTTGTATTCATTGGGAACCAGAAAACGTAATAAAGACAACATTGCCAAATCAAAAAAGTAACAAATTGGGAGCAGACGTGGGGTTTGTTTTCACACTTTTAGGTCCATTTTCTATGAACGAGGGAGAGTGAAAGCGTCAAGTCATACACAGTGCCCCAAGGCAGGTGGTGGTTTTGTGGCATGGATATAGAACTTTCTATCTATCACCGAAGAGAAAATGTTTTTGAAAATGATTTAGCCAAGTGGGACGCTGAAGAACTCTGACGCAGTAATATATTACATGTGGTGTGCTTAGCCCATGATTTTCAGGTTTTTAGGAGTCTTTGGGTCTGAAACTGAAAACTCTACTAAGAGATGATGATTTTAGTATTTCTTAATAGAGAGAATTTTAACAACAGAATCCACTCTCTTCCATGTGTGAAAAGAAAAAGGATCATACAACATTCTAGGTAAAGAAAGAAAGTGGCTTCCAGCTATAAAAGCTACTGTTCACACTCACTCTTCCTGTGAATGTACTTCTGCAGAAGTGAGTGAAAATGGATGTTTAAATCATTAGGGAGAGAGCTGAGGAAATTTTTCTGGAATGAGTTGCTTTTGGACTTGAAATGCAGATTTTCCATGCATTGCTTGATTGTCTTCCGTATATCAACATTTGTATAAAGGAATTCATAATAGTAGCAAAAAATTTGAGAGCTCTTCGTAAGCCTTTTTTTTTTTTTTTTTTTTTTTTAATCACTGCTGACCTTTTCAAACCCCAGAGCTATGGAAATCGTCTGTTCATAGAAGGAGAAGTAAACACTTTCCTTGCAGCCAAAAAAATAGGGCCAAGACTGCCAGAAAGTGAAGTCCATGGCTAGGCTAGCTGACCCTGCATACCTTATACTGACATCCACTCGTGCTCTGGGCTCTGGGCATCCTACATCTATTTTGGTGACTCCTTTGATGTCAACAACCCGAGTTCTTTTTAGATCATGGAAGGTTATTGTAAGCAGTGTTTCTGTCCTTGAGACCTGAATTGTAATGCTTCATACGCATGTTCTGGAAACAGTTACTTTTTAGACATCTGATAGAATATTAAGCGACTATCTTGGTCTCCCACTGTGAGTGGACTGGAGGTACATTATATATCTGATTGCATGATTTTATTAAAACAGTGTCTAGTTAATGTATAATAGCATTCACTGAGTTCTTATTACAAGCCAGGCACTATGCTAAGTGCATTGCACCTGCTTTCTCATTTAATCTTCACAATAAACCTGTTAAGTAGGTTAAGTATTAATTGGTTTGATTTTGGCTGCAACAAACAGCTTAGAATGGGGAAATTTATCATACGAATCAGAAGTATAGTACAAGATTGTTACCGCTTGCCTCCTGTCGTCCCTATTTAAATGCTGTTTCCATAGTGAACCAGTTTCTGACCATCCTTTCTCAGATTCACTCACCCTGTAATGAATGAATTCACTTCTTGTTCTTTTTTTTTTTTTTTTTTTGCTTTTTTATTTCTTTACCACCTTATTCTACTTCTTTACCTTGTTTATTGTTCTTTGTCACACTCCATTCCTAGACTTTAAGGCCAGTGAAATAGGGATTGTTTTCTGTATTTTTTACAGCTCTGTATGCCATTGGGAATACAGACGCTACTCAATTTATGATAGGGTTATGTCCTCATATAACCTTACATAGATTATGAGGACATAACCCTATCATAAATGGAAAGTCAAAAATGCATCAAGTACACCTAACCTACCAAACATTATAGCTTAGCCTAGCTTGCTTCTAGCATGTTCTAAACATGCTCAGAACTCTTACACTAGCCTATAGTTAGGCAAAACCATCTAGTACAAAAAAAAAAAAATCAATTTTATAGCAAAGTATTGAATATCTCATGTAATTTATTATACTGAAAGTGAACAACAGAATGGTTGTATGGGAACGTGAAGTACAGTTTCTACTGAATGCATATTGCTCTTGTACCATCATAAAGTAAAAAAATCGACCGGGCGCGGTATCTCATGCCTGTAATCCCAGCACTTTGGGAGGCCGAGGCAGGCAGATCACCTGAGGTCAGGAGTTTGAGACCAGCCTGGCCAACATGATGAAACCCCATCTCTACTAAAAATGCAAAAAATTACCCAGACGTGGCACGCACCTGTAGTTCAACTACTTGGGAGGCTGAGGAAGGAGAATCACATGAGCCTGGGAGGCAGAGGTTGCAGTAAGCTGAGATCATACCATTGCATTTCAGCCTGGGTGACAGAGCAAGACTCCATCTCAAAACAAACAAACAGAAAGTCCTAAGTGAAACTATCCTAGGTTGGAGACCATCTATAATCAGTTGGGGCACAATACGTATTTGGCAAATGAATCAAGGGAGAAAGGGACAGTCTGTAGCTCATCCTGGACTACTGGGAAACGTTCTTAATAAGATTACTCCAAACTGAATGTGATGTACACTTCTGTGAAGCCTTCCCTATTTTTTGAAGACTTGATTGTCTAATGCACACCCTGCATAACTAGTGGGTGTAGTAGTGGTTAAGAAGTTATGCTGGTGAGTTTGGGTACATGGGCTGGAGCTCTTGTTCCAGCACTTCCAAGCTGTGTGAACTTGGATAAGTTACTAAACCTTGAGTGCTTCAGTTCCCCCTCTGTACAGTAAGCATAATAATAGCTCCCAAATGGAGTCGATGTGTGTTGGCAAGTATCCGCTGAGAATGGAGTAGCCCATGGAACATACTCAATGAATGTGAGCTGTTGTTACTATTGTAGCACTTCTTACACTAGTACCTTAGTTATAGCAGTCCTTTCTTGTCTGCAGTTTTACTTCATGTGGTTTTAGTTACCATGGTCAACCACAGCCTACAAATATTACAGTATTTTTAGAGAGACTACAATTACTTAACTTTTGTTACAGTATATTGTTACAATTGTCCTGTTTTATTATTACTATTAATTCTTACTTTGCCTAATTTATAAATTAAACTTTATCATAGGTATATATGTATGTATGGGGGAAAAAAACATAGTATATATGGTTCAGTAATATTTGCAGTTCCAGGCACCCATTGGGGATTTTGGAACATATCCTCCACCAATAAAAAGGAATGACTGTATTGTCATTGGTTTCCTTACTATGTGAACATCTAAAAGGAGGGAAACATTTAACAACTATTTTATTTTTGTACTGTCAATACTTACAACATATATAACATGCCAATTAAATAAGTATTTGTGAATGGAATTGTATGGTATTTCCAAGTTCATGTCCTGATATTGATGATTACCATATTCTATCTTTTTTTTTTTTTTTTAAATGGAGTCTCCTCCTGTCGCCCAGGCTGGAGTGCAGTGGCGTGATCTTGGCTCACTGCAATCTCTGCTTCCTGGGTTCAAGTGATTTTTCTGCCTCAGCCTCCCGAGTAGCTGGGATGACAGGCTTGTGCCACCATACCCGGCTAATTTTTTTTTTTTTTTTTTTTTGTAGAGATGGGGTTTCACTCTGTTAGCCAGGATGGTCTCTGTCTTCTGACCTTGTAATCTGCCCACCTCGGCCTCCTAAAGTGCTGAGATTACAGGCGTGAGCCACCGTGCCTGGCCTCTATTTTTAAATCCCGAATTTATCTTAAATCATATGGAACATAGTATAGTAACTCATTTATATATAATGTGCTTTAATTCTTCACCCTTTGTTTTCCCTAAGAGTTTCATATGACTCTTTTCCATTCACCCACGAAGTAGTTCCAGCTTTAAGTCATTCCCTGTATCAAGGGCTAGTAAGCTGACAGCCAGCACTGATGCTTGTTTGCATTTGAGCATTGGAGCTGTTATTTCTAGAGGTACACTGTCTATTTTCTGTGGTTTTATAACTGATCTTTCTTGGCCTTCTATTTGAATATAGAAAGAGAAAAATTAGAATAGTGAAAAAAGTGAGAATTTTTTGGCTGATTTTATGTTGCCTCTGAGGCTTAAGTGTCAAAAAGATGAATCTGGGGTTTGATATGTTTGGCCTGTGTGTAGGGCTTTCTCCCAGTCCTCACTGGCAGTACCTTTTAGTGTAAGAAAAGCTATATGAAAAGAGAAAGTGTACAGCATGGATCTAAATTTAGAAGACTTTATTTTTCTTAATCCGAGATACGAATATGTAAAACTATTACATTAATTCCAAGACTATCCAATGGTTATGTATAATTATGTAAAGACAAAGTAATAGAGCATTTTGAAAACTTAGAACAGTGTGAAACAAAATGTATATTTCACATTTATGTTTTGTGAGTAATTAGAAGAAATTTGCAAATGAAGTTAAGATTTTCCCTTAATATGTAAAGAACTTTTTCTGACCATCGTGGAATTTATTTATAATGGAGCTAAAATACTCCACTCTTTTAAGATTGTTCCTTGTATCATAGTAAACTGTAATTCTTTACCTACAGGAGTAGAAAGGTGGATTTTGGGGGCTTTCTTCTTTTTTTCTTTTAAAAATTTTAGAAGTATTTCTTTTCTATAACAAATTCAAATCTTCCTCATACACTTTTTCTGTTTTATACACTGTCAGCCCATAGTAGAAAGAAGTAGGAAGAAATAGGAAGAAAATGTCTTTAAATTTAGAAATATACTTTGATTCACTTTCTGTAAAGAATCACAGATGACTTATAGTATCTATAGATTTGCTTTTGTTAAAAAAAAAGTGTTTTGTGTTTCATTAAATCTATACTACTTTTCTATCTAATTCAGAATATTGCTTTAAAGTGTCCCAGATACTCAGTTTTGAATTTTCATGTATAATATCGAGGTTTTATTGTAATTGAACAAACATCTGGCACACTCAATGGCTTTCTCACGCAGCACCTCCAACTCCACTCCGTTTCTCCATTCATGGAGTGGGAAGATATCATGCCCAGCACAAACTGTGTGTTTGCAAAGCTGTTAATGACACAAATGCCCTTTCCAGATACAAAACCTGAGCTTTGTGAGCTCCCTCCCTCAGTGAGGAAAACTGTTCAAAACAAACCACTTCCCCCATTTTCTTGGTCATTCACTGAATGAGCTTGTTGATACAGTTCGAAATGTAAATGCTGGCATGCTTTTATGGGATTAAAAAAAAAAACACTTAATCTAAACTGACTTCAACCATGAAGATATTCATTCTTAACCTTATTTGGGATGATAAAGAGAGAATCTTCTATGCATTTACCCTGCTTCTTTGTCTTCAAGGCCTATTGGAAATGAGAATGAGGGATGTTATTTATTTATTTATTTATTTATTTATTTGGAGGTGGAATCTCGCTCTGTCACTCAGGCTGGATTGCAGTGGTGCGATCTCAGGTCATTGCTGCCTCCGCCTCCTGGGTTCAAGCAATTCTCCTGCCTCAGCCTCCCCAGTAGCTGGGATTACAGGCACACACTACCACACCTGGCTAATTTTTGTATTTTCTTAATAGAGAAGGGTTTCACCATGTTGGCCAGGCTGGTCTGAAACTCCTGACCTCAGGTGATCTGCTCACCTCAGTCTCCCAAAGTGCTGGGATTACAGGCATGAGCCATTGCACCTGGCTGATATAATTTAAATACTTTAAAAATTCTTAGGACTCTTGGATGTTCAAAAAAATCAAAAAATTTTTTTTTTAATTTATTTATTATTATTATACTTTAAGTTGTAGGGTACATGTGCATAACGTGCAGGTTTGTTACATAAGTATACTTGTGCCATGTTGGTGTGCTGCACCCATCAACTCGTCATTTACATCAGGTATAACTCCCAATGCAATCCCTCCCCCCTCCCCCCTCCCCATGATAGGCCCCGGTGTGTGATGTTCCCCTTCCTGAGTCCAAGTGATCTCATTGTTCAGTTCCCACCTATGAGTGAGAACATGCGGTGTTTGGTTTTCTGTTCTTGTGATAGTTTGCTGAGAATGATGGTTTCCAGCTGCATCCATATCCCTACAAAGGACACGAACTCATCCTTTTTTATGGCTGCGTAGTATTCCATGGTGTATATGTGCCACATTTTCTTAATCCAATCTGTCACTGATGGACATTTGGGTTGATTCCAAGTCTTTGCTATTGTGAATAGTGCTGCAATAAACATACGTGTGCATGTGTCTTTATAGCAGCATAATTTATAATCCTTTGGGTATATACCCAGTAATGGGATGGCTGGGTCATATGGTACATCTAGTTCTAGATCCTTGAGGAATCGCCATACTGTTTTCCATACTGGTTGAACTAGTTTACAATCCCACCAACAGTGTAAAAGTGTTCCTATTTCTCCACATCCTCTCCAGCACCTGTTGTTTCCTGACTTTTTAATGATCGCCATTCTAACTGGTGTGAGATGGTATCTCATTGTGGTTTTGATTTGCATTTCTCTGATGGCCAGTGATGATGAACATTTTCTCATGTGTCTGTTGGCTGTATGAATGTCTTCTTTTGAGAAATGTCTGTTCATATCCTTTGCCCACTTTTTGATGGGGTTGTTTGTTTTTTTCTTGTAAATTTGTTTGAGTTCTTTGTAGGTTCTGGATATTAGCCCTTTGTCAGATGAGTAGATTGCAAAAATTTTCTCCCATTCTGTAGGTTGCCTGTTCACTCTGATGGTAGTTTCTTTTGCTGTGCAGAAGCTCTTTAGTTTAATGAGATCCCATTTGTCAATTTTGGCTTTTGCTGCTGTTGCTTTTGGTGTTTTAGACATGAAGTCTTTGCCCATGCCTATGTCCTGAATGGTACTACCTAGGTTTTCCTCTAGGATTTTTATGGTATTAGGTCTAACATTTACGTCTCTAATCCATCTTGAATTAATTTTCGTATAAGGAGTAAGGAAAGGATCCAGTTTCAGCTTTCTACTTATGGCTAGCCAATTTTCCCAGCACCATTTATTAAATAGGGAATCCTTTCCCCATTTCTTGTTTCTCTCAGGTTTGTCAAAGATCAGATGGCTGTAGATGTGTGGTATTATTTCTGAGGACTCTGTTCTGTTCCATTGGTCTATATCTCTGTTTTGGTACCAGAAAAAATCAAAATGTTTAAAAATGCATTTTATATTTTACCCTTCTGTAAATAAACATCTACTGTTTATTTTTAAACATTTGAAAGGACATGTAGAGTGGGGAAAGGAACCAGGCCTGGGAGCCCACTCTTAGTGGTTCAGATAGACTCTGGGAAGGGGATGAGTCCAGTGAGGGCCCTGGATGCCTGGACTGATCCAGACCCTGTGTCTCCTTATGAATGCTCTGCAGTAAACTATGACCTATATTTTGAACATGAAATAGGACTTACTTCTGTCTTCTATTATTTTTTAAAACATTCATAATTCCAAAGCCTGATATCTTAGAATTATTATTAGGATTGCATTCTGTTCTGAATACATAACAATGCTGTTGTAATTCTAAGAAAATGATTTTTTGTAATTCCATAATAATTCTCCATCACATTCTACAAGACTGAAGAACAGTAGAATACTGAAGACAGAGGATTCAAATAACTCCCATGACATAGAGTGGGTCGTGTACAAATGGAGTTGAATTTTTAAGGAAAGATATATTAGATTACATATGTTTCTTATTTTTGCTTATATTCCCATTTTTAAAAAAGTAGCTTGACTTCATTTTGCATTTGGAGAAAAATAAGTTATAGGGTATTAGAATGTCTTACAATAAGCAGATAGGAAGTGGTGGTCAAGATGACTACTCAGAGTGCCTTAATATTTCAGTCTAATGCATATGCCACAATACCTCTAACCCATGGGAAATAGAAAAGCAAAGTTAGATTTTGAAATGGTGAGAGAGTCTAACCAGGAAATGCAGCAGTGTGGATTATCTCTTTTTTTTTCCAGTAAACATTCAAGTTGGTATTTAAAATGCATGTGAGGACTGGGCGCAGTGATTCACACCTGTAATCCCAGCACTTTGGGAGGCTGAGTTGGGTGGATCACAAGGTCACCAGTTCGAGACCACCCTGACCAACATGGTGAAATCCCGTCTGTACTGAAAATACAAAAATTAGCTGGTCATGGTGGTGGGCGCCTGTAATCTCAGCTACTTGGGAGGCTGAGGCAGGAGAATTACTTGAAACTGGAAGGTGGAGGTTGCAGTGAGCCGAGATGGCACCACTGCACTCTAGCCTGGGCAACAAGAGCGAGACTCCATCTCAAAAAAATAAATAAAAATAAATAAATAAAATAAAAATAAATTGCATGTAGAAAAGTGCCTATATCATAAGGCAACCACTTGACAAGCATTTATAGTGAGCATATCTGGTAACCAGCCCCCTGAACCTCCCTCAAACTTCCTCGTGATTATTCCCCACCCTCATATCCAATACTCATACGTAGCACTTACCACTATCCTGACGTCATTACTGTAGATTCGTTCTGCCTGGTGTATTAGTCTGTTCTCACACTGCTATGAAGAAATACCCAAGACTGGATAATGTATAAAGGAAAGAGGTTTTATTAACTCACAGTTCATTGCTGGGGAGGCCTCAGGAAACTTACAGTCATGGTGGAAGGCAAAAGAGGAGCAGGTACCTTCTTTACAGGGCGGCAGGATGGACTGAGTGCAAGCGGGGAAAATGTCAGACACTTATAAAATCATCAGATCTCATGAGACTCACTCACTATCACGAGAACAGCATTGGGGAAACCGCTCCCATGATCCACTTGCCTCCACCTGGTCCTGCCCTTGACACGTGGGGATTATGGGGATTACAATTCAAGGTAAGATTTTGGATGGGGACACAGCCAAACCATATCACCTGGTTTTGAACATTAGCTACATGTAATCATAATATGTACTCCTTTGTGTCTGGCTTCTTTTATGCTATGTTGTATTTGTAAGTTTTATCTGTCTTGTCATATGTAGTAGTCCATTTATTTTCATTGCTGTATAGTATTTCATTGTATACTACATTATGTATCCATTCTACTGTTAATGGTCATTTGGCTTGCTTCCTATGTGAGGCTGTTGTGAATATACTTCCTGTCAATATTCTTGAATGTGACTTTTAGTGGGCATAATCACTAATTTCTCTTGGATATCACTAAGAAGTGTAATTTCTGGGTCATGGAATATATGTATGTTTCACTTGCATATATATGGCTGGTTTTTCAGAGTACCAGTTTACACTGCTACCAGCAAAAGGTAAGAGTCTCAGATCCACATTATCGTCAATAATTGGTATTGTCATTCCTCTTAAGGTTTCACCATACTGAGTAAAGGTATCTCGTTATGGTCTCAATTTGTGTTTCCCTTGTGAAGATATAGCTTTAACAACTTGTCATACCCTTATTGGCTCTTTGGATATTGTTTCTGTTATCTGATTCTGCGTAACAAACTTCTTCAAACTGAAGTGCTCAAAACAACTATTTTAATGGCAACTTCAGGTGAACTCAAGTTGTTAATTTTAATGAAGTCCAGTGTTTTAATTATTTTATTTCAGATCAGTATTTTTTATGTCCAGAATCTTTGCAAACCCTAAAGTCATTAAGGTAGTTATGTTGTCTTCTAAAAACTTTATTGTTTTACATTTTAAATTTGGATTTGTAAGGCCCCTGAAATTTTTTTGCATATGGTGAGAAATAGGGGTCAAGATTTCTTCATTTCCTAAATGGACATCAAATTAGGTCATCACTATTTATTGAAAAGAGTGCGTTTTTCCCACTGATCTGAAACTTTTTTATTAACTATGGGGTCAGATACGTATGAATATATTTCTGTATTATTCATATTATTTAATAGGTTTATCTGTCTTTGTACGAATAGTACATTGTCTTAGTTACAGTAGCTTTATAATGAATTTTAATGTTTTGTGCTGTCAATTCTAAATTCTTTACCTCTGTTCTTGAGATTGTCACAGCTATTCTTGGCCCTTTGCATTTCTATATAAATGTTGTAATCGGGTGATCAATTTTTACAAAACTCTGCTGGGATTTTGATTGGAATTGAGTTGAATCAATAGATCAATTTGGGGAGGGTTGGCATTTTACAGTATTGAGTCATCTAATCAGTGAATATGACACACCCCTCTATTAGGGTTTCTTTCGTTTGTCTTAGTGTTTTGTTGGAGATTTTTCTATAAAGTCTTGCACAGCTTATTTAAGACTTATTCCTAGGTCTTCAATATTTGCATGTGGTTGTGAATGGTATTAAATTTTTTTTACCCTTATAATTGTTTGTTACTAGTATATAGAGCTAAATTTGATTATTGTACATTGAACTTGTATCCATGACCTTGCTAAATCTACTTGTTAATTCTAGCAGTTTATATGCAGATTTCTTTGCATCTCCTACACATACAATTATGTTGTGTAAGTAATGCTAGTTTTATTCCTTCTCTTCTGATAAGCATATTTTTTTTTCCTTTTCATGTCTTACTGTACTGTCTAGGACCTCTACTGCAATGTTGACTAGAATTGGTGACAGCTTGCTTGTCTCTTTCCTGATATCAGCAGTGAAGACATGTAATATGATGCTTGCCATAGGTTTTTTTTTCTTAATAGATATTCTTTATCAGATAAAGAAGTTCCCTTATATATCTGGTTTGCTAATGTTCTTTATCATGCTTGGTTTTGAATTTTAACAGATGGTTTTTCTGCATCTATTGAAATAATTATGTTATTTTCTTCTTTATTCTGTTAATGTGGTGAATTACGCTGACTGGATTTTAAAACAAGATAAAAATTTGTTTTCCTTATAGCAGTGTAAGCTTCAGTAATCTAGGACTGATAATATAGGTCTATAATTCAGGGACCCAGACAATATCTATTTTACTGCTTTGCTTTTCTGGACTCGTGTTTTCTCTATCATGGTCTCAAAAAAAAAAAAAAATCTTTGAAGAATTCACCAGTAAGGCCATTTGTGCCTGGAATGTCTGTTTTTGCTTTGTTTTGTTTTTGTGCCTATGCGTTATAAAGGTTTTTAAATTGCAGTTAAGATTTCATTAGTAGATAAAATAATATTCAGGCTTTTGACTTTTCATGTCAGTTTCAGCGAGTTTTGTTTTTCGAGGAATTTATCCATTTAGGTAAAATTTCATGTTTATTTGCACAAAGTTATTTATAATATCCCCTTCTCTGTATATATGTAGTGATGTCTTTTTTAAAATTTCAGTAGTTTGTGCTTCTGTTTCACCCTTGATCAGTTTTCCTAGGGTTATTAGTCATTTCAAAGAAACAACTTTTATTGATTTTTTTCTCTTTGTTTTCTATCTTATTAATTTTTGCTTTTATATCTATTATTTTTTCTATATTTTGTATATTTATATTTTGGGGTTTAAATTGTCTTTATTTCTAACTACTTGAAGTAGATATTTAAATCATTAGATTATCAATCTTCTAATGTTTGTATTTATAGGTATATATTTATTTCTAAGAATGGCTTTATCTGAATCCATAAGTTTTGATATGTTGTATTTTGTTATTTACATAAAATATTTCTAAAGTTCATTGTCATTTTTTTCCTTTGATCAATGAATTATTTAGAAGTGTTTTGCTTAATATCTAGATGTTTGGGTATTTTCTGGTTAACTTTTTGTTACTGATTTCTACCTTAAAACCACTATGGCCAGAGAATATACTCTAAATGACTTCAATCCTTGAAATTTGTTATGGCACAGAATATTATGAATTTTAGTAAATAATCCTTGTCTACTTGAAAACAATGTGTATATGTATATAGACCAGCCAGGATGGTCTCGATCTCCTGACCTTGTGATCCGCCCACTTCGGCCTCCCAAAGTGCTGGGATTACAGGCGTGAGCCACCGTACCTGGCCAACTTGCATTTATTATCAATAAGGCTGACCACTTGTATATCTAGCTACTTTCTTCTCACAATGTTTTTTTTTTGCCTGAGGTAGAATATTAGTGTTTTCTAACTGATTATGTGTATTAAGTATAATAATCATTTATCAATGTTTTACAGATAGTTCCCTCATTCTTTAACTTGCCTTTTAATTTTATAGTGCTTTTTTTTTTAACTGCTCTTTGTTATTTTCCTATTCTGTTGTAATCACTTTTGTGTATTTATCTGTATTTCTTATAGTATTTTATCTCTTATGGTGTTATTTTATATTTAAATCTTTCATACATCTAAAATATAAAATTGAGCTTTTTTTTTTTTTTTTTTTTTAAGACGGAGTTTCGCTTTTGTCTCCCAGGCTGGAGTGCAATGGTGTGATCTCTGCTCACTGCAACCTCCGCCTCCAGGGTTCAAGTGATTCTCCTACCTCAGCTTCTCTAGTAGCTGGGATCACAGGTATCCACCACCACGCCTGGCTAATTTTTGTATTTTTGTTAAAGTTTCACCATGTTGGCCAGGTTGGTCTCGAACTCCTGACCTCAGGTGATCCGCCCATCTCAGCCTCCCGAAGTGCTGGGATTACGGGCATAAGCCATTGTACCTGGCCTAAACATTTTCTTGCTCATCATTTCGTTATCTTCCTTCTGAAGAGCTTTTCAAGCCTGCCTTTGATAATTTCTAATACAAGTTCCTACATTGTAAATCCCATTTTTAAAACTACCTTCCATGCAGCTTAATGTAACCATTGCTGTTGAGTGAGATGATAATTGGCTGGGTCACCAATTATTTTTCTAGCCCAACTCCATTGCTGTAGTGGTTCTTTGTTCTGTGCTGTGGTTTTGTGATGTTTCATCTTTTTAGAGTCTTCATAAATATTTATGGAGGGACAACAAGAGGTTGTATGAGCAGACACATTTTTCAGCATAAGGTTGGGTCAAGAAAGTTTCCAGGAGTCTCCCACTGAGCCCTAAAGGACTTGGAGGACAGATGAAAGTTATCTGGGTAAAAACTATAACATAGATGCAATAGGAGGGAGTGTGCAGAATAAATGCCACAAACAAAGATTTGGAAACATGAAATATTGCATAGGATTGTAAGTAAATTAGTTTTGGTTGAACATGTGAGGGGAAAAGTGATATGCTGTGTAAGGTATCGCTGAAGAGGTAGGCAAGGGCTGGATTGCAGAGGACTTGCTTGCTTGCACCAAACAAGTATTCATTGCATACCTATTATGTGCCAGACCTTATTCTAGACTATGGACATACATCGATGAGCAAAACAGACATGGGTTCTGCCATCTGGGACCTGCATATGCAGGGAACAAGCAGTAAACAAATAAGCTTTCCAAAAAGTATATGACCACAAATTACACTAGTATGAAGGGAAGAATAGGATTAATGAGAGGGAGGAGGAGGGAAGACTGTTTTGACCAAAGATCTCTCTAAAGAAACAGCGTTTGAGCTGAGCTCAGGGCAAAGCCTCTGAGACAGAGAACTTGGTGCACTCAAGGGAGTGGAAAAGGCCATGCCTGGTCCTGAGAGAGGAGGTGTAATCTATAGCCATCCCTAAATACATCTCTCATCTGATCTTGAAAGCTGAGCAGGGTTGGGCCTCATTAGTACTCAGATGGGAGAGAGAGGCTCAGCAAGGGTAGGGCTGGGGAGGCAGGAACAGAATTTGCAACTTCCCACAGGAAATGTAAAGAGTTTGGGTGTTATTCTAAGTGTAACTGAAATAGACTGATAGATTCGGAGCAGGACAATTATATACTGTATTTCCTCTTTCTGAAAAGATGCACATTTTTTCACCTTTAATACTAGGGCACTTCCTACAGTTGAAGTGATTTTTAAAAAGCAGTGCAAAATAGTTTTATTTGTAGAGTTTTTTTTTTTTTCTTTCTTAGTGGTACAGAAAATGATTGTGTTCTTTATAATGAGTGGAGTCTTTGATTCAGTTCAGTAATTTATATTTTTTTAAGTACAGTGTTTCTGTTTTCCTGGTTGCTTTTTGGCAATAGGATTAGAGGAGCAGGAGAAAACTCAGGATATCTTCTAGGATATTGTTATAATAGCTCAGGCCAGACATATTGGTAGCTCAGGCTAGAGCAGTGGCAACGTGGAGGAGAGAAATGAATGACTCAAAAAATGCTTTGGAGATAGAGCCTAGTGCTAGATTAGAACACAGAGTTGAACCGGATGTAGGACATGGAGGAGAAGAACTGTTGAAGAGAGGTCATAGGTCCTGGCTTTAGCAAGTTGGTATTTGGTGGCACTAGTTGCTGACATGGTAAAAAAAAAAAAAAAAAAAAAAAAAAGAAGCAATTTATTTGTAAAGATCAACAGAGTGATTTGGTTATACTAAATTAGAGTTGCCTGTGAAATATCCATGTGGGTGTGTCCCATAGGGAATTGGATCAAGTTAATTCTAATGTTCAGAAGAGAAGTCTAGTCTGGAGATAAAAACTGGAAATCATCAGATCTAGACCGTATTGGAAACCATCAGAATGGGTGAGGCCACCAAGAGAGATCATAGAATGAGAAAAAAAGAAGGTCTAGAACTAAGCTGTGAGAAACTCCAACATGTAGGGGTCAAGTAAAAGAGACCCTGTAGTAGTCCAGGGAGTAAGAGGAAACATAGGAGGATATGGTACTATAGAATCCAAGGGAAAAGAGTTCTTCAAGAAGGAGAGAGTGGTCAACTGCATTGAATACTACTGAGAGCTCTGCTAAGAGAACAAGAAGAATCCTTTGGGTTTTACAAAATAGTGACCTTATCAGGTGCAGTTTCAGTGATCTTGTATTCAGCAGCCACTCAAGAATGAATGAGAACTGATGGAGTAAACACAGCATGTGTAGATAGGTCAAGAACCTTGGCTGTTAAAAAGGAGTAAGAAATATGGAATGATCCAACAGAGAGGGAAAGGAGGTGATGCAGGGGCAGAGGCCAGATGGAAAAGCAAATAACTGGAGCACCCAAGTGTGGGCAAGCTCAGACAGCGTGTGGCAAAGGCCTTTATGCCGTTACCCATGGAAGAAAACTTGAAGAGGTTTAAGCAGAGAACTATTTGATTGGACTATTTCAGTAGGTAAATTATTCTATCATTATGGGAGATGAATTTGGGGTCTTCAGTGAGTGTCTGAAAGCACAAAACTCAGTTTGGAAGCCATTGCAGGAATTCGAGTGAAAGATAATGTGTCCTTGAATAAGGTTGGAGAGGAAAGGAGAGACTGGAGATATAACCAAAAGATAAAATCAGAAGGATGTGGTGACTGGATGTGGAGCAGTAATCAAGGATGACTGCCATATTTTTGGGTAACTAGGATGATACATGTGATTTTTAGGTTGGTTTCCATTAGGATGTCTTTAACTATAGATGGTGAATACCTATTGTCTACATAGTGGTTGACAAAAATGGAGCAAAGTTTTGGTTTAGTTTCTCTGGAATATAGGATTGAGGCTTGTCTGGGTAATTTTTACAGAATAATTTAAGTAGGCTGGGTGTGGTGGCTAACACCTGTAATCCCAGCAGTGGTTGGCCAAGGTGGGAGGATCACTTGAGCCCAGGAGTTTGAGATCAGCCTGGGCAACATAATGAGACCTCATCTCTACTAAAAATTTAAAAAAAAAAAAAAAATGCCAGGCATGGTAGCACATACCTGTGGTCCCAGCTATTTGAGAGGCTGAGGTAGGAGGATTGCTTGAGCCTAGGAAGTTGAGGCTGCAGTGAGCTATGATCATGGCACTGCTCTATAGTGTGGGCAACAGAGTAAGACTCTGTCTCTAAAATAAATAAATAAGTAAGTAAATTTTTTTGAAAGTAGTACATCTCCATGCTAGAAAAAAAAAAAAAAGGATGTCTCATTGGCCAGCCTTCTTTTCTAGAAGGCAATTATGGGAAAGTTGAATTTCAAACAACTTGTTACCTATGTCATTTCTTATTGCTTATCTTAGGCTGCTAGCTTTCAAAACAGACTGGTGACCATCAAGGTCCTCGTGTTTTCTTCCTGCCCTTCTCTGTCAAGGTATAGCATGGTAGTCAGACTCAGCCCAGGGACGTCGTCTGCTGTTTCTGGCCTATTCCCATCTCCTAGAACAAAGTTATTTTCCATAACACATATGGGCTATATTCCCCAGCCTTGTCGATGTTGCCAGACCTCAGTGGACCTTTTTTAAAAGGATCTTTCCATATCCTATTGTATTGTCTGGACCATCTCCAAATCCAGTTTTTAATTTCCTATTGGCTAAATTTTATTTTCTTTCTTTAGGCCTTGTGCTCATCTTCTGCTTAATGCTGGCTTCCCTCCTGTGCTGTGAGAGAGACCTTAATCGCTTGTGGGCCAGCAGCCATGCCATTTTAAAATTCTTTTGGGCAGCTATTCAGCTGGTTTAACATCTTTCAATCCCACTTCTTGGCTGAGATTTACTCTCTCCTAGCCGGCTTCCGTTCCTTTCAGAAAGGAGTGTGAGGGCTGCATTTCCAGTGTAAGCCCCTTTTCTTTGGATCTGTTTTCCTAAGATTCTGGCACCAAATACTTAACCAATTCCAGTTGGTTAGAAAGTTCTGAGCTAAAATAGTGGGCCATTTTCCTTTTATGAAGAGATCCAGGAACACCGTTGCTAGGCATGGTCCCATCTAAGTCCTGGGACCTCCTGAGACTTGCAACCATGGGTGCCTGATGTGCTTTCTTCCAAGGGTCTCCTACAAAAATATCCTCTTCATGACCCGTAGTAGCTCTAGTATCTAGATTTCAAGTATGGTGATATCTCTTATATTAAAGGACAAAGATGCCTAAGTCTTATTTAAGGACAAGAAGACTTGTTAAAACTGGAAGCCAGTAGCTGATGAGTCGAAGAGTAACAGATGGTGTGTTCTGACCTCCATCTTCGTAGTGGACAAACTCCAGTGTGCTTGTTGGGCTCACAGTTTGGTTAGTTCTCTTCACCATTTAGGACCAACCTTATAAAACCATCATCATGGTGACAGGTAAGAGAATGTGATGGCTAGCACCACAAACAGATTCAGAGGATTGTTCCCTGACCAGGCCCTGTTCCTCTGCCAGCTCTCCCGCTAACTAACTGTGTAACCTTGAGGCAAGTCACTTCCCCTTTCTAGCCCTCAGTTTTCTGGTTATTAAAATGAAGAGGCTGAACTGGATAATCTTCAGGTTTCCTTTAAGTCAAAATGGACCATATGATTCATCTAAAAAATGTTCTAAGACAGGAAGGCCATTTCTTCACAACTCTGCAGTAGCTGTGGAGATTTTCCTATGAATTATCCATTACCAAAAAAATGACACTCCCATTCCCACTATCCACTTCTCTGGAGCATCCTGGTGGCAGAAGGAAAGCTCATTAGTGAGCTGCTTCCCCTAATAGGTGAGTATGTTTTGCTCAGAATAAGGAAGAAGGAAGTCAACAAAATAAGAGAAGGAAATGTTGAGAAACTAAGACGAAGGAGCACTTTCCTAAAAATGCAAAACCAAAAACTGAAGAATATATCTGAAAAAAAGAACACCAAATCATTTTACTAATGAAATAGACACAAATACCCCTTCCTCTCCAATATACATAGTTTTCAGTATATATGCAGATACACATAGACTTTTCTGCATGTAATACAAGACACCTAATGGAACCGTTGAGATTCGTTATGAATTTTAGCATTGAGTTCTTAAAATTAAAACAATTTTAATTGTTTGGTTCTTAAACAAGGTTTATGTGACCCCAACCTCTTTTAGAAAACCTGCCTTCTTTCCATACTTGTTCTTTATTTCATAGTTCACTTTACGTAAATGAGAAGGTGACACAGGTGTCTGGCCTTACACCTTTATTTGAGAATTCGGGAGTGCATGGGTTTGAGTTCTCTCATATGTAGACTCCCTGAATACAATCAGTAGGTTTTTAAAAACTTTTGATTCATTGAGAAAATGTCTTAAGTAAAAAGCATATGGACAAGGAAAATGGATCTGCCAAGTAGATCCATAAAGACCCTCGAAAGTGTGGGTCTGTTAGTCATTGACAACATTGCTACTTTTTAAACGAGCCGCTGGTAGTTCTCGTCACCCAGAACTATGTTCTATTTTTCTTTCTGATGTTTGTGTAATTTTTTATTGGGAAATTCACATCAGGGATCGATTCTCCTTGGTGTGTGTAATTCTTTCTTGACTTTATTTCCATTCAAATATCAATATTTATATTTACCTTCTTCAGTAAAGTATAAATAGCAAATGAATCAGCATGATGATTCAGCAATTTTTGTAATACCACACCTGATTTTTCTGGATTGACAATTGACAGTTGATCACTAGACAAATCACGCCTGTAATCACTAACCTGTTGGATAGTATTACCGATGATACCATGCATGGCCCTTACAGATACCTAAGCAAAATTGCTTCAGTAGTTTTAACAGAATCACCCTTCATTAAGTGAAAACATATAGTATTTGGATGATTCAAAATATAGTTTCATCTTCCAAATTCAACTTTAGCAAAAAAGGATGGCTTTCACTTGTTCATTTAGTCTTGCTGGGACTTCTACTCTAATGTAATGAATTTTCTTAACATTTAGCTTTATTTCTCTAGAATTACTCTTAATTGTAGCAGTTCTTTTCATGGTATGTATATACAGGACTAACAATGGAAAAATATCTCAGAGAGCTCACATCATCAAAGAAAATTCGAATGAAATAATGTTTTTTCTTGTAGCGGTCATTAAAGTGAAACAAATGTTGTCCTCTTATTAAGCTATTACCTCACCTCATTGTTGAAAACATGAAACTGCTGAGAGTTACATTATATCATTTTTATAAAATATTAGTTGCTGAAGAGCTAGTTTCCAGCAGGAATTCCACGTTATTTTTTCCTATTCATTCAAATCCAAAATATTGCTCATCTAAACTTTCTCGGTTAATCACTGTTACAGTAAGTCTGAGACTGCAAGACGCCCAGTAATTCATAACCGACTTGGGGCTTGTTCACCTTCAGGTCAATTATTTGGTTCCTGTGCATGGTAACAAGAAATCATCATCTGCTATAATTGCATAGAATTAACAAAAAGGAAAGCAAGACATTTTCCTTCAAGAATCTGGACTGAAAAGCCACCAGGTTTCTGATACATACCTTCTCTTTCTCCTCCTTTGCTATCCTTCCACTCGTTTTAGTAGGGAAGTAAGTTGCTGGTGAGGTCAAGTTAAAGGTTCCCCACCCTGAGAAATAGCCCTCGATAAGCACAGCAGTGGCACAGAATGCTGTGGGAGCAGAGAGGAGAGGCCCTGAGATCTGCTCGTGGAGTAGTTAAAGAAGGTGCTGCAGAGGAGGTGTCCCTTGGGCTGACTCCTGAAAGGCCAAAAGGCATTTCTGAGTAAGTCCAGGAGAAAGGGGTGGCATGGAGATTCCAGAGACAGAAGGAGTATCACCAAGTCCATGAAAAATCAAATTTATTTAAAAAATTAAAATATATTTTTCAGATATATTCTTCAGTTTTTGGTTTTGCATTTTTAGGAAGTGCTTCTTCGTCTTCGTTTCTTAACATTTCCTTCTCTTATTTTGTTGACTTCCTTCTTCCTTTTTCTGAGGAAAACATACTCACCTATTAAGGGAAACAGCTCACTAATGAAGTTACTAATTAAAATTAGAGGCTTTCAGAGACTTCTAGTATGCTAATTGAGCCAGAGTGCAAATTGGGAACGAGATTGTCTGGAAACTGTGGCCAGACATACAGGCAGGAGGCAGATGAGGAAGGGTGGTCCATGCCCTGCTAAGAAGTATGGTTACCCTTTAGCCAAGAAGAGATTCTGAACACTCTGAGGAAGGGAATGGTACTGGTGAGTTTGCATTTTGCAGAGAGCACATTGGCAGTCTTAGGTGGAGGATGGATAGAGAGAGGGAGGCAAGACTGGAGATGGGGAGATGACCCGCCAAGAGTGTGAGTATCAGGAATGGTAGTAAAGACGGCATGACAGGGAAGGACAGAGAATAGGAGAAAGCCAAGGGTGATATGAAGAGTTCTGGCTTAGGTGACAGATTGGGTTTGCTGATGAAGGAAATAGGAGAAATGGAGTTGAGATGAGGAGGGGAGTGATAATGAATTCATTTGTTATGAATATATCCAATAGGTATTAGATAAGTGGTTCTAAAGGACAGAGGTAAATTTATGAGAGAGACTGGGAAATCATCAGTATGTAAGTGGTAATTTTAGCATTTCCGAGTTTCTTTCCAGCCCTTAAATCCTGTGGTTCAATGAATAATATAAATAATCTCTTTGACGTATGCCTATCTCAGAAAGTCTACAATTATCAGTGGCCTGTGTTAAATGATTTGGTGACCTGATGCAGTTCCTCCTCACAGTTGTGATCAGCAAATAAATTGTGATCTCAGCCTCATGCTGACATTGAAAATCAATCAGAACAGATTTATTGAGTGTCTTTTTTGTGTTTAGTGTTGTAACGGAGATTCATTTTTTAGATTGGAAATAATTTCATTGATTTGTCTTTTTTTTTTTTTTTTGAGACCGAGTTTCGCTCTTGTGGCCCAGTCTAGAGTGCAGTGGCATGATCTTGGCTCACTGCAACCTCTGCCTCCCAGGTTCAAGCAATTCTCCTGTCTCAGCCTCCCAAGTAGCTGGGTTTACAGTCATGTGCCACTGCCACCATGCCCTGCTATTTTATATTTTTAGTAGATACGGGGTTTCTCCAAGTTGTTCATGCTGGTCTTGAGCTCCTGACCTCAGGTGATCCGCCCACCTTGGCCTCCCAAAGTGCTGGGATTACAGGCGTGAACCACCGCACCAGGCTTCACTGATTTTTCAATTCAAGTCACCAAAGTCAGGAAATGGAGTTTAGTAGGAAGACAGTGAATACAGCTAGGCTTGATAAGTTTAAGTTCATGGCAGAAGATCCAATGGAAATGATTAAGAAATGTGCTTGCACCCCATTTCTACTAAAAATACAAAAAAATTAGCCAGGCGTGATGGCGAGCACCTGTAGTCCCAGCTGCTTGCGAGGCTGAGGCAGGAGAATGGTGTGACCCTGATAGGTGGAGTTTGCAGTGAGCCAAGATCGTGCCACTGCACTCCAGCCTGGGCGACAGAGCGAGACTCCGTCTCAAAAAAAAAAAGAAAGAAATGTGCTCCAGAGAAGAATCTTGGATGGAGAGGAGGATGGAGGATTTATCCCAAAGAGCATGGTCATTGAAACTGGGAGAGTGTGGGAAGGGTGAAGGAGGGGAGTGCCAAGCACATAGCAGATTTCAGGGAGGGCCAGAGCCTTGGCAGACACCCACCTTCAGGCTGCCAGAGGACAAGGACAAGCTCAAGGTAGAACAAGAAGAACATTCTGTCACTGAACGTGGGAGGAGAGTGTTCAAGGAGTGGGCATTCACCCTGACTTGGAGGTCTGGGGTGACTGACCAGAAGATGATCGTGAGATTTAATGATGAGCTGGTCATTGGTGCTTTTTCTCATAGGAGTCTCAGTGGGATAAAGAGTTAGGAAGTAAGATTGTAGGCCATTGAGGAAGAGGAGGGGGAGGAGAAAGAAGAACAGTAGTAGTAATAATAATAATAAAGTTGACGTGTACTGTGTTGAATGCCTCCCTACGTTACATGCCAGGCAGTCTTCAAAGCCCTTTGTATGTGTTATTTTGTTTAATGTTCCCAGTAATTGTAGAAACTTACCAATATTATTAATATTATTCATATTGATACTATTATTTCCATTTACAGATAGACTGTAATAGGAAATAAAGACAATGAGTATAGACAATCCTTTGAGATATTTTTCAGTGATACAAAAAGTTTAATTCCCCCCAAACTAAATTCTGTCAAGTGAAATTGAACTTGTCATTTTCTTTAGCATTTGTTACCTGCTTTCATTATTTGGACATAGAAGTACAATCTTCTCCACATATATTTGGATGCTGTCATTACATTTTCTTAATTGTTTCTCCAAAAACTTACATTTTGGCATGACTGTTAAGCCCAGGGGCAGAGAGAACAGAGTACCAGGCGATGGGTGGTGTGAGATGTGGCAATGCCCAAGGAGAAGAAAAGCACAATGGGCGATGATATGATCAGGTGAAAGCGATTTTCAAGCAATTGTGACATTTTTGAAGGCAGTGAGGGTGGGATCCAGGGGAGGAATAACTGGAGATGTCGGAGAAGGATGAGCAGGTGGGACTGTGAGGCAGAGACCGGTCTGGGTGGGAGAAGGAGCCCCGCCCAGAAATGAGAAGGGACTTACGTTTTTTGTTTGTTTTGAGTTGGGAAAATAAAGTTTAAAAGAGAAAATGTGGCCGGGCGCGGTGGCTCACACCTGTAATCCCAGCACTTTGGGAGGCCAAGGCAGGCAGATCACGAGGTCAGGAGATCAAGACCATCCTGGCTAACATGGTGAAACCCCGTCTCCACTAAAAATACAAAAAATGAGCCAGGCGTGGTGGTTAGCGCCTGTAGTCCCAGCTACTCAGGAGGCTGAGGCAGGAGAATGACCTGAACCCAGGGGAAGTGGAGCTTGCGGTGAGCCGAGATTGCAACACTGCACTCTAGCCTGCGCGACAGAGTGAGACTCTGTCTCAAAAAAATAAATAAATAAATAAGAAAATGTCCAATTTTATTAATACTATCCCCAAACTAAACTCTGTCAAGTGAACTTGGACTTGTCATTTTCTTTAACATTTGTTATCTGATTTCATTATTTGAATATAAAAGTGCAATCTTCTTCACATATATTTCGATGCTGTCATTAACATTTTCTTAATTGTTTCTCCAAAAACTTGCATGTGGCATGACTGTTAAGTCCGGGGCAGAGAGAGCAGAGTACCAGGCAATGGGTGGTGTGAGATGTGGCAGTGCCCAAGGAGAACAGGAAGGAAAGAAGGGAGAAGGAAATTAGTAACTGTAAGGATAAAGAAGAATTCTATCTAAAAGTCTGTTGTAACTTTACAATTGAGGCATCACTTTTATAAGAACATTTTTATTAATGAGAAGAAAAGGCAACAAGGTCACTCTCATCAGGTTTGTGGAGAACAAAATGAATTGGCGAGTCAGCCAATCAGCTGGAGCAGCCTGCAGGGTTAGGACCTTGAGTGGTTGTAAATTGGTGGCATAAAATGTTTTCTTATGGCACTGGGACTGACTGACTACCCTGCTGACTTCATCAGACTCTTCCTGACTTCCTGAGGATGTTGTGTAGTCTGGATCAATGTTACCCACAAGGTTAAGTAAAACATTGCTCATTTCCACCTGTAACTATCAGATGCAAATACTATTAGCATTTACTGCAACTCAAACAAGTGACAATATTTTCACATATTTTCTCTGTAGGAATCTAAGGCTCCTTGGCAATCAAGAGTTGAAAACATTTAGGTAATACTGGGCTTGGCACTTGCAGCAGTCATTTCAGTCTAAAAACATTTCCTAAGGAAAAGTAGTAAATGTTTTTTTCATAGAAACCAATATTTTGACTGTTAAATCATTTTCATCAAAACATTTTATTTATATGTAAAATGTTTTAAAAGCTGTTTTCTGTGTAAACATGTTCATCTCATCATCACACACTAATCAGGATGTGTTGAGTGCCTCTGTTTATCCATTAATATCTGGTGTTTGTCAGCCTGTGTTTGTTTTGTGTCTGATGTTCCATGTCTTTTTTGCAGATATTGATGAATGTGTAAACAACACTGTTTGTGACAGTCACGGGTTTTGTGACAATACAGCTGGCTCCTTCCGCTGCCTCTGTTATCAGGGCTTTCAAGCCCCACAGGATGGGCAAGGGTGTGTGGGTGAGTTTTTAGATTTTTTCCCAACGTGTTTCACATGTCCCTAGGGAAAAGAAATCACAGTGAACTACAGGAGCTTTTAAGCAGGTAATTTGGGTAGAGCTTTATCACAATTTGATTTTGTCATACAATTTGAGGGTGTGCAAAAATATCCTATGTTGGCTGGGTGCATGGCTCACACTTGTAACCCCAGCACTTGGGAGGCCAAGGTTGGAGAATTGCTTGAGGCCAGGAGTTTGAGACCAGCCTGGGTAACATGGTGAGATCTTTTCTCTACGAATAAAAATTTCAAAAACATTAGCCAAGCTTGATGGTGGATGCCTGTAGTCCCAACTACTTGGGAGGCTGAGGTGGGAGGATCTCATGTGCCCAGGAGTTTGAGGCTGCAGTAAGCCTGATCTTGCCACTGCACACCAGCTTGGGCAACAGAGCAAGACCCTGTCTCAAAAAAAAAAAAAATCCTATGGCTTCTGAAATTGTTAGGGACAGTAAGAAATATAAAAGTATGACTTTACATTTAAATGAATTTTAACAAGAACATCTGTTTAAACTCTTAACTGAGTATGCAGAACTCTAGACTCCCTTCGGCACAGGAAGTAGAGTCTGGTGTGTGGTATAGATTATAGATTGTCTGTCTTTTAAATGCACCCCCTTAGTGCATTTAAGGCAAAGTATTGCCAGGAGCTTCAGTGTCCAGGAATGATACCTGTAAAAGGATGCTTTGAATTGTGCAACTGTATTTCCTCAGTCTGTTCCGGGATTGACAGGGCTGGAAGGAATCTTGAATATCATCAGATGTCCTGGAATATGGTCCAGCAAATGCTCACACAGAAAATAATTTGTATTCATTGTCTGACAAGATGTGATTTCTTCACGTCAAACTCATTATGAAACATATTTGCAATTAGAGCAATTAAATGGGAAGGAGAAGAAAAGTTATCAAATTCGAGACTTTATAGATAGCAAGACTTTTCTTTTTCTTTATTCTTAGAGAAAAATAGCCATGTTCACTACATGGCAGATGGAACTTGAGGAGTCAATACCTATTTGGTTTGAAAATTTGCAATTAAAACATTTAATTCATTTGCCATCCATATTAAACTTGGAAAATAAAATTTTCAAGGTTTAATGATAATGTCACTTGAATAATAACTGCTTTT
Source organism: Mandrillus leucophaeus (assembly GCF_000951045.1). NCBI lineage: Eukaryota > Metazoa > Chordata > Mammalia > Primates > Cercopithecidae > Mandrillus > Mandrillus leucophaeus. Next base: position 1,119,529 of record NW_012102743.1, on the reverse strand, counting down.
GTGGAATTATGAAATTCAGTTAATTCCCAACCAAAAATTATGTACAAATCTATGGTTTCATGCATAAGCAGTAGCTAGTCAAAAACATAGATAATTATTCAAGAATTATTCACAACAAGACATAGTTATTTAATAATACAGCTAAGACTATCCTAATCTTAGTTCAAACTCCTGCTTTAGCCACCTTTCCACCAAAATATAGTTGTTTGACATTTGCATAGTATTTTCACCAGATGGGTCTTGTGATGTGGCCCCTACTTTTCATCGTAGCTTCACTACTTCCTTCTTCACCTGTTGGTTCCAGCAACGTCAGATTGGTTGTGGTTGCCCATGTCACTGTGCAATTATTTGACTGTCGTTCACTCCTTCTGCTGGGAATATCCTCCTGACCTCTCCTTCCCTGAGCCCTGGATTTTTCTCACTCATTCTGGAAGACTGAGGTTCAGTGTCAGCTTCCGGACACCATACCTGCCCCATCCCTCGCTGTCAAGCTGAGCTGTGACCTCTGCTTCCAGAGCACCTTCAGCAAATTCTATTATAGCACTTATAACCTTTGGGGGAATAATTTAATAATGGGTACACCACCTGCAGCCCCCTTCTGCAAGGCTATAACCTCTATATGATTGAAAACTTTCTCGCTTCTCCCTGGGCAGGGCACGATGCTTGGCTTATTGTAGGTGCTCAGTAAATTTTGTTTAACAGCCAACTGTTTAAATATCAGATGTTGAACCATATCTGGAAACCATGTTGGCTGTCTCGAGTCCACATAGCTCCAGAGCCCTTGCTTAATGTTCATTTCTTCTTTTTTTCTTTTTTTTTTTTTTTTCCTTGAGACAGAGTCTTGCTCTGTCACCCAGGCTGGGGTGCAGTGGTGCAATCTTGGCTCACTGCAAGCTCCGCCTCCCGGGTTCACACCATTCTCCTGCCTCAGCCTCCTGAACAACTGGGACTACAGGCACCCACCACCACGCCCAGCTAATTTTTTGTATTTTTAGTACAGACAGGGTTTCACCATGTTATCCAGGATGGTCTTGATCTCCTGACCTCGTGATCCACCCATCTCAGGCTCCCAAAGTGCTGGGATTACAGGTGTGAGCCACCACGCCCGGCTGCTTAATGTTCATTTCTAACCAGCTGGATGAGCACACTAAACCCATGCTGACATTTCAGCTTGGCACACGAAACACCACCCTTAGAGAAGGAATATTTGTTATCATTTTGGTGAACTCAACAAATGTCATTTTATTTGTATTTGTATTTATTCTTTCAAAAATATTTACTGAGCACCTATGATATGCACTTTACCCTGTGTGTTCTGTAGAGCTACAGGGATGAGTCAGCACCTCCCCCATTATCACCTACTCATCCTTCAGCTATTTGCTCCAGTATCATTTCTCTAACCCACCCCTGGATTTAAGGTCTGCTGTTCCATGCTTTCACTGAGTCTGAACTTTTCACTCCTCACACTCACTGAAGCGTGTACAATTATTTGTTAATTTCCCTAACTCAACTATAAGCTCCGTGAAGGCAGGAGTTGGGACTGCTGGCTCATCATTGCTTCCTCACATACAGGCCGTACAGGCCTGCCCCACAGAAGTAAGCTAGGAAATATTTCTTGATTGAATTACTGCAGTCTGATGAGATAGAGTTTATTAGCCACATCAATAATACATGTTGGAAAGTACAAAGTTCCACTGAACATTTACCTAAAATTGATAAATGTGAACTGGCAATTTCTTAAGTTTTTCTGGTCTCAATATGACTGTCTAGGTTGATTAAATATTTCAACTCTGCTTTACTTTATGTTATGGTATTTTTCACAAGTGAAACCAGTTCATTGGATTTATATCTCTTTATATACAAATGAAATGGAAAACTGAAGTAATTATCCAAATAAGTCAAGATATATAAGCTTTTTGTCCAATTAACTGGGTATACCAGGTGAAAGGATGATTTTTTTTTTCTGGAATTATTTAGATAATTGCTCAGATTTTTAACTTTGTATAAACCATCTCAAAGTATGCTCATGAAAGCTATTGTTTGTACATGTTTAATGCATGAGACATGTGAGCATTTCAGACTTTAATTCAGGTGCTTTGCTGAACTGGATACTCATAAATAAAATGTTGTAGGAGGAAAGAGGATAAAAAGCACTACTGGACAAGATCAAACATAAAATTAGCCTTTCTTTAGGGCTGTGTACTTGCAAAATGTTGAATAAAGTGTACTTGTCACTGAGATTCCTTGACTGTATTTTAATTATGTATATTTAAGTACAGAAGAAAAACATTTAGCAAAATAGAAATTACACAGTGAGACAGCAACAGAATTTGAAAAGGCATCATGAGATCAGTGATTAGTTATTGGACCAATTTGTTTCACATGAATGATTAATGTAGCCTGATGAGTATCTATAGGGATCTCTCCTTCATTTCTCAAAGGAATATGTAATCTGAATTCTATTGATAATTACGGATGTTTTGGCTGCCAGAGAAACACCTGTATTTTCAGATATTTAAGTATTTTTTAAAGCTTTTTAAATGAACTTAATTCTGTGGTTACTGAAGTATCAGTGATTCTAACTTTGCTTGAATTAAGAACTGAGAGTAGGCCAGGCATAGTGGTTCACACCTGTAATCCCAGCCTCCTTTGGGAGGCTGAGGCAGGCGGATCACTTGAAGTCGGGAGTTAATGATCATCCTGGCCAACACAGTGACATCCTGTCTCTACTAAAAATACAAAAATTAGCTGGGCATGGTGGTTCATGCCTATAATCCCAGCTACTCAGGAGGCTGAGGCAGAAGAATCACTTGAACCCAGGAGACAGAGGTTGCAAGTGAGCCAAGATCGGGCCACTGCACTCCAGCCTGGGTGACAGAATGAGACTCCATCTCAAAAAAAAAAAAAAAAAAAAAAAACTGGGAGTAGAGTGTTGGGTCATTTAAGACTTCATTATGTTGAAAAGTCAGGAATGATAAAACTAGATGGTCAGTGGGCACATACTAGGTTTGCAGTACAATTCCAGGGTGTCCTTTAAAACTAAATTGGGAATTGGCCAGGCACAGTGGCTGACTCCTGTAACCCCAGCACTTTTGGAGGCCAAGGCGAGTGGATCACGAGGTTAGGAGATCGAGATCATCCTGGCTAACACGGTGAAACCCCGTCTCTACTTAAAATACAAAATAAATTAGCTGGCTGTGGTGGCGGGCGCCTGTAGTCCCAGCTACTCGAGAGGCTGAGGCAGGAGAATGGCGTGAACCCAGGAGGCGCAGCTTGTAGTGAGCCGAGATCGTTCCACTGCACTACAGCCTGAGCGACAGAGCAAGCCTCCATCTCAAAAAAACAAAAAACAAAACAAAACAAAAAAACTAAATTGAGAATTGTCTTGAATTTTCATAGTCCTTTCGTCCAGACCAAATCTGACAGCTCTACCTTAAAGAGCCCCTTCCCTGAAAGAGCAGAAGGGGTTTGACTGCTCTCTGGGGATTGCCTGCTTTTCAGCAAGACACTATTAGCCCTGGCACAGCTGGTAAAATAGAGAGCTGTCCTGAATGAGGCACACATCTCACTTGGCCTGTGCTCCCTTTTCCAGATGTGAATGAATGTGAACTGCTCAGTGGGGTGTGTGGTGAAGCCTTCTGTGAAAACGTGGAAGGGTCCTTCCTGTGCGTGTGTGCTGATGAAAATCAAGAGTACAGCCCCATGACCGGGCAGTGCCGCTCCCGGACCTCCACAGGTAAGTCCCAGTGACACTGTGCAAGGGAATGGCAGGCTTCTCTCAAAGACCTGCACCCACACAGCTTTGGGATAAATGCTGGGAGTGAGATAATTAGCCAGATGTCCTGACACAGTGCTGTCTCTGGAAGCTTCCATGTTCTTCTGTGCCTGCCTTGTCAGTGGAATTAAGATGTGGGTGATGACTCTTTGGGCTAGATGGCCTCTAATGTTCTATCCAAAGCAGAGATGCCTCCAGTAAGGTAAAGGATCCAAAATGATGAGGACATTTGCTGGGAATTGCTTAAAACTTAAAGAGCTATCAGCTCAGGATTTAATATGGCACCATCTCATTAAGTTGCATAATCCTCCATACGTTCTTGGCCCTTAGAGAAATGTGTCTTGACACTTCTCTAAATTAAAAGCAACATATAGGCCTCTTAGGATCTACAAAGACTTCCACTTGGAATTCTTAAGGTGTTTTTCCAGAATTTGGCCTAGAGAGTGGCTATGTTTGCGTTCACTTAAAATTTGATTTAGGCTGTGTCGTCACCGTGCAAACTGAAATAGAGAGTTGGACTGTTTTCCAGATAAATTAATCAACTTCCCAATCACCCTTTTAGTTTGTGCCATGTAGCTATAGCTTGGTTGTATTTTAGGGAAAGCAAAGGCCCAAATGGTCCTTTGAGAGCCAAGTAAAATGAAACATAGGCCATTTTTTTTCTTTCTCAATCAGTGTTATCCATGCTTCAATAATAGCTTTCACTACTCCTCTGGAGGGTACACTTGTTCTGTGTAAAATAGCTGTCTTTGCAAGTAATAGGAAATGAAATATAAAAATATTTTCACCCACACATATTTCCTGTTATTAAATATAGAAAGGTGAAGGGTACAGAATTAAATGAACAGACTGTAATTCAAAAACTTTGTGAAAGAGAAGAGATAAGTGATTACTGGTGACAGGATTTCTCTTCATTCTAGTAACCACCACAACAATACATATTCCATAAAGAAGAGGCTTTTCATTTTAATTGGATCTACAATAGCAAAAAACAAATCAAAAAACAGAAAAATCTGGTTGACCACTAACAGAATTGGTTAAGTAACTGTCTTTTTCTTATTTTTGCTTGGTTCCATAGGGTAGCCCCTCACCTATAGTGTTATTTTGAATGAGTTAATTCATATATCATAATATATAGCCATTAAATGGCCTAGGTGATGTTTAGATGGTCATGATAAAGATAAACGTATGTGATACAATGTTAAGTGAAAAAATGCAGGATATTCCAACGATTACACTCTGTAGAGGAAGATAAAGAGATAATTGTTGGATCCCAACCAGTAACTAGTTGAGCTTATTCATTTGTATAGCTCCTGGCAGCTTTTACTTTTATCATGCCTCAATTTGTATAGTTGTTGGTGAACTTTGATTGTATGGAGTCTTAAGACTGTCTTATGACAGTCTTCATTTAAAAAAAATTTCTAGCAGTATCCTGAGAGACTGAGTTTAGCCATAAACTTCAGCAGAAGCCTTCTGTCTGATTTCATCAGAGCCAATAATTGATCAATTATTTGAAAAAGGTGATTAAAAACTGGAAATCATAAAAAGGTAACATCTTCTAAGTTTAATTTTTAACTCAAAGGATATAAGTACATTTGGCCCGGTGCGGTGGCTCACGCCTGTAATCCCAGCACTTTGGGAGGCCGAGGCAGGCAGATCACTTGAGGCCAGGAGTTCTAAACCAGCCTGGCCAACAAGGTGAAACCCTATCTCTACTAAAAATACAAAAATTAGCCCGGCGTGGTGGCATATGCTTGTAATCAGTAAGGCAGAGGCACGGGAATCGCTTGAACACGTGAGGCGAGGTTGCAGTGAGTTGAGATCACACCACTGCACTCCAGCCTGAGCGACAGAGCCAGACTGTCTCAAAAGAAAAAAAAAAAAAAAAAAAAAGTACATTCATGCACCAATCTTTGAAGAGAAAGGCTATGGTCTTTTTCTGTGTAGAGGTTCATTTGTGGAGTTTGTGTGGCTATCCCGCATAAACCCCATCTGTTATGTGTTACTTACACTTTCTTTGTAGAATGGAGAATCTAAAGCCTTTTCCAAAGCAAACGAACGTAAAATCCCTCTAGATTTTTACAGTTTTTCTCAATTTTTTACACTTGTCTTGTCCACACCTAATTTGATAGCATTTCTTTTACTAAATCAACTTTATCGAATCTTTCTAAAGCTTTAACTTGCCCTAGAAACAGCTCTTCTAGTCACATTCATATATTGTACTGGTTGATGTAATGTTTAATTAAATTATGTAAGTACAATAATCAATACACTGACACAGAATGTTTGAGTATATACCTAGGTGAGTCTTGGTTTGCATACTGCGCAGCCTATAGGAGCAGAAGTGTGTGTACCTCTGCAAGAATAGCCGTCCAGCTCTGAGCATTCTCCCTTCCGTGAGCATCAGCAGTGGTATTTTACAGAGGGCAAGAAAACATCAGTTAACACAGCAAGTTGGTTAAATGTTGTCCAGTTAAGAGAGTTTGTACCCTGTACAGTAAAAGAATCTACTATTCCATAGAAAAAAACATTTTAGGCCAAATATAAATAAAAGTTTTTAGACTAGAATTCAAATTAATTTCATTATATATAAAATATACTGAAGCTGAGATCTCATCCTTCCTGAAAAGTGCTTAGGAAGGGGAAGGTAGATTTCCAGCATTGGCTATCACATTTTTATTCAGCTGTAAAACTCCCCCAGGACAATCTATATTCCAACAATGAGCAGTAGCATGATAATCTGATGTGGTATCATACCGAAGACAGCACTAGGGCTATGGCGTAGGATGTTAGGAAAGCAGATTTCAGGTCAGTAGCCGGAAGAGCTTTCCAATAACTAACAAGAGCTAGTCAGCAAAAAGCAGCCTCACAAAATACTGGAGTGCTTCCCGCAGAGGCATCCAAGAACAGGTGGGATACCCACTGGCAGAAGAGCACCCACTTCCAGCAGGGTATTGTCCCAGATGAACCTTTAAGGTGCTTTGGAACGCTCATGCCCTAGGGTTTTTATTTCTAAACTTTCTTGCTTCCCACATATGTATTTTTTAGGTCTGCCTTAATGTTTTTTACTGCCTGGGACTTTGGCCACTAATTTACATTGCTGTGCATTGCCTAAAAGCATCTGAAAAAGAAGTAACTAAAAAAATGTCCATACCAGACCACTCATCACATTTAAGGAGGTATGGATATAAAATATAGTCTGATGCTATTATTTCCTTAGTGCCTGTGATAATTGCTCAATAAAAACTTTATGTCTTTGGGCACTCTAAGGGAAGCAGTAAATATTTAATCTTGGCAACTGCAGCCTTCAGACCTTACCCACAAAATGCTGTTCTCTTCCTTGATTGGTGTACAGAGGAAGTTCTGTGGTAGGAACGGAATCTTATTTTTAAAACAGAAGGTATAATGAAAAGAGCACAATGAAAAAAGTACATATTATAATCCATACAGGTATTCTTCACTTTAAGAAAAGCAAACACAATCAGAAAGTATAAAGCATATAGGTTGGGGTGATTAGTTGTATTATAAAGTAATTCTTCACTTTACTCAACAGTTTATCATAGGGTTTCTTTAAATATCAGTTTTCGCTAATACATTTGAGATCTTATTCCCACATCATGAACTATATCCTAGACTTCTGCATTTAGAAACCACCTTAGTGATTTTCCAGCTCAATTTTTTTTATTTATAGGTAAAGACACTGAGGCCCAGAGAAACATCTTAAATGTATTCTTAAGGTTATATAGCTCATGAATGGCAGAATTGGTTCAGGAACCCAACTCAGGGATCTTCCCACTTCACCATTTCTACTTTTAGGGCTGAGGACACCAAGACATCAAATTCTTCTCAAAATTGGCTTTTTTCATTTTGTTTTTCATTATTAAGATAATACACATTAATCATAGAAAATTGGCAAATACAAAAATAAATCAAAAAGAAAGTCCCCTGCAGTATCACCATCTGATATCTGTCACCATCTTGACCCCTGGACTCTGAAAGGACATCCATATTCCCCTGCCTCAACAGAACCATCTTCCATTTGACCTTCAGTGCACTGAAATTAGGCCCTCTGACTTTTCATCTAAGTGAGCCGTCAGTGAGCTTCTATATACTAAACTCTTTAGTCTCATCCCAGAGTCATCTTCTGAAACATTTGACACTGGTTTTTCATCTTTTCCCCCATCTTTGCCCTGTGATTGATTTCATGACATTATGGTTCCCTGCATTCTCCTGCCTCTTGGACTAGTCCTTTCCATTCTCAGGTTCCTCTTCTCCTGCCCATTCCTTAAATAATAACATCCCAGGCGGTTGCATGCTTAGCTCTCTTCTTATTTATGTTTTTCTCCTGGGATATTTTATCTGCTTTGGAGTCAACCATTACTTATATGATGTTGCCTGCTAAGTAAATATCTTCTGCCTCCACCTGTGTTCTGAGTGTCATGCTCCTATTTCCAGCTGCCTATTGGACTTTGTCTTCCAGGGTGTCTTGTAAGCTTCTCTGGCTGACAGTTATTCAAACCTAAATTAATCACCATTTCCTCTGCTTCTGTCTGTTTATTTATTTATTTATTTCTTTTTTTGAGATGGAGTCTTGCTCTGTCGCCCAGGCTGGAGTGCAGTGGCGCGATCCTGGCTCACTGCAACCTCCGCCTCCTGGGTTCAAGGGATTCTCCTGCCTCAGCCTCCTGAGTAGCTGGGATTATAGGTGCATACCACCACACCCGGCTAATTTTTGTATTTTTAGTAGAGACAAGATTTCACCATGTTGGTCAGGCTGGTCGCGAACTCCTGACCTTGTGATCCACCCGCCTCAGCCTCCCAAAGTGCTGGGATAACAGGCATGAGCCACCGCGCCCAGCCGTGTCTATTTATTAATTGCCAGACATCAATACTAGAAATTCTGAAGTCATACATTTTTTGTCTCCCCATTCGTCATCCAAGCAGTCTATCATAACATCCTGCCAGTTCTACCTTCAGGGTGTTCTTCAGATCTCTCCCTGCTCTGGATGCTGCTTCCCTGGGTCAGTCTTTCAACATCACTTACCTGGATCATTGCAGTAGCCTCCTGCCTTCTCTCCCTGCCTCTCTCATCAATTCCTGCTCCACACTGCTGCCAGAGTTAATGTTTTCAAAACACAGATCTGGGTTTAAATCGTTCAGTCTTTCAACTGCTTGCCACTGCTTTATAGCATGAAGTCCAAATGCATTAGCCAGGGCAGCAATACCCTTTATCCTCTATAATGTAACCTGCTTGTTTAGCTTTCTCTCCTACACTCCCCATACCTACATCCAAGCCCATGCCTTGCTCATGGTTACCCCGAATAATTATGCTTTCCCAAGATGATGACTTTGCTCTCGCTCCATTGCCCAGGCTGGAGTGCAGTGGCATGATCTTGGCTCACCACAACCTCCACCTTCTGAGTTCAAGTGATTCTTGTGCCTCCACCTCCCTAGTAGCAAGGATTATGGGCCTGTGCCACCATGCCCACCTAATTTTTGTATTTTTAGTAGAGACAGTGTTTTGCCATGTTGACCAGCCTGGTCTTGAACTCCTGACCTCAAGTGATCTGCCTGCCTTGTCCTTCCAAAGTGCTGGGATTACAGGCATGAGCCACTTTGCCTGTCTTCTCATTAGCCTTTCCTGAAATATCTCTCAAGCCTTTTTAAAAGTCTGCTCGACTCTCACCAAGTTATCATACATTCCCCAAATCCCCAAGATGGAATTACAGGATTCTGCCTCTCTGCTCTCCACGTGCCTTGTTTTTGTGACTAACAGTCTCTGCATCTTATTCTCTCTGTATCCACTGCAAAACAGCTCACTGCTTAGCACAGTGCCTGATGGATAGTAGACACTCAGTAACTGTTGAATAAATTGCCTCTCCACATTAGAAGCACATGTCCCTTTCATAACCCATCCCTCCCATTCCTAGCTACTTCTACAGAGTAAAAATAATTTTTCATTTTTTCAAAGATTTAATAGGGGCACACTTAAGTAAGGAAATGTCTATTCACACTTCCGTGTAAGAAGTGCTGCTTCAGATTGCTTGAGTTAAATTGGAAGAGGTTAAATTGAAAGAAAAAAGGAACGTCTCCCCACTGTCAAAGAACACAGAGTACAACTCATCTTGGTAGTTCTGACAATTGAACTCAAACAGGATCCCTGTTCCCTTCCTAGAAGGTACACTACAGGTTTT